>NW_024100488.1:600000-1084291 GCF_016545835.1 Crotalus tigris
GACTGGTGGACTTCAACTCCCAGAATTCCTGAGCCAGCCTGGCTCAGCTTGGAAACTTCTCCTTTTCCCCTCAGCACGGCTGGCTCAGGAATTCTGGGAGTTGGTCCACCAGTCATAAAAGAGCCGAGGTTGCCCACCCCTGGCCTAGGCCTGTATTTCTCAACCTTGGCCACTCGGAGATGGATGGACTTCAACTCCCAGAATTCCTGAGCCAGCATGGGGGAACTATGGCCCCCTCATGACTTGCGGACTTCAACTCCCAGAATTCCTGAGCCAGCATGGGGGAACTATGGCCCCCTCATGATTCGTGGACTTCAACTCCCAGAATTCCTGAGCCAGCATGGGGGAACTATGGCCCCCTCATGATTCGTGGACTTCAACTCCCAGAATTCCTGAGCCAGCATGGCTCAGCTTGGAAACCTCTCCCTTTTCCCTCAGCATGGCTGGCTCAGGAATTCTGGGAGTTGAAGTCCACCAGTCATAAAAGAGCCAAGGTGGCCTACCCCTGGGGTAGACAGAATAGCAGAACAACAGAATTAAGAGAATAGCAGACTCGGAAGGGACCTTGGAGGTCTTCCAGTCCAACCCCCTGCTCGAGAAGGAGATCCTATGCCTTTTCAGATAAACGGCTGTCCAACCTCTTCTGAAAACAAGTAACGAACTCCCACCTTGTAGAAGTTGAAGACCAGGTCGAGCTCGCAGACGTTGTGAAAATACTCATTCAGAACCTGAGGGGAGAGGGAGAAAAAGGCCGGTTGAACGTGGGGCTTCAGCCTGCGCACGAGGTGGGCGGGAAGTAGGGTGCAACCCCGGGGGCCGAGGACACCTTGCTGCAGAGCAGGGGCTGTTCCTGCAAGAGGCTGTCAGGTACACATCAGCCCCGTTTTATCAACTAGCCCAAGGGTAGGCAACCGTGGCTCTTTTATGACTCGTGGACTTCAACTCCCAGAATTCCTGAGCCAGCATGGGGGAACTATGGCCCCTTTAAGACTGGTCAACTCCCAGAATTCCTCAGCCAGCATGGCTCAGCTTGGAACCTCTCCCTTTCCCCTCAGCGTGGCTGGCTCAGGAATTCTGGGAGTTGAAGTCCACGAGTCATCAAAGAGCCAAGGTTGCCTACCCCTGGGCTAGCCTTTTGTGCAAACGCTGAAAGGCAGCAAGAAGGCGGGGAGCAGAAACAGGCTTGGTATTGCTACACCAGACCACGCCTGTCCCCATCAGGTCGTCGTTGCAGGCGGTCCTCGACTTACGACCACAACTGAGCCCAACTTTTCCATTGCTAAGCGAGACCTGCGTTAAGTGAGTTCTGCCCCCTTGGACGGCCTTTCTCGCCACAAGTTGTTAAGCGAATCGCTGTGGATGATAAATGAGTAACCCAGTTGTGAAGGGACTCTGGCTTCCCCGTTGACTTGGATTGCCAGAAGGCCGCAAAGGGGGATCAAGTGACCCTGCAGCCGTCGTAAATGTGAGTCAATTGCCAAGCATCCGAATATAAATCAGGTGACCACAGGGATACTGCAAGGATCATTAAATAGGAAAAACAGTCGTTAAGTCACCTTTCTCGGTGTCACTGTAACTTGGAAAGGTCACTAAACATTTGCAAGTCGAGGACTAACTGTATTACTCTTGTATCCACTTATCTGGAACGGTAGAACTTCCAGAACCGCTGCGCAAAGACAGATGTTCACCGGCCTGTGAGGGAGACAGGCCTGCTTTGCAGCTGGACAGGCCCACACTCACCTCCACAAAGTTGTGAATGGCCTCGAGGTAAGCTAAGTTGTTGTCGTTCACATCCACGCAGATGCAGAAATAGAGCCCAGCATAACGCCGGTAGATGATCTTGAAGTTGCGGAACTGGGGGGAAAGAAGCCAAACCGCCATCAGGGCAAGGAACACAAACACGGGTGTCCGTTAGAAGCAGGACAATGCCGGTCAAGGGGGATGGGGAAGACTGGGCTTATCTGCTGGTTCTACCACCAGGCCACGATCCTCTTCTCAACACGAACAAACCTGCTTTATGCAAATGTTTGGTCAAATGGCTCCTAGCAAAGATGGGTTTCACCAGCCTTAAAAGATGCTTATCCTTCTGTCATTTGTGTTAGTCTTTCAACACTTCCCTTGTAGGTCACACCACAGAGAGTAGAACTGCCCTGGTTTGAGAGGGAGATGCCCTGAGGCCATCAGTTTGGTCTAATGGTTAAGGTGCTGGCCTAAAATCCAGGAGGTTGTGTGTTCTAGTCCTGCCAGCTAGGTGACTTTGGGTCAATCACCAGGAGATGGTGAGTTCTAGTTCCATCTTAAGCATGAAAGCCAGTTGGGGGACTTTGGGCCAATCAGAAGGAGATGGTGAATAGTGAATAGAGTTGGAAGGGACCTTGGAGGTCTTCTAGTCCAGCCCCCTGCTCAAGCAGGAGAACCTATACCATTTCAGAAGTGACTGTCTAATCTCTTCTTAAGTGAGTTCTAGTTCTGCCTTAGGCATGAAAGCCAGCTGGGTGACTTTGGGCCAGTCACTCCCTCACAGCCCAGCCCACCTCCCAGGGTTGTTGTTATGGGGAGAACAGGGGGAGGGATTATTATGTATATTCGCCGCCTTGAGTTATTTGTAAAAACAATAAAGGCAGGATAAAAATTTAATAAATAAATAAGGCCACAAATGTACTACCTCCACAAAATTAGTGTGCTTCGCATCTCGGACGGTGACCACTGCATGCACCTCCTCGATCAGCTTTTGCTTCTCGTCATCATCAAACTGCATGTACCACTTGGCCAGGCGGGTTTTGCCAGCCCGGTTCTGAATCAGGATAAAGCGAATCTGTAAAAGAGGAACCACAAACAGGGCTGCCTGTAATCCAGAATCCAAATAAGCATTCAGCTACAAGCAGCGAAAAGCTCCCACTTGCAGTGCAGAACTCCTGTGGGTGCTGGGATCCTCCAGCTAACATCAGGAGCTGCTACAAAACCGTTTGTTTCCTCTTTGGTCTCCATTTAGCAGACCTAATTACTGCCTGCTTCCTCTTGGCATCTTTGGCTGCACAAATTGCACACTGGAGAATGGGGCATTTTTCCAAAGGACTGCAAAAACCTTGCTAGTCTGACCCCATTTTTGCTTAGCTCCACTTTCCAACTGTGGAGCTAAGATAGGGAAGTGACCCACCCTAATCAAGAAAGCCAGCCCAGCACAAACAGCAAAGGCTTGTGATCTCTTCCAGCACCAAACAAGACACGTTTTCTTCTGATTCCAGGAATAAGACAAGCAGTTTTACATCCTGGTTAATCAGGCAATCTCCACAGCACAAGAGGGTAGAACAGCAATGGCCTGTTTGCCAAATTAAAAAAAAAAAAGTCAGATGTCACCTCAAGGGAATTTTCACAAGACAGATAATCCTCGACTTACTATTCATTTAGTGACCATTCAAAGTTACAGCGGCCCTAAAAAAGTGACTTATGAATGATTTTCACACTTACGACCACTGCAGCACCCCATGGTCACATGATCAAAACTCATTGGCACCTGACTCATACTTATGGCGGTTGCAGTGTCTCGGGATTGTGTGATTCCCTTTTGCGACCTTCTGACCAGCAAAAACAATGGGGAAGCTAGATTCACTTAACAACCGTGTTACTAATTTAATAACTGCAGAGATTTAGTTAAGAGCCATAGCAAGCAAAAGGACTGAACTACTATCTTGCTTAACAGAAATTTGGGCTGAATTGTGATCCCTGTAGTTTGGATTTTAGTGCCTCTCCTCTTTTTCATCACGCTGGCTGGGGATGATAGGAGCTGTGTGTGTGTGGGGGGGGCAATATCCCTAGCAAAATACGGTTAGCCTACCTTCCAGGGCTGTTGTAAAGATCCAGAACTGGATTTTTTTGCCCCTGGCCCACTTCTGAACCTCTTTTACCGGGGGATGCCCCTCAGAATCTCTGCCATTTCACAGATGTTGTGATAAACGGGAATAATGTTTAATATTTTGCCTGCTGGGAAGGGGGGGGGAAGGGCAGAGAAGGGGGGAGATTGGGGCAGCTAGGGTTGGGTGGCCCCTAGGAATAGGGCCTGGTCTAGGAGGGGACTTAGGCCCACGCTAAGACCCCCTACTCGTCCCCCCGACCAAAATAATGGCATTATTAGGGTTTATCACGACACCAAGCAAGCCCCCCCCGTTTCTCCCCCGCCTGGAAGCCTCGCTGCTGCAGTGACCCCTCCCGCCTCCTTAAAGAGACCCCCGCCCCTTCTTACCATGACGGCTCCCGAGTCCCCCTCCTCCTCCTCCTCCTGCTGCCCGCAGAGCCCCTGGCAAGCTGCTTCAGCCCCCCGACTCTATTCTGCCTTCCTACCGGATATTCGATAGGGCGGCTGCCAAGCACTCAGCCGGTCGGGAGTTGTAGTCTAAATGCAGGAAGGAACCGGAAGAGGAATGAAGCACTCCGGGTCAGGCCTCGCGCCAGCAAGGAGCCTATAGGATTGTTTTCCAGGCCGGGCGGGCCACGCGACGGCTGCGCTGCATGCCGGGAGCTGTAATTTCTTTGGGTTGGGAGAAAAAAAAGTGTGCCGATCGCTTCCAGTAGGGGGAGCCCGTGTTCCGTGATGTTCGCACGAAGCCGGGGACTCGTGTGGCAGAAGGAAACTGAGCGAGTGACGCCTCAGACGCTGCCTGGGCTGAACTTTAACCCCAGGCTCAGCCGGGCCTTGTAGGCCCAAGGTTTCTGCAACGTAACGCAAGAGGGTGCTGCGATCTAGAGGGAATAGGAGACATGCTTGGAAATACTGTAGTCATCCTGATAGACCTCTCGCTTGAGAACTTCAACTTTTCATGGGAACAAAATAATAATCTCAAATAATGGAGGCAGATTGTTGTAGAGCATCTCCTGCCCCAATGGGTGTTTGTCACCCTAAAAAAGGAAAATTTGGTTCCCCAGGGATTCAAGCTGCAAAAATAGGCCAGTTTTGCATCCTAAGCAAAGGACTACCTGAATTAATCATTCTGAGAAACATGCAGTGCAACTTCCTGGAACTTTGTGGTATAGGCTACAGTCCTAAGTAGCAAACTAGATAGATGAGAGCGGGCATCATAATTTCAAAAGCCACTTGGGGAATTTTCTGGGAGATTTCCAGCCCTCTTTAGGAAATGGGTTTGGAAGAGACCACATGGTAGAACACAAAGTCCACATCACCTGCCGTTAAAAAGATCAAGAAGCAGAGGATGGAAAAGACTGCTGTGAACAGTTGTGCTGTTCTTCACCGAATCTACAGCGTTTTTCTCCGACGTGCTGTTGCCCAGGTGTGTTAAAAATCCCATTTTAGAGCCGAAGTCCATCTCTTTCAGAGGGCGGCAGGAAAAAGGGAAAAAGAGAGCCCTGGGTGCCAGCCACTACATCGTGCCATCTGGAATGTCACTTGCCCACTCTAGAATGCCCACAGGGAGAACCGTATTTGTTTTGTTTGTTTATTTTAAAGATTCCTGGGCAAAGCTCAGGTTTGTGACAAGGCAGGTTTCCAATCTTGCGGTCTGTGAGTCAGAATAAGAAATCTTGATTTAAATCCCGAAAGATCACCCCCAAAACCATGGACTTTGGCTGAAAAGTAATTGATCTCAGCAAGATCTTCACTTTTTGGTTGCTTTTCTCCTGCTGTGGAAAACATGTCTATGGGTCTTCCCTTTGCTCCCCCACCCATTTTTTTCCAAGTACTGGTAGTCATCAATTCCACAATTGTGCCCAAACTTCAAGATCCAATCTGGGTTAGTCACCAGGACCAGAGGTTTATTTTTCTGAGCTTTCGGACCCGTGCTGGAGCCCATGTTCAGGGAACTTTTCTCTACTGGAATATGGGTTAATTATGGGTTTATTAACATATTCTAGTAAAAAGAAGTTCCCTGAACATGGGCTCCAGCACGAATCCCAAAACTCGGAAAAGTAAACCTCTGGTCCAGGTGACCGATCCGGATTGGATCGTGCAACATTATCCTGGGACATGTATGTTTGCCTTCATTTGTGAGCCCAAATTTTCCATTGCTAAGCAAGACAATTGCTAAGTGAGTTTTGCCCCATTTTATGGCCTTTCTTGCCACACTTGTTAAGTAACACAATTGTTAAGTGAATCTCACTTAACCACTGCCTTGCTTGGCAACAAAAAACTTGGACTCAGTTGTGGTTGTGAGTCAACATCTGCACCAAGAATTATCCTCATAACTGCTCTTTCAGCTTAATTCCCTGTGGAACCCCAAACAGGACCTCCCCAGTTTATCTTCATACCTGGGTTGAGTGGTCCTTAATTAGCTCCTAAGCAATTAGTATTTGAAATCCACAAGTCCTAAAAATTGCCAAGTTTGGACACCTCCGATCTAGCACAGATAATAAATAAGTGAAATTGGTTGTGGTTTAACGTGCTGGATGAACTCTGCTGTTATTATTTAATCAATTCTGATTTAAGCAAGCCACAGTTTAGCATAACATATAAACCAGCTGTCTGCTTTTGGTGGCACTCCCAAGTATTGCACGAAGATTTCTAGCCTAAATCGGGCACGGACAAATCATGCAGCCTATTTGTGTATGATGGGTTCCTTGTTCTATCCAACTTTTATAAATTAAGATAATAGTGGTAATGTTTCCGCAAAGGTTCTTTTAATTAACATATAAAATTAACAAATATGAAACAAGAGGCTGGTTCACAGCAGAGCAAAGCAGCAGTTTCCACCATGAGCTTAATTCAGAAAATTGCCTTTGGGCCTCATTGAAACTTAGAGAAATTTAGAGAAAATAAAAATGGTGTCGGTGTGGTGCAGCCCAGGTTTTTATCTAGGAGAGTGCCTATTTGCCCAGAAATAGAGCCAAGCTGGCACCTTGGAAAATAGGGGAGGAGGAGAACAACATCGACTGTGGGGACCTTGGTGCTCTCTGAGCTTGGTGGTTGTCTTGCAGAGGTTTCATGACCCAACTAGGTAACACCATCTGTTTCAGTACCAAGAAAAAATAACACCCCACCCATTTATAAGACAAGCTGCTAGTATACAAAGAGAGGAACCCCCCTCCTCCCTTACAGCACTGATGACGTTCCCTAGTTGGGTCATGAAACGTCTGCAAGGAAACCACCCGGCTCCGAGTCCCCCAGGGACCCCGCAGTCCTTGCCCGTTCCCAGCATCGGAGCCCCCTGCAGAGGCGGGCCTTCACTCAGGGGTCCCAAGGCAGAGACGGGGCTGCCCACCAAAGGCACCAACCGGGATGAAAGCAGCCCCGGGGGCGGGGAGGGCAAGTCAACCCTGAACGGCCGGGCGGAGGAAGGGCGCCGGGGTCGGCGAGGCGCCACCGGAACAAAACCCGGTGGCGGCGGCGAGGAGAGTCTGGGGGCGCCGCGGCCAGACCCCTTTTTCTTCCCCCCACCTCCCGGGAAGGGCCCGGAAGAACCCACCAGGTCCTCTCCGGGGGTTGGGTGGTGGGCTCGGCCGGGGGGGGGTTCCACCCCCCGCGAAACACCCCTTCCCCAGGAGAGAACGAGCCTCCGCGTGCGCGTGCGCGCCGCTGCCGCCGCGTTCCAGACTCCGGCTTCGACCCCCCCCCCGCCTCACGCGCGCCCTTCTTTCCCTCCCCCCTCCCTCCCCCTCGTTCGTGCGCGCCCCCGCCCGGCAGAGCCGACCCGCCCCCGCCCGGCGCGGGCCGAGAAAGGCGGGGCCACCCCGGCGCAGGCGCGTTCTCTCCCTCGGCGCTCCGTTCCGGGGGCGCGCCCGCATTCTCTCCTCCTCGGGCCGTAGCGTCGGCTCCGCCCCCCGCACGGCCCCGCCCCCCCGCTCGCTCTCCCTCTCAGGGTCTGCCGGCGGCGCGAGCCGCGGCTCCTGCGCCAAGGATCGGCCTGCTTGGGCGCGCGTGCGCGCTAGTGTCGGCGCGCGCGGCCCCTCTGAGACGCACGCGGCCCCGCGCCCCGTCGCTTCTCCCTCAGTCGATGGTTTCGCTGCCGCCGCCGCCGCCGCCCCTCAGCGTGAGGCGAAGGCGCCTCCTCGGCCTCTCCCGCCGCCGCCCCCCGCCCGCCGCCCGGCCTTCCTCTTCGTCCCTCGCGGCGACCGGGTGAAGGAAGGCAGGAAGGGCGAGCGAGCGAGCGAGGAGGGAGGGAGGAACATGGCGCCGCCTCCTCCACCCTCGCCGCCGCCGCTTCGGGTCCTCGTCCGCCCCGCCCCGAGAGCCCGGCCTGGCCCGGCCCCGCCGCCCCCGACCCGGTGAGTTGACTCGCCTCGCCTGCCGCCGCCGCCTCGGCCCGACGGAGGAACAATGAGGGAGAGGAGGAGGCGGGGGTCCCGGGGGAGACCCTTCCCCACGGTGCCCTCCCCCGGACCGCTGCCGGCGGGCGGGGGAGCCCTGGCGGGGAAAGGGAGGCGCCCCTCGGAGGGAGGGAGGGAGGAAGACCCTTCCCCGCCTCGGGGAGGGCCAGGTGCGTCCTCCCGCCCCCCCCACGTCGGGGATGCAGCATGGGGGGGAGGGGGATGCAAGGAGGAAATGGGTGGCCCCTCCCGGCCGCCCCCAGGCTCCAAAGGGGGCATCCCTGGCTGGGGGGGGGCTGCCTGTCTGGCTGCCCCCTCCGGGGGGGAGAAGAGCCCCCCCTCTGCCAGACTTACCCCCCTCCCTGCAAACCCAGCGCCGGCGCCTTTTCATTCGGGGCCCGGCTTGGATATGCCGGGCGGACCCAGACAATGCGGGGCCTGGAGTTCCCCGGGTGCTGTGATTGGAGGGCGGGGGGGGGCTGGAATTGAGGGGAAAGGGGAGAAAGTGTGAGGGACAAAAGGCCACTGCTGTTGCTTTGGGTGCGCATTGGGGGGGGCTGGGAAGGAGGGACCATTTGCTGGTGGGGGGGGGAGAGAAAAGGCTCAACTAACCTCTGTCAACCATCAGAAAACAGCCAGAGATCCGTTTGGAGCAGCAGCAGCAGTAGCGAGAGGCTGTGATCTGCTTGTGATCCTCTTGCTCTGGGAATGTTGGACAGGAACTGGGAACCACAATTGGGGGGGGGGGTCCTTGGGTCCTCCGGATGAACAGCTGGAATTCCATATGGTCCTACTTTGCCACTGGGAAGGAGGGCTTCCTCCAGCCCTGCTCTCTCAAGGAAATGGGAATTCCTTTCTCCTAAAGTTGAAGAAGTTGGAATACAGATAATCAGTCCTCGGTTTACAACCATTGGTTTCATGACAGTTCGAAGTTACAATGGCACTGAAAAAAGTGACTTATGACCATTTTTCACATTTAACAACCATTGCAGGATCTCCGTGGTCAAAATTCGGTCGTTTGGCAACTGGCATGTATTTATGAGAGTTGCGCTGTCCTGGGGTCATGTGATCGCCATTCGCAACCTTCCCAGCTGGCTTTCCATGAGCAAAATCAATGGGGGAAGCCAGATTTTGCTTAACGACCCACACGATTCACTTAACAACTGTAGCGATTCACTTAACAACCATAGCAAAAAGGTCACAAAATGGGGCAGGACTTGCTTAACTAATTCCTTGCTTAGCGGTGGAAAGGTTGGGCTCGATTGTAGTCACAAGTCTGTATGTTGAGATAATGTGTTTGCTGCAGAACTGAAATGAATGTTGGGATTCCAAGGTAATCCATGGGAATTATATCTATTGCCCCAGTTTTAGAACTGAGGGCTCATTTGGGGGGACAGGGTCCATACCGCTTCATTGTGAGCGTGTTGTCTCCCCCACCTTCACTTTCCTGTTGCCTAAAATGGTAGACCAAAATTGGTTTCACACTTCTCTGCACAGATTTAGTATAATGTTCAAAATAAGGCTCAGTTAGGGCCTACCTGTGTGAGAGCAGTAAATGAGGTGCTGTTTTCTGCATCTCTCAGTTTTTGCTTCCATCTGGCTCTCCTGGGAACATCATCTCCAAACTCTCTGCAGAATAGCATCCTTTGGCTATTTGTAGTCATCCTTTCTGCAAGTCAGTAATGCTTAGGAAGCAAAAAGAGGTTTTCCTTAACTTGTGGCTGCAAATTAAAATATGATATTTTGTTTGATGCGGTAGAATTTATCAGGATGATGTTACTTTAACAAAGCCTTTGGGGAAATGTCATAATATCAGTCATGCTCAACTTCTGGTGACTTCGTGGATGTATCACTCTAATTCTCTTGGCCACACTACAGAAGCAGTTAGGGATTCCTCCAAGATGGTTTTTTTTTTTCAACTTCCCAATGCTGGAAAATCTGCGATTCGGTTCTCTACCATCCAAGTCAAACTGGACCAGACTTCACCTACCTTCCAAGCCTAGACAAAATTGCCTGTTGTAAAAGCCATCCAAAGCACAGGGGGGAAAAAGAAGGCAGTCTAGCATTAAGGAACATGCCCTCTACATTTTTCTTCTAAATTCTCCTCCTCTCTCAACAGTATATGGTTGAGATACATCAAGGCTACGCTTGCCTCCTTAGGCTTATTTTTCCAGGTCACATGTGCTCTCGCCATTACGTTTTCCCCAAGGATGGATTGAGAGCAATAGCCTTTTTCCTTAGAATCTCTTGATTGTTCTGTTTGAATAATTTAATTGGGAGAATGTAGTCTTTGTGGTAGACATGACACGAATATCCAGGTTCTTTCTTTTGGAAAATTAGAATCGCTTTTACTTTAGGAAGCTTTGAACTTAACTAATTATCCTAAAAGACAGGAACACAATTTTCCAAGAGTGAATATCTGAGATTATAACACCATTTCAGCAATTTTCCTTTTTTTCTCTCCTTGTCATCAAAACATCATCCTCACATAGCCTTATATAGCAAATAAATTAGAAAGTGCAAATGACAAATAATGAGCATTCTGTTTACTCTGCAAGTGCAAAGACTATCACTCATTTAAAAATGAATCCACATTTTCATTTATAAAGTTGTGTTTTTAAGAGGTTAGTAATCATCAGTTGTCTTAAATAGCATTTATAGGAAGGGAAATATGCTTTTATTAAAGTTGGTTCAAATGTTCATTAATATTTATAAGCTTCTCTACTTTCTGAGGTTTTTGTTTTACCATGTTTTGATATCAATTCTTATTACTGATATGGACACCAAAACCATTTTTTGCTTGTTAATCTTTTATACAAAATAATATATTTTATTATTCTTTATGTGCAATCACAATCTAAACAGTGAATCTTTGGCAGAACTAATTCTGCCAATGATCATTCATAATTTCTTTCACTAAGATAGTCATGAATTTTTAATTCTAAATGGTGGTGGAGAAATCTTAGCAAATATGTTTATTATTTGCTGATTAAATAAATAATTTTGATCCTGAAAGGCCATTTTAGATTTATTTACATCTGAGCATTTAGTTGCGAAGTAGAATTCAATCAAGTTTGTTCTCTGTCTCTCTCTCTCTCTTTGGTAAGTTCTGAAAATACTGCCAACAGCAGATTTTCAGGATGTGGCAGTAAATAGTTTTGTTTTTTTTCCATTCCTTCACACAGGATGGACTGAAGCCTTAGACCCGGCTTTTAACCACCATTCTCATTCTTGCAGGCAAATGTTGGTGTGTTTTTTTGTAAGAACATGTTATATACATTAAGTAGACAGCTTTACCCATGGTTTTTTTCCCCTTCTGGTTTCCACTTGATTGTAGGAATTCCTTCTCCATGCTGAAAGTTAAGAGAGGGAGAAAATGCGAGACAAATGACATATTTTTATCTGTTTTCAGGTTTTGATGGCTATAAGGATCCTTAATGGCAAGATTGTTACATATTCTTGTTTCTAAGGTTCTTTGTGTATTCTGCAGAGGTACAGATTTTGTTCTTTTTGCGGGGGTTCTGGAGGAAAAAAATGGGGTGCTGAAGAGAGAAGGATCTAAGGGAAAGACATATATCCCACTAATTTTCAGTTAAAAGTAGCTTAGGGTTTGACCTGAAACCTGAGCAGATTTGATCAGTTCCATGTTTGTCTTGTAAAATGAACTCTGGTATTCTGATGAAATTTCGTTGCATTTTGTTCAATCAAGTTTGGATAGTGTTAATGATTTTATATTTTTATATTTATGGCTTAGTCAATCTGTGCCTAATTGCATTTTTGTAATTGGTGCCTCATTTTTTAATCATATATTTACTTGGAAGTTAAGTGCATTTGTAAAAATATTATCAATATTTTAGGATGCAGCTTAAAACAGGTTCTAAAAAGGCGTACAGTGCCAGCATTTCTTATGGAGTCATTTTGACCTTGTCCTCAAATAGCAATTGAATGAATAGTTTGAATTGTGTTTCAGGAACAAACTAACACTTTGCTGTAAGTGTTTCTAACCCTGTTCATTTACTATTTTTAACTATAGAACTGGCTACTTGCAGATTCATCATAGGAGATAAATTTTCACATGCAGCCTAATCCCAATATTAATTTCCTACTTTTGATGGAGATGGAATGCATTCCTGAGCCATTTTAATGTGGTTGAAAAATCTACTGGGATAAGCAGCGAATTTCAGACCAAAAAAGAAAAGTCCAGTTGCCATGACTCAAGTTCCAGTTATCCTAGGCAATCTTCCTACCTTTCCTTTTGGCCAAATTGAATTCCTTCCTTATAAGCTTATCAAGTAACCACTCGTCTTTTAGCTGCCCTTCTTTTTTCTGAAATAACAGTCATTGTGTGCTGACAGATAACTTTAACAAAGTTTTTGTTTGGTCTTAAGCACTTCATAGCAAACTGGCTGTCTTTGTTACTGCTTCAAGTTGGTACAATTTGCTGCTAAATATAAACATGAAGTTTAAATTGTATAATTTATGTGTTCTGCAAGGTGCTATAATTACTAAAACCTACCTCATCCTTGAAGAACACACACATTTAGTGTAAGAAAATGGAATGGTGCTAGCAAATTACATATCAAGTTGCATAACATAGATGGAACAAATAGGGATGTTGCTATAATGGATAAGTATTTTGTAGCATATTGCTTCATCAGTGAAACCGAAAACATTGGCACTGTGATTTCCATCCATATGGTTTGCAGTGTAATCCACTAAACTCAATGCATCCCAATAAAGTTTTGGATTGCTGACTAAACATTTGAAAAACAACATAAATGTGAGGCTACTTTGGTATGATGTGAACAAGCACTTTGACACTGTACAGTGTGGGTTCATGCTATTTATTATTAAATTTATTTGCTACCCATCTTGTAGTTCAAGGCGACTCTGAGTGACTTTGCACCTACCCAAAATGTGATTTGTAGGGATATACCCCAGCATTTTAACCAACCATTCAACAGACCATCAATAAAAAATATAACTTAGCTTGATGTGTGAATCTAGCTACTTTCTTGAAGAAACAGGTATTTGTAAATTGTATTTTTTTTAATCTCATTTCTGTCTTGCCTTTCAAAGAGGTATACTGTACCTTGCTGTAAAATTTACCAACTTTATATAGTAGTTCTCTGGAATTTCTGGCAAGTTTGTAGACTTAAAATGCAATAAAATTCCTTGAAGGTCCAATAATAGCCACACTGGGTTGATTTTTTTTTTATTCTGGACAAGAATAGAAATTTGTAAGACATATGCTTGAGAAGATTGCATACTTCTAAGAATCCAATTTTTCTATTTTCAAAATATGCTTCTACCATGCTGAGATTTTTTTTCAAGATAAAGTGATTTAAATCAAGCTTTCACTTTCCAAGTCAATTATTTTCTGAACAAATACGCTTGCCAATTAGTTGCTATATTAGATAAAACTTTTTCTTGTTCAGCCTGCATTCTACTGCTAATCATAATTTGAAGAATCTATTTTTTTCTACAGACTATATCTTTTGAAGGAAACAGCAATTTCATGGGAACTTTTTTTTGATTAATTTACATCTGGTAGGAAAATTCACATTTTGTCTCAGTTCATTCTTGCTACAACTAACAAAAGCGAGTAAGTCAGTGGATTTGCCTGAGATTCAGTTGAATGCAAGCATTTTGGCTTCAGTGAGACATACATTGATTGACTGATTGTGTGCCATCAAGTTAGCCTTAACTCTCAATGACCACTTAAATGTTTTTCCATAGGGATCTATTTCTAACCTAATCCTTTTGGTCAGTATTTCTCAACCCTGGCAACTTGACGAGATGTGGACTTCAACTCCCAGAATTCCCATGGTTGGCTGGAGAATTCTGGGAGTTGAAGTCCACACCTTGAGAAACGCTGCTTTAGTTCTTCCATCAGTGTATCCATCATCACTGTAATTGAGTCCATCCACCCGCTACTAGTCATAATCATTTTATCTTTTTTCCCCATCTTTGCTAGCTTTGCTAGGTTCAAAAGCATCAGTACTCTTTCAGTCTTGCTTCTTCAGAACTGAACTTTAATTTCCATCGCAGATCACAGGGGAAAACATGGTCAATTCTCAATATTTTTTCCAAGGCTTGCAGCGTTTTTCTACCAAATGCTGTGGCATATTTTTCTACTGCTGGTTCCTTAATTATTGACAGTTGATTTCCACTCTGCATAGAATACAGAATGTAATGTTAGAAATCAGTTCAAAAGCTTCTTTCTGTAGCTGCCTTGTGGCCCAAGGAAAAGACGCAGCTGTTTTAAAGAGTTGCCAAAAAGTATTACATTTGGGCTACCATATATTCCAATCCATCTTTTTGGAATTAAATTTGAAGTGCTGCATAACGTTTCAGGGCTGTAGCTTTAAATTTTAATACGTTTCTGTTGCATCCCTACAAGGATAACTGGCTAGGGAATTGTGGGAGTTGAAGTCCACAGGTCTTAAAGTTTCCAAGGTTGGACACCCCTTGCTAAAATAATTGGGTTGTGGCTGCTGAATAGGCTGTCCAGACGCTGATGCTTTTATTTCTCGGCAATGACTTTTTTACAGTAGCTCCGAGCTGCTGAAAATGCATCGGTGTTAATTGTCTTTCTAAACTGATGAGATAAGACTGATGCAAGCAGAGGCTTCTCATCAAAGATTACTTCTGGGTGTCATTATTTCAGTTACTTACTGGCCTAAAATGTATTGATTATCTTTTAAAATAAAATTGAAGATGTCTGTGGATTGATAAAAGCTGTGTTAGCAAAAGAATATACACCCAGTTGGTCATATTTAATAAATGACAAGCCACATCACCAGGCAAGCACATTAGAAGAAAGAACAGGAACCATTGTTCACCTGCCATGTATGTTTCAGAGTGTAGCGGTTTAGCAATAGGTCTGCTCGTCTGCATATTCCGGTATATTCTTTTTTCAAGAATGAACAGCTGGTTGCCTCTGAATAGCTCTCAAGTAGGGTGTGAAGGTATGTTATGGCAGGACTCAGCCTTTGCAATTCAGTGCGTTCTTTGTGTGTTAAGATTTCTCTTACGTATCCTTGTTAGTAGATGTAGATTCATATCTCTTTTGTGGACTGTCTGTTTCTTCTCTTAAAATTGTAAGAGCTGGTAATTTAGGGTGTTCACCTCCTGGAAAAAGAACCATCGTAGTTGGATTAAAAGATTGTTTGGTTATTAAATGCATTGTTCATCTTAACGATCTTAACTGAGTTTTGCAGGTTATAGGCGCCTTAGAATAATATGCATTAATGGACCAGGTGCTTATCAATAGACCTTGTAAGTCATTATGGTCATAGGTTGAGGCACCCATGTGACCAGAAGTAATTTTCTGGCCCTTTTCTGTGGCGGTCACTAGCAAAACTATTCATTTGAAGAGGTGCTTTTTGCTGAAAACTGGTGCTAAGCACTGCAAATCACAGTCACGTGATTGTGAAATGGTACAGCAAGTGTACAGCTGACAACCCCCTACACCCACCCATGTGTCTGGGAGGCTGGCATGACCATTTATGATAGCCTGGGATGCTTCATGGGCTGGAAGGTGCCCATTTCATAGCCATCATAATTCTAAGTGATGATAAAACTACTGGTCATTAAGTAAATACATTATACTAACATGATAGGCCGTCAAAATACTGTTTGGTGAAATTGCATGCCCACCCTGTTTTAATGGAGGCCACTGCTTTAAGATATTCTTTCTCTTCAATTCAATATTTGGAGCTAGAATAGTTAGTTCCCACAACTAGCTAATCTCAGGCTAAAAATCACAATTTCTATGTTCACATAATAAGCATATGATAGTTTAATGTGATGGCCTGGTATATATAACAGGCTAAAATAATGATTAGGTTTCCACAGCACTCTGAACCACCAAGGATCAAACCCCATTTTACCATAGGGTCCTGCCAACTCAGAGTTGACTCAGCCTTCCATCCTTCCGGGGTCAGTAAAATAAGGACTAGATTGTTGGGGGCAAGAGGCTGACTCTATAAACTGCTCAGAGAGGGTTGTAAAAGCACCATGAAGCGGTATATAAGGCTAAGTGCTAATCTGTCTTCCCCATTGACTTTACTTATCAGAAGGTTGCAAAAGGGGATCACATGACCCTGGGACACTGCAATCGTCATAAATACGAGTCAGTTGTCAAGCGGCTGAATTTTGATCACATGACCATGGGGATCCTGCAGCGGACGTAAGTATGAGGACTGATCATAAACCACTTTTATCAGTGCCATTCTAACTTTGAATGGTCACTAAACAAACGGTTATAAGTCAAGGGCTACTTGTAGTAGCTTGGAGAGTGCAGAAATAGAAA
Organism: Crotalus tigris; assembly: GCF_016545835.1. Lineage (NCBI taxonomy): Eukaryota > Metazoa > Chordata > Lepidosauria > Squamata > Viperidae > Crotalus > Crotalus tigris. The sequence continues at coordinate 616,568 of NW_024100488.1, forward strand.
TAATGCCAATGTATCAAATAATTGTGGTGCTATCTTCAGAGGAGGCTTTCCAAATAGTTTTATTTTGGTGGATTCCTTTGTCCTAAACTCTGTAATGCTTCTGCTGAGAGAAGGATTACAAAAGAATTTCTGTCTGCAAGAAAGCCTGTTAGCAGATCTGGTTCTGCTTCTCCTGGGACTTGCAACCAATCTTGATTGCAAGTCCCTCTGAAATGGGAGGAAAGCAAGAACGATGTCCTTAGTCAGCATTTATTAATTTCAGTGGGATTTGTGCAGGTAATATTCCCTGGTGGATCTACCCCTCTCTTTAATTCAGCTGTTGCTAAATTTAACAGCTATCGTTTGGGAAGTTAAGCCCCACTTGTTACCTCTTGGTTATAATTACAGATGTCTTAAATAATATTTTCAGCAGTATCAGTCCCTTTTGAAAACATCTTCCTCCACTACAAATGCTCCTAGAAGTGCAGAAGACAGAGATCTAGTTAGTCTGTCAAAACCTTAAACCAGTTTTAAATGGTTTATAATCCTCCCATAGATAAACTGGGTAAAACAACAGGAAAAGAACCCAATAATAACATTATGAAACTGTATACAAAGCCAAGGAACAATACAACAGTGATCAGTACACTTGTGTAGGTAATCCTCGACTTATAACCGTAATCGGAACCAGGAAATTTGTCATTGTGTGGTGCGGACATTAAGAGAGGCGTCATGTGACTGCACCTGATTTTACTACCCTTTTTGCTGCGGTCATTAAGCGAGATATCACAGGATTGTGATTTGCAACCTTCCCTGCCGAGCAGGCCCCAAATTGCAATCAGGTTACCCTGGAGCATTGCAACCATGGCAAATGCCAGCCACTTGCTAAGGGCCCAGATTACGATCATGCCATTGTGAGGATCCTGCAACAATTATAAGTACGAGGACTGGTTGCAAGTCACTTTTTTCATCACTATCATAATTTTGAGTGGTCACTAAAGAATAGTCGCAAGTCGAGGATTACCTGTATCAAAGGAAGGATGCTAATACATTTGTTTCTATCTTAAAGACCTATTGAAATAACCAGCACAGGTAGTCCTCGACTTAACAGCAGTTCCTTTAGTGACCATTCCAAGTTAACAACGGCACCCAAAAAAGAGACTTGTGTCCGTTTTTCACACTTACAACAATTGCAGCCTCCTCGGGGGTCACGTGATCAAAATTCAGATGCTTGGCAACTGGTTCATTCTTACGACCTTTGCTGTTTCCAAAGGTCACGCAATCCCCTTTTGCAACCTTCTGACAAGCAAAATCAATGGGGGAAGCCAAATTCATTTAACAACCAGGTTAGTAACTTATCAACTGCGGTGATTCGCTTAACAACTGTGGCAAGAAAGGTCTTAAAATGGGGCAAAGCTCACTGAACAAATGTCTCGCTCAACAACAGAAATGTTGGGCTCAAGAGGGTCATCAATCAAGGGCTATCTGTATGTGGGATCATCACTGTTCCAGGGAAGAGGGCCATGAGTTGGGAAGGGCCACTTCCGCGGATGGTGTCATTCTTTCAGAGACGAAGCGCCGAACGAGCCCCACTCCTTGGCTCTCCCATATGCCCAGGTTCCCAACCGTGGAGGCTTCCTTTATCTCAAGAGCTTGAATTCCTCCTCAACTCCCATCTCCACTTAGTTAGCTTTAATGACCCAGCTGGGAAGGCGTCCAGGCTGCCTGGCGAGTCTCCAGTTCCTCCACCATCCGAGCGGCTTGATTGATGCTTCAAAGTGTTGTGATACCAGGGGGATAGGAGGGCTTAACTACCGTAAGCTAATAGCTCCCATCCTTAGCAGGGATTCTCGGGCGCTTTTCCTTCTCTAAGAATGCTCAGAATGATGAGGCAGGTGAAAAAGGATGCCACAACGGTCCCTTTGCAAGTTCTCTTTCTCTTTGGTTATTGAGGGATATTGGTTTTCCTTGTTAGGGCTAAGTTTGATTCATAACCTGCTCTTTCTTAGTTTGTCCATTAACAGAAAACGGAGCAAGTTCTTGGGTGGTGGTATTTTTTTTTTTTTTTTAAGCTCATTGGACAGTCACACCAAAAGAGAAGGAGATGACAAAAATTACTCATTCTCTCACCGGGAGGTAGAAAATAAACTTCACTGACAGGCAAGCAGTGCTCAGCCTTGGCAACTTTACGCCTTGTGGATTTCAGCTCCCAGAATTCATTACAGAAATGTAATGTGCTTTACACGGAGCTGCTTTGGAGGAGAAGTTGAGGCAGAACACAGGTGCCCACCTGCTTGGCAGGTGAGAGTCTGTTCAGCCTTGTAACTGCAACCCCATGGCTACAGGACTACATGGGCTTTTAATAGGCTTCTGGGTACAGTTGAGATTGTTGGCTTTAAACACTGAAAGCCTTCCTGGACGGATTCCCAGGAATCTGCAGGGCTGCCCAGATACAATAGAGCTTGACGCTCCCGGTATAAATAAATAAAAAAAAGCTAGAAGCATAGGTGCCCCAGATGATGCTTTTGTGTGATGGTCCCCATTTTCTGAAATAAACTTCCTCTGGTATCTGACTTTTGACATCCTTCTGCAAGGCTTTTGAATCGTCATGCTGCCTTAATAGGATTGACTTGTTTGGTGTGTAGATTGTAGCTGATAGGCCATTTCTCTGTTGTTTTATGCTGTTCTTTGCTAGACAGTTTAAATTGTGCAGCAATTTGTTCACATTCCTTCAGATGAGGTGCTACAGAAGATTAATACGTATAAATGTTAACATTTATTCAATTTATAAATGGCTGTGTTACATTTCCGAACAATTCTGGACTGGTCAGAGTAGTTTTGGAATACAGATAGCCCTTGTTTTACGACCACAATTAAGCCCAAAATTTCCATTGCTCAATGAGATAGTTGTTAATTGAATTTTGCCCCATTTCACAACCTTTCTTGCCACAGTTCTCAAGTGAATCACTGCAGTTGTTGAAATAGCCATACGGTTGTTAAGTGAATTCAGCTTCCGTCTTGATTTTGCTTGTCAAAAGGTCACCAAAGGGGATCACATGACCCCGGGACTGTCCTAAATACATGCCAGGTGCCAAGTGTCTGAATTTTGATCACGTGACCAGGGGGATGCTGCAATGGTTGTAAGTGTGGGAAACGGTCATAAGTCACTTTTTACAATGCTGTTGTAACTTCAAGTGGCCACTAAACGAGCAGCTGTAAGTCCAGGACTACCTGTAGTTATATGTCCAGTAAGAACCCCTGCTTGGAACTCAAAATACTTCAGACTTGAAATGCTATGCCTTTTCCTACTCGGTGTACTTTCCCTAATTCACAATGGAAGATCCCGTCCAGTAGTAGCGAAGCCAGTGAGCCCGGCTCCTAGACTTGGTACTTCCTCCCCGCTCTTCTGTTTGTGACTTTTCAGAGAGAGGCTGGCTTTGGCCGTGGTCGGGGGCCTGGTCTGGAAGCTCCTATATGTCCTGCCTCTAAGAATAGCCCATCTGTTGCCTGAGATTAAACATTTCAGATCCAGATGGTTAAAAGCTTAAATCAGCCTTTCCAAAGATACAAATGACCCATTTCAGAGATTTTCTACACTTCAGCCGCCATAGGGCAGTGAGGAAATTTACGGCTGTGCAAGGAACTCCTTTTCCCATTGTCAGATATACAGTATATTCAGCCGACTGAAGCGTCTCCTCTGGCGCTGTTTTGTGCTTTCAGGCTCACTGGCCATTTGCTTTATTAAAAGTGATTTTTAACAGCGTGTGATTTTAAACACTCGAACCACACCAGGCTGAAAGCAAGCGTAAGTACAAATATCACAGATATAGTTTGCCAAGCAAGCGCCCTTAAATTAAGTTAATTTGTGGTGAGTTTCAAAACGGGCGCAATTGGGGCGTGTTTCCTTTTGGTTAAGAAGAGCATCCAGCAGACAAGAAAGCTGATTTAGTTGTGAGCTGCTTGTGGTGTGGAAGCGTTACTTGTTCCTTAACGATAAAACATGAAAAAATAATAGAGTCCTCTAAATCAGTGTAGGATTAATTAAGGCTGGCTGCAGTTCTGTGGTACTTCTCTAGCTAGTTAACTACTGTAACCTTCTGGGCTGAGGAATTTTCTCTTGTTTCCTGCAAATGAGTAACTGTTTCACAGATATAATAAAATATACGCATTCCTGACTGGCTAGCCCAGGGGTAGGCAACCTTGGCTCTTTTATGATCGTGGACTTCAACTCCCAGAATTCCTGAGCCAGCCATGCTATTGAAGTCAACAAGTCATAAAAGAGCCAAGGTTGCCTACCCCTCGGCTAGACACTTACATTACACTAAGACTATGATCTGCTTTGGATTTAGCATAAGGGTAGGCACTCAGTAGGCCTTGGAGTTCTCCCACCATTACGATGTCTGAAAAACTAATGGCACCTATCCCTACTTTGTTGAGGTTGAAAACGTATGGAACTCTTGTGTAAACCAAGGGTTCTCCAAACTTGGCAACTTTAAAACTTGTGGACTTCAGCTCCCAGAATTCCTCAGCCAGTATGCCTGAGTCTACAAGTCTTAAAATTGCCAAGTTTGGAAATTAAACCATAAATTAGGCATAGCACAATGAATAAAACAAACCAGCACAATTAATAAAACAAAGTCCCACAAACTTCCCAGAGGAAGTACCCTGCCCTGCTGACGTACATGATACAGAGTCGCCTATTGGGCCCTCAGCTTGTCCATCACAGCTGATGAGGTGTGCATCCTTGGCTTAGCCTGATCTATTTTGATTTGTAAAGGGTATGCTGGCTGGGGAATTCTGGCAGTTGAGGTCCAGACATCTTCAAATGGCAAGACTGGCTGGGGAATCCTGGGAGTTGAAGTCCACACATCTTAAAAGTGGCCAAGTTTGAAAAAAACTTGCTCTTAAGTACATATATGTAGATGTATTTTACTCATAGGATTCTCCAGAGTTGCTTAGTTGCTATGTTGAGAACTTAAAAGTACTGGTTATAGGCATGAAGCTCTTGATGCTGGTGAGGGCCAATCCATACTTTGGAGGGTGGGGGAGGGGGAAGAGAGGGATAAGATTCCAATGGAGATAGACAGAAATCCTCCATGTACTATCATCCCCATGAATGGCTTACAATATTACCTGTCTAATGTATTTTTTATACTTGAATCCTGCTTTTCATGCATGGATCCTCAAAAAGCAATTTGTATGTAAAACAACATGTTTTACAAAGAGGCCCTCTGTATTTGCTGTAATAGAAACTTGAATTCTTTATCTGGCATTATGTAAAATCCCTGCTAGATTGAGGAGAGCAACAAGGATGGCAAAACGTATACTGTCAGGAAAATTCTCTGTAGAGTCAAAGGAATGAGGATCTGATAAATCAGATTTTAGCTGGTTTCATGGGTATTAGATGTTGGAACACATGGATTGCAATCCCCCCCCCCCCAGTTTTAACAGTTTTCTTCGTAGGAAACGTGCTGACACAGTATAATCATGCTACTTTCTTGCTTAGAAAATACATCTGTTAAGTTTGAGGCCCAAAAATGCCACAAAATTTCATTAAGCTCCTGTAAATGTTTTAACAGAGAATTGCTCACTGGCAATTTTCCAAATTGGAGAACTTATTTGCCCCACTTTAGATAAATGATATCCCTGTTATTTTTATTATTTCATTTATTAAAATGTCTCCCACATCTTTTCTAACCCAATTCTGCCTTTTTCCTTAAGAAGAGAGGGGTCTCATTTGTAATGTGGAAACTTCTAGCACTTTCACAGCAGCTTTATAGCTTTTTAAAATTCTTTAAATGGGAAGCTGGTTGTACAGAGATAGTAAAATCATAACATGATACTCTTTTAATACTGAAACGTGTGTGTGTGTATATGTGTGTGTGTGTATGTCCATCCATCCATCCTCTCTTTTGGATATGTGAAAAACCCAGCCTTCTAAATTCCTCAGTGGGGACTGGAACCAGTTAAAATAACAGCTACCTTTGAGGTGTAATTGTACTTGGGATAAACTTTTGGTCAGATTCAGAGCAGGGTTGAACTTCTACTCTGTGCCAGCTTCCTCCTTCCAGTTTTTTAAGGAGTTCGGAATGTTTTATCTGGTGACTCAGCTGATTTTTAAACTACCGCTTAGAAAAATTGAATGTACTTGGGATCAAATGTTCCAGGCTTCTTTTTCTAACTCAGACATACAATAGCATTAAAAACTTACAGCACCCCTTTGTCTTTCGTAATCCATTCTGAATGAAGAACTAGTTAAGCAGCATTATTTAATGATCAGAGCAAAAGGTATTATATACTGACTGCAGATTCAAAATCCACCGTTGGTCATAACTCTAGAGGCCACCCTTGTTATCCTGCTGCCAATCCCCCCTTTTAAAGCATAAGTAACAGATTAAATCTATTTTAGAGTACACCCCCCAGATTAACACGCCTAATATGTTTCAGAATGGTTAGAGCTGAGACAAATTGTTTACTGCTTTTTAATTAACCTCTGTATTACTACTACCTACGCTCCGGTTAACCTAGCACAATAGAATAATCCACTTTGTTCTCTTTACACAAGGAGGACAACGTGCCATTTCTGAACCTTAAAAACAAAAACCGTGAACCATTCAGTAATTAGGGAGGAAGAAACATGATACCCGTATTCCCCAACTTGGTGCCCTCCAGATGTGTTGAGTTCACTCAGAAGAGAAGGACATTTGTAAGCCAGGCCTTCTGGAAGGGGCTGAGTTGGGGAACTTTAAATTCTACAGGTACATGTCGACTTACAGTCATTCGTTTAGTGACCTTTCAAAGTTAAAATGGCACTGGGAAAAAAGTGGTTTCTGACCAGTCCTCACATTTACGTCCGCTGCAGCATCCCCACAGTCAGTGTGATCAAAATTCAGGGGCTTGGTAAGTAGCACCTATTAACAACAGTTGCAGCATCTTGGAGTCACAATCGCCGTTTTCAGTCTTCCCAACCGGCTCCTGACAAACCAAGTTGATAGGAGAAGGCGGATTCACTTAACAACTGTGTGATTCGCTTAACATCTTCAGTGCTTCATTTAACAACCATAGCAAAAGGCATAAAATTGGGCACAGCTGTAAGCTTTCTTTTATACCCTAGCTTGCCCATGAAAAGCAGATATGTAGCTAATTCTAAGGATGTGATGTTGTTGGGTTTATTTATTTGATTTATATTCATCTTTTTTCCCAAGAGCTTACGAGAATCTTCCTTTAATTTAGGGTTTCCAAACTTTGTAACTTTAAGACTTGTGGACTTCAACTTCCACAAGTCTTAAAGTTGCTAAGTTTGAAGACCCCCTGCTTTAGTTCAGGCCCACAAAAGCCACTTTTTGAGTAGGTTGGATGGAGAGACCAAGACTGCCCTAGAGTCACCTCTGGAGCTTTTGTGATGGAGAACCTGGATCTCTCCATTTCTGGTCCACATTTCACCACTGCATTCTCATCCACTGAAATTAATATTTAACTGCAGGATAAGCCCATCTATGAAGCTGACTCACATAGTTGTCTACCTAACATTTCATTAGTGGATCAGTCTGCTTAGTGAGTGAGAAGGGTGATTCTTTTGTAAGGTAGACTAATTTAGACAGTTCCTTTTATGAATGTCTTGTTTCGGGAAAATGTGGAAGTGGAGTTCCCTCCGTGTATGTGTGTATGTGCAATTGTTCTCCTTTAAGGAAGTGTTTCTAGTGCTTTGGAAATACAGTCTGTTGAATCTGCGAGCAAAAAAACAGGCTCGAAGACCCAAGGGCTGCTAACCCCAAAATTCTCCAGCACTGGAGATGGATAATCCACGCAGTGGGTTGAGACTGTATTCCTGGCCAATCAGATCAGTCAGCCAAAGTTGCCACGCCCAGTCCTGGACCATGATTCTTCAGTCTTGACTGATCTGGCCATACAGAAAGACCGACAATCTTTGGCTCCTGGGCAGGTATAGTTCCTTTCCATTGGGGGGGATTTCTTCTAGTAGCTGAAAAGGCGTTCAGGTAAGTCAACGCCCCTTCTCAGTGGAAAAGTATTAAACTGCAAAACTCATCACATTTTTGGCAAAGAGTTTCAAAGCTTTTAAAGGAAGAAAACCCAGACTTGAAACGGGTTCGTATTTATTGCTGTGTCCAAAGGTCACGTGATCCCCTTTTGTGCGACCTTCTGACAAGCAAAGTCAATGGGGAAGCCAGATTCACTTAACAACCGAGTTACTAACTTAGCAACTGCAGGGATTCACTTATCAACTGAGGGAAGAAAAGTCGTAAAATGGGGCAAAACTCACTTCCCAAATGTCTCACTTAGCAAAAGAAATTTTGGGCTCAATTGTAGTTGAGGACTACCTATATGCCTGGCAGAGGCGACTCCATAGTTCCCCCTTAAAAGTACCATTCTCATTGGTGTCATCTTCCTCTTCCTCCCATTCCATGCTCTGCCGGCTTCCCTTTCTCTGTCTCCAGAAGAGGAGGAGAAACTACGAGGGACCCACATTAAGGCGCATTTGCATCAATCCATGCTAACAGAACCCTTTTTTAAATCTCAGCGGCTGCCTTCATAACATTGTCTCTGGGCTAAAACAGGACTTGTGGCGTTGTGGGCAGGACTTTTTTCCTTCGGCTTCCCAGAGAAAGAAAAAAGAATCAATAAACAGAAGGCCAGCTCAAAACAACTTCCTTAGTCGTTGAGCTGAGCTTTCCCTTTGGCAGGCTCTCTAGAAAAGAATGTGTGTGCACACACAAGCCACTTCTGGAATGTCGCACTGTTGGGTCTCCTAGAGAAAGCACTTCCTTTTTTTCCCTGGTGCAAAAAGTGGGGTGGGCACCACTCTGACTCCTGGGACAGGGGCTTGGAAGCAGCTTACAAGATAAAGAACTGCCTTATTAGTCAAACACTGTTCAAATGCAGGCTCTCCTGTGTGCTATCTGTAACAGCGAGCTGTTTCTTTTCTGGAAAGAAGGGGTGGAGGAACTGCCCTTGCAAGGGCCCATCTCCCCTCCTGGTGTTGCTTGGGACCCCAGGAGATCTGGGACACCCTGCGTTGGTTTTTGGCAAATGCCTGAGAGAGAGAGATGATTCCACACATACTTTTTAAGGCAGGGGTCCCCTACTTGTGGGCCATGGCCCACTATCGGCCGGGGGCCTATTTGCAGCCAGGCCACGTGAGTGGTGTGCCAGCACGTGCACAGCCCAAATTGCACAAACACCCGTGCCTGCCGCTCGCACAAATGAAGCTTTACTACTCCTCACACAAAACCATCCCCCCACCACCACACACACACCAGGCCACCAACCTGGAGAAGTTGGGGAAATGCTGTTTTAAGGCACAGCCTGCAAGTTAGCTTGAAGGAACTATTTTTTTTCAATACTTTTAAAATCTGTGCCTTTTAATGATTTACTTTTTGATTTGTACGAAGGTTTGGTCCAGTGGTTAAGGGACCAGGCTAGAAAGTGGGAGATGGTGAGTTCTAGTGCCACCTTAGGTACGAAAGCCAGCTGGGTGACCTTGGGCCTATCACCAGGAGACTGTGAGTTCTAGTCCAGCCTTAGAAAAGCCAACTGGATGACTTTGGGCCAATCCCTCTCTCTCAGCCCAGCCCACCTCACAAGGTTGTCGTTGCGGGGAAAATAGGAGGAGGAAGGTGTGTTGGATATGTTCGCTGCCTTGAGCTACTTGTAAAAATAATAAATGCGGGATACCAATAAATAATAAAATAAAACAATAAATTTTCAACCATCCTAATCCATTTCTTGTTTTTCTCTTTTTTTTCCAAGGAAAAATGCTGAGCATCCAGTTGTGAGGATCAGTGACAACTGAGCTGCTGGTGGCCACCAAGAGTGGGAACAGTTGTCTTTGCTGTGCTAATCGTCCTTAATCTGAACTGCCAGTAGTACCCCTCAGCATTTTGAGGTTGCCCAGGAGAACCCTGATAGCCTAAGAAGCAGCCCCGCGCAGAACAGGATGTTTGGACGATGATGATGGCAAGGAAGCAAGATGTCCGCATTCCCACCTACAACATCAGTGTGGTGGGTTTGTCCGGGACTGAGAAGGAGAAAGGCCAGTGCGGTATCGGGAAGTCCTGCCTCTGCAATCGGTTTGTGCGGCCGAGAGCAGACGACTTCCACTTGGACCATACCTCCGTTCTCAGCACCAGTGACTTTGGAGGACGGGTGGTTAACAATGACCACTTCCTGTATTGGGGAGAAGTGGTGCGCTCTCTGGAGGACTGTGTGGAATGTAAAATGCACGTTGTGGAACAGACAGAATTTATTGACGACCAGACTTTCCAGCCGCACCGCAGCACCGCCCTGCAGCCCTACATTAAGAGGGCCGCGGCGACCAAGCTGGCCTCCGCCGAAAAGCTCATGTACTTTTGCACCGATCAGCTCGGCCTGGAGCAGGACTTTGAGCAGAAGCAGATGCCCGACGGGAAGCTCCTGGTAGACGGCTTTCTCCTCTGCATCGACGTCAGCAGAGGCATGAACAGGAACTTTGACGAGCAGCTCAAGTTTGTCTCCAACCTCTACAATCAACTCACCAAGACGAAAAAGCCCACGGTGGTGGTCCTGACGAAGTGCGACGAAGGGGTGGAGCGGTACATTCGAGATGCACACACTTTTGTCTTCAGCAAAAAGAACCTTCAGGTGGTGGAGACCTCGGCCAGATCCAACGTGAACGTTGACTTGGCTTTCAGCACGTTGGTGCAGCTGATCGACAAAAGCAGGGGAAAGACTAAGATTATCCCATATTTCGAGGCTTTGAAACAGCAGAGCCAACAGATTGCTGCAGCAAAGGATAAGTATGAGTGGCTGGTCAGCCGTATTGTTAAAAACCACAACGAAACTTGGTCCAACGTCTCACGAAAGATGCAATCCTCTCCGGAATATCAGGATTATGTCTACCTGGAAGGGACCCAGAAAGCAAAGAAACTTTTCTTACAGCACATCTTTCGCCTCAAGCAGGAGCATATCGAGCGGAGGAAAAAGATGTACCTGGCTATGTTGCCTCTTGCCTTTGATGCTCTGATTCCAAACCTGGATGAAATCAACCACTTGAGTTGCATCAAAGTGGAGAAGCTGCTGGAGACCAAGCCAGACTTCTTAAAGTGGTTTGTCGTGCTTGAGGAGACGCCCTGGGATGCCACCAGCCACATCGACAACATGGAGAACGACCGCATTCCGTTTGATGTGATGGACACCTTGCCTGCCCAGCAGCTCTACGAGACCCACCTGGAAAACCTGAGGAATGAGAGGAAGAGGGCAGAAATGAGAAGGGCTTTCAAAGAGAATCTGGAGACGTCCCCTTTCATAACCCCGGGAAAACCTTGGGAAGAAGCTCGCAGTTTCATCATGAATGAGGATTTTTACATGTGGCTAGAAGAATCTGTGTACATGGACATTTACAGTCGGCACCAGAAACAAATTATCGAGAAGGCCAAGGAGGACTTCCAGGAACTGCTCCTCGAGTATTCAGAACTCTTTTATGAGTTGGAGCTCGATGCCAAACCCAGCAAAGAAAAAATGGGGGTCATCCAGGACGTCTTGGGGGAAGAGCAGAGATTTAAAGCGTTGCAAAAACTGCAGGCTGAACGAGACGCCCTGATCTTGAAACATATTCACTTTGTCTACCATCCCACCAAGGACACTTGTCCCAGCTGCCCAGCTTGCGTAGATGCTAAAATAGAGCACTTAATAAGTTCCAGATTTATCAGGCCTTCGGATCGCAATCAGAAAAACTTGCTTTCTGACTCCAACATCGACCGCATCAACTTAGTCATTCTTGGGAAAGATGGACTTGCTCGTGAGCTGGCCAATGAGATCCGAGCTCTTTGCACGAACGATGACAAGTACGTGATAGACGGGAAAATGTACGAGCTCTCCTTGAGACCCATCGAGGGTAACGTGCGGCTCCCGGTTAATTCTTTCCAGACGCCAACCTTCCAGCCCCACGGCTGCCTCTGCCTTTATAACTCTAAGGAATCTTTATCTTACGTTGTGGAGAGCATTGAGAAGAGTAGAGAGTCCACCCTCAGCCGAAGGGACAATCACTTAGCTCACCTTCCCCTCACCCTAATTCTGGTGAACAAGAGAGGGGACACCAGTGGAGAAACACTACACAGTTTAATACAGCAAGGGCAACAGATTGCGAGTAAATTGCAGTGCGTGTTCCTCGACCCGGCTTCCACCGGCATAGGATATGGGCGCAACATTAACGAAAAGCAGATCAGCCAAGTCCTGAAAGGCTTGCTGGATTCTAAGCGCAACTTAAACCTGATGAGCTCAACCGCAAGCCTTAAAGATCTGGCCGACATCGACCTCCGGATCGTCATGTGCTTGTTGTGCGGAGATCCTTTTAACGCTGACGATATCCTTCTCCCCATTCTTCAGTCCCAATCCTGCCGGCCTTCCCCGTCTGGAAGCAGCAATTCCGTGTTACTTGAATACCCCATCGGACCCCACAAGAGGCGCATAGAACTCTCCTTGCTGTCTTTCCACTCCGCCTTTAGCATTCGCAAAAGCTGGCTGGTCCACGGTTACATTTTGTTTTACTCCGCCAAGCGCAAGGCATCTCTGGCTATGCTGCGTGCCTTTCTTTGCGAAGTGCAGGACATTATCCCCGTTCAGATTGTGGCGCTCACGGAGGGCTCCATCGACGTTCTAGACAACGATCTGAGTCGAGAACAGCTCACGGAAGGGGAGGAAATCGCCCAGGACATCGAAGGGAAATTCACAAGCATGCCCTGCAGCCAGCCTCAACACAAGCTGGAGATTTTCCACTTGTTCTTCAAAGATGTGGTGGAGAGGAAGAACATCATCGAGGCGACCCACATGTACGACAACGCGGCGGAAGCCTGCAGCACCACGGAAGAAGTGTTCAACTCTCCCCGGGCCGGCTCCCCTCTTTGCAACTCCAACCTGCAGGATTCTGAAGAAGACATCGAGCCTCCCAGCTACAGCCCTTTCAGAGACGACGGCACCATGGCCACCTTGTCCAAAGACCTTTCCAAGCTCTCCATGGAACTGGAGGGCAACGATGGGCTTTCGGTCTTCTCTGTGATGAGCACTTTCGAAAGCAAACTGAACAACAAAGTACCTCCACCCGTGAAACCAAAGCCCGCTGTCCATTTTGATATCACCAAGGGAGATCTCGCTTACTTGGAGCAAGGACACCGAGACGGACAACGGAAACCGGTCTCCTCCAGTAGCTGGCCACCTACCGACGGCTTTGACCCTTCGGATTATGCCGAGCCCATGGACGCCGTGGTCAAGCCCAGGAACGAGGAGGAGAACATCTACTCTGTGCCTCACGACAGCACCCAAGGCAAAATCATCACCATTCGGAACATCAACAAAACCCAGTCCAACGGCAGCGGCAACGGGTCAGACAGCGAAATGGACACCAGCTCCTTAGAGCGGGGGCGCAAGGTGTCGCTAACTAGCAAGCCGGTGCTGTATCGAACCCGATGCACGAGACTTGGGCGATTTGCCAGTTTCAGGACCAGTTTCAGTATAGGGAGCGATGATGAGTTGGGGCCGATTAGGAAGAAAGAAGAGGACCAGACGTCCCAAGGCTATAAAGGAGATAACGCTGTAATTCCCTACGAGACTACTGATGAAGACCCCAGGAAAAGAAATATCTTGCGTAGCTTGAGGAGGACCACCAAGGTAACGTGTGTGTGTGTGTGTGTACGTCTGTGAGTGTCCTTAACTTCAAGTTGCGTGGTTTGACAGCCATTAGAGCAGAGGTGGGGAACGATGGCTCTTTTATGGCTTGTGGGCTTCAACTCCCAGAATTCCTGAGCCAGCCTCGTTCCCCACTCCTGCATTAGAGGGTCATACAATTGTTTGGTAATCCAGTTGTTTGTCCGTTCGTGAAAAATAATTAGGAGCGGTTTGTGGTGTGTGAACAGAGGGGTATCTGTATTTTAGGAGTCTTGGAGAATAGAGGGCTATATTTCTATGTAAGATTTGGACAATTTATTTGCTATTCAGAAGCGTCTGCATTGGAGAAACACTAGGAACAAATGTAAAGGATGCAACAAATACTTTCAGGCTTTGATTTAAAGACAGCATTTTAATGCAGAAATTAAGGTGCTGGATTAGAACCCAGGAGACATTGGGTGACCTTGGATCAGTCGCTCTTTCTCTCAGCCCAGCTCACCTCTCTGGGTTGTTGTGGAGGTATCCATCAGGAAGGAGTATTATTTACACTGCCTTGAGTTACACAGAAAGATGGGACACAAATCTGATACACAAATTCTCCTAAGACTCTGTCCCTTTGCATTCTGAGAAGGTAGCCAGCAATAATGCTCCAGTAATCTCTGATCAGAGGTGCAGTTTATGTGTCTGTTCAGTAATTAAAAGAAAAGCATTCTAATCAGATATTAGCACATTGGTTTTTTCCGTGTAAGATTCCATCTCTCTCTTTTTTTTAAGTCCAGCTTCAGAAAGCAATTTTCAAATAAGCGGCTGGCCCTTTTGAAAATAATGGATTTTGAACAGCTAATTGTCAAGTATACAGCATGGGCTTTGTGTTTCAACTTATTTTCTGGGAAATTCATTACTGTTCTGGTTTGTAATATGACATCAAAAATGCGCCCCAAAGGACAGATTGTAACATCAATATATATGTTTTCATTTCTCAGGTGATTTTTTTTCTTTTCTTAATCTGTCGTTTTATAGAAGAGTTTGAAATGACATCAGAAAAGGTTCCTTTCTTTCACGGAAGGACCGGGGTCTCTTTAAACAATGCTGTGGCTGCTTTACAAAACGGTGGTGATTTCATCCTTGCAGCAGTTGTCCTGCCGCCAGCAGGGTGGACTTCTCTGCATTGGCAGGAGAGCCGCCGTGTTATTGAAGGGGGGGGACGGGACACAAAGGCAAGCCAGATTTTTTTTTTTAAAAAAAAAATACCCTCTATTTGAAAAAGCTTAAATAATGACTCAGAGCTTGCTACTTAAAACAACAACTATATTTTACTTTAAAATTACATGATGGCTCTACGCATTGCAAGCTGAAAGCAGAAACAAAAATTTAATCCTCCCCCCCCCCCCAGTCTACAATGGCATCTTACAGCTTCTAATTGGAAAACAACCCTTGATGAGAAAGGGTATGAATATTATTAACTCTTCCATTCCTTTATGGGACAGGAAAAAGCCCTCTAGGCTTTTTTTTTTTGTACCAGGCCATCTGTTTGAACTGTTAGTAAAAAGAAGAGAGTAGAGTCTGGAATCCAGAGAAAGAGGAAATAGCCAAGAGATCTCTTTCAGTAGTTTGCAGAAATTCTAACTTGCCATCAAGAAATAAAACGAAATAAAAACTGCTCACTGGAATATATTCAGGGTGGGAGATAAAATAGTTGCTGACCTGCCTCTTAATCAGCAGAGGGAGACCAGGTAGATGACCAAGCTCAAGTCAGTGGGATTTCAGCACTGGGGCAAGGGGAAGTTTAAACCATCTGAAAGACTTTCCTACGGATTGCTCTGCCCGGAATACAGATACAGGCAGGTCCTCGACTTACAACCATAATTGAGCCCAAAATATTTTGTTGCTAAGCAAGGCAGTTGTTAAAGGAGTTTTGCCCTATTTTATGACCTTTTTTGCCACAGTTGTTAAGTGAACCACTGTAGTTAAGTGAATAATGGGCTTGTTAAGCGAATCTGCCCCCCCCCATTGGCTTTGCTTGTCAGACGCCGTCTGGGAAGGCCGTCTGGGAAGGTCACAAACGATGATCACTTGACCCCTGGATAGTGCAACTGTCCTAATTACATGCCAGTTGCCCGGCGCCCAGATTTTCATCATGGGACCCTGGGGGTGTTGCAACGGTCATGATTGTGAAAACCAATCATAAGTCACTTTTTTCAGTGCCGCTGTTGTAAGTCAAGGACTACCTAATGAACACGGCGGTTGTTAAACGCTGACACAGTCGTAAAGCAGCCACTGTGGTTCGGGGGTGCTTTTGCCAAACTCTGGGAGAAATCGCTGGTTTTCGGCAAGACCATTGTAAAATGCGATTGTGTGACTGTGGGATAAATGCAGTCATTTTGCCAAGGGCCCGAAGTGGAGGGACACGATCACCAGAATTTTAAACCGGGCTGTGTAAATAGCGTCAAGGTAGGTCCATCGGAAATTCAGACGCTCGCTAAGCAACCGGTCTACCTGTATGCAAGTGGATTTCAGAGTGGAGGATATCCATTGCCCTGCTATGCCTCTCATAACAAAATCTTCTCTAAAATGCAAGGTTAGTCTTCATTTATTCTTTAGCCGTTGTACACCTTTGAGGGATGTAAGACCCTCACCCTCTTTGTGGAGCCCAATCATGGTTTGAGATTATTTCCCCGATAGATAGAAATGTGTTATAAAAGTGGGGGGGGTGCATCCAGGCAGCTTGCCAAATTAATGGCTATCGGCCATATTGCAAAATTAATACAGCTTAGTATTTAAATCTGGACTGCCTTGCTGTTTCATTAGGCCTGTTCTCAACTGACTGTGTCATGGATTTCTAGTTGCTTCTGTCACATTGATTTTTTTCATGATAAATCAACTTGCTTTTTAATCTGCGTTCCTGCGCTGTAAGTTCACGAGCTGATTCAGCATATGGGGGAAGTCACTTCTGTACAAAAACAATGACTGAATTCGCTGTACTTTGCCCATTTAAATATAACAGGAGAACCCTAATGGAGTTGGACTCAAAAACTGAAGATTGCGTCGATTCCATCTGTATAAAAGAATTAAGAAAGTTTACAAATTTCATTATCCCCAAGTATTAATTAGTCTGGATCATTGCTGAGGCAAGTCAGTTGAACATGCCCAGTCTGTTATATTGCCAGCCGTGTTAAAAACCACACTGCAGTGATTAGGCAAGACCAATCTAGCAAAAATCGAAGTGTGTTGCTAGATGACAAGCTGTATCTAGCTAAGGATGGCTAACAAGGTATCTGTGGGAACCCCACATGCAAAATAAAACATCTACTTAAGGGAATTAACTGAAAATCCCAAATATTTTACTATTCAGATTGGTTCGCATCTGAAAGAAAATAGATCTTTTAAAAAACCCTGATTAATAGAACTAGCTTGTTTGTGGTCCTCTTTTATTTTTAGCCATAACTTACCATTGTTTTTCTAATTGGAATATGCAGAATTAAGAACTTTTCCAGCTGAAGTACTGTGTCTCCTTTTTTCATTGGAACAAGGCCGTTGGTCAGCCTTTGGCCACGGACAGGATAAGGGAGATCTGCTCTTGATGGAGGAGCAGGTTTCTCTCCTCTTTTCCATCTCATTTCACTGATTGAGACCTAATAATACTTTGCTCTTTTAGTTTATATAGCTGAACTGCTGATTGTAAATCACCAGGGCTTTTTAACAGCTGGCTCCCTTTTATTGTCGCTTTACAGTCATGATGCAATATATATGGCTGCTTCTGTTACCTTTTGGATTTATTCCTCATTAAATCTCTGTACTGCAAGCAGCGTAGGACAGCACAAGTGCAAGCATCTTTCTAAGAGGTGAATCAGTGCACCTTGTTTAATCTTGACATATAACCTGCCAGGTTGAGCAGACAAGGAAAAAAGTTACACTCAGACTTAATACGCATTTATCCCAGGACTTGGGCGTATGATTTTGTTCTGTGAAGCCAGCCACAGTTGTAAATATCCCTTGGTCTTTTTGCCTGAATGTAGGTTTCTAACCACTTTAAGTCTGATTGAGCCAACACATTTCATTCAATTATAATTTGGCTGATGAGTGGTTTGCAAGTAGCCCTCAGCTTATGACCACAGTTGAGTCCAACATCTTGCTTGCTAAGCAAGACAGTTGCTAAATGAGTTTTGCCCCGTTTTATGACCTTTCTTGCTGCAGTTGTTAAGTGAATCACTGTGGTTGATAAGTCAGTAACACGGCTGTTAACTGAATCTGACTTCCCCATTGACTTCTGGTCAGAAGGTTGCAAAAGGGGATCACAGGAGTAAAGACGCTGCAACTGTCATAATTCTGAGCCAGTTGCCAAACATCCGAATTTTGATCACGTGACCATGGGAACGCTGTAACGATCGTAAGTCTGAAATACCTTCGGAAGTCACTTTTTTCAGTGCGGTTGTAACTTCGAACGGTCACTAAATGAGTGGTTGTAAGTTGAGGACTACCTGAATTTTCCCGTGGATCGAGTTTAAGCTTTTATTACGCTGTGGTTACCTGGTTTAATTGCTTGTTAAAATATCTTTGCACAGAGACGTTCTTTCTCCACTGTAGACTGAAAATTTTTTTTGACACTCACACACACACACACCCCTTGTTGTTACAAGCTAGTATTGTTCAAAATATCCTTGTGTCTCCAGAACTCTAGAAGAGGAAGTTGTATGGAAATAGACTAAACAGGAAATAGACAATGGAGAGGGTGAGAAATTTCCTGGGCCACAAGGTTCAGGGGATGTCCTCAAGGAATGGTATTTCATCTTTTCTTTTCTTTCTTTCTTTCTTTCTTTCTTTCTTTCTTTCTTTCTTTCTTTCTTTCTCTCTCTCTCTCTCTCTCTCTCTCTCTCTCTCTCTCTCTCTCTCTTTCTCTTTCTTTCTTTCTTTCTTTCTTTCTTTCTTTCTTTCTTTCTTTCTTTCTTTCTTTCTTTTATATTTGAAAGAGAGGCTTAGATCAGGATTCCGGTTTGGGGGACTTAATCCTTCTCTCATGCAGTCCCTGATCTTTGGTTGTTTCCATTTGCTTTCTTCTCTGTACAGGTAGTCCTCGAGTTACGATTGCAATCGAGCCCAAAATTTCCATTGCTAAGTGAAATGTTTGTTAAGTGAATGTGGTCCATTTCATGACCTTTCCTGCCACGATTGTTAAGGGAATCCCTGCAGTTGTTAAGTTAGCGACATGGTTGTTAAGTGAATCTGGCTTCCCCCATTGATTTTGCTGGTCAGAAGGTCACAAAAGGGGATCGCGTGACCTCCCCCGGGACCCTGTGGCCGTCATTAATACATGCCAGTTGCCAAGGGCCAAATGTTGATCACGTGACCAAGGGGGTCCTGCAATGTGTGAAAATTGGTCATAAGTCACTTTTTGCAGTGCTGCTGTAACTTTGAATGGTCACTAAATAGACTACTGTAAGCCGAGGACTACCTGTAGTTCATAGTTCAGTGGTCAGCGGTCCTCTGCTGCTCATTTCCATCCTGTGTGAATCGTCTTCATGGTTGTTCTAAGCTCTCGTCTTGGCGTGTTGTTTCAGCCTCAGCCAACCTTATTTCAGCTACAGAATACCTTTCCCAGCATTGTTTTCGAAACAAATCGTGTTTGATCTGCATCATATTACCTTAATCTGGAGGAAGCAGAACAGAATCGTCCTCGTTGGCTTTTGCTGTCTCTGATGCTTGCCGCTGTTTTGAATTCTCTTGTCACTCAGCGTATAAATATGTTCATAATTATTTTGGTTGTGCTGAGCCTATTTTTCTTGTGGCTTGTGTTGTGACATATCCCTTGAATGGTTTTCCCCTTTTTATATAACATTTTCTAACTGGTATTATTTATTGGTTTAATTCCTGCCTTCAAGAGCTCATGGTGACATAGTGACAGCTCCTTTCCCCCTCCCCATTTCCCACCACCACCACGAGCTTGCTGGGGCAGGATGGGCTGAGAGTGGCTGACCCAAAGATACCAGAGAGATTCCTTGGCTAAGGATGGTTTGGAATCTGGGTGGCCCTGCACCTAGTCTGACATCTTCCCCACTGCTGTCCAGTGGCTCTCGTATCACGTTTATGTATCCTTTATTTATTTATTAGGTTTTTATGCCACTTTTATTACTTTATCAGTGTTTCTCAACCTTGACAATTTTAAGGCATGTGGACTTCAACTCCCACAATTCCACAGCCAGCAATGCTGGCTGTGGAATTCTGGGAATTGAAGTCCACATGCCTTAAAATTGTCAAGATTGAGAAACACTGCTTTATATTAACTCAAGGTGGTGAATATACATAATACTCTTTTCTCTTCCAAATTTCCCCATAATAACAATCTTGTAAAGTAGGTTGGGCGAAGAGAGAGAAACTGGCCCAAGGTCACCTAGTTGCTCTCGTGCCTAAAGTGGGACTAGAACGCAGAGTGTCCTGGTGATTGGCCCAAAGTCTACCAGCCAGCTTTTAAGCCTAAGGTGGGACTAGAACTCACCTCCTCCTGGTGATTGACCCAAAGTCACACAACTGACAGCCATGCCTAAGGTGGAACTAGAACTCATTGCCTCCTGATGATTGGCCTAAAGACATCCAGCCAAATTCATGGCTAAGGTGGGACTAGAACTCATCATCTCCTGATTATTAAACCAGCGCCTTAACCACTACACTGAACTGGATTTCCATATTGCAAGCATAACTTACACCAAATATGATTTAACAGCAACTTCTGCTTTCAGATATATAGATTCCATTTGTCTAATCAGATATAATGTTTTTAAGTAAAATCTGGGGCTGGCATTTTTAGGCAATAAAATAGACTTCCTTCCTCCCTTCCCTTCCTTCCTTCCTTCCTTCCTTCCTTCCTTCCTTCCTTCCTTCCTTTTTTGTGACTACATTCCTGGCCATACTAACTCAGATTAATTGTTTTCTACAGAAACCAAAGCCTAAGCCTCGACCATCTATCACAAAGACTACATGGGAGAGCAACTATTTTGGGGTGCCTTTGACCACTGTAGTGACCCCAGAGAAGCCCATCCCCATTTTTATTGAGAGATGCATTGAATACATTGAAGCAACAGGTAAGCAGGAAGGGAATGTTTTAAAGGTTAAAGCTGGTGCTTAAGGGGAGTGGCAGCCACAGTGTGGCGGAGCCACATTGCTTAGGTGGGCACAGCTGGGTCTGGCATAATTTGGGGTTTCCCCCCTTTTAAAAAAATGTGACATACCTATTTTAATGGCAGGTCCTTGATGCTCTCTGAGCTGGGTTGTTTTCTTGCACAATGTTTCATTACCCAAACTAGGTAACGCCATCAGTGCTAGGTTAACACTCCCCTTCTAGTACTGATAACGTTATTAGTTTGTATAATGAAACGTTTGCAAGAAAACAGCCAAGTTCAGAGAGCATCAAGGACCCTGCCTTTTACCCTGAGCTACAGATATTCTCCTTTCTTGGTGTCTGTTATAAGACATGCATTTCAGTTTTCATCTATTTCGTTCATTATAATGAAGGGAAACTGCTGTTGGCTTTGGTAATCCTAGACAGAGGTGCTCTGAGGGGTACAAAGGGGAATCGGGGGCCACAGCTTCTCCACTCCTGGTTAGAGATAATCTGACCCTGCTAGTGGGTGTTACGTGGGCGCTAGCACCGCCCCATTTGCATCACGTAAAATGCTTCTCTCCCCCTTTCTCTCCAGCCCGCCAACCGAGGAAGGTTGGAGACCTTTGCTCTGACAGACTCAAGGGATGGAGCAAAATAAAGGTTTTTTTTTTTTAAATCATGCTTTGTCTTGGAACCTGTCAGCAAATAACACATTATTAAACAGAAACCACTGGGCCATCCATGTCTGCCTAAGCAGAAGAAATAAAAAATGAATTCAGGACGGGAATAAATCTGAAAGTCCCAGCACGCTGGTTAGGAAACCAAAATGATTTGCTCACCTAACTCTTGAATTCAGTTTAAGCTAAAACCGCTTGGAAGGCATTATGTATTCTGGTAGGATTTGAAGGTGGGCTTCAAAGTCTTCTGCAGGTATTGGTGCCATCTGTCTTTCCCTTGGTTAATTATGTAGAGGTAACCTTTGAACCGACGGAAGAATTTTAGGTGGCTGTGTCTTGCATCACAACTATGCCTGTTTCTTTGCTGATTCTTACTGGGGTGTCATGCATTTAGAAAGCTCTTTTTATGTTTATGTACAAAACACTTTGGAGAAGAGAGGGGCATTCATCTGTATTTATTACATGAAATAAATATACTTATAATCAATAAACACATATGCAATTCAAATATTTATTATAGTTAACTTTTTCGCACTTGGCTCTCGGAACCCACGAATCAACATGGACTTGCTGCTTTTTTGTGAAGGCTTAAGCAAAATTTTAAGGCCTCTCCCATCTAAGTGACAGTCTTCCAAACTTCATTCCTTATCAGCTCTCCCCTTTACTGCATCAATAATTGACAGCAGTATCTAACTCTGGAAGTTCAAACAGAATATGAATCTTTTTATCCCTTGCAGCTACAGTGGGTGAAATTGGATAACATCTGCCAGCTGCTTAATTATTTAACTATTAGCCAGGTTGATCTGGAAGCCTTAAAAGAGATCCTTGCATATGCGTATCCCCTCAGGATAAATGCTCGGGGTAAAATCGCAACGCCGACTTTTGGCTGCGGAATATTTGTTCTTATTTCTAGTGAAAATAAGAATTTCAGGTTAGTTATTTGGACTGAGACGTTTGTTTTGCCTTTTAGCCGGGTCCTCCCTGGCTCCTGACGAGGACAGATCTTGGCTGCCTTCATCTTGGGGCAGGAATAATATTTGCTTGTGGCTCTGAGGGGCCATTTGTTGAAATCACTCATTCGATGCTGGATGAAGTTCTGGTTTGCTCATCTGCCAGCTTTAAAAGCAAGGCTGCAGATCCTTTTGTTTGCAGATCAGAGGTTCTTGGGGAAAACCCAACAACAGCAGACATTCTGGTTCTGTGCTGTTGAGGGTATAAACATATTTAACACACATAAGACTTACAACCACTTTTCACACTGATGACCATTGCAGCATCCCCAGGGTCACCTGATTTGCATTTGAATGCTTGACAGCTGACTCACATTTATGACGGTCACAGTGTCCCAGAGTCACGTGATCCTCTTTTGAAAACTTCTGACCAGCAGAATCAATGGGGGAAGCCAGGTTCACTTAACAACTGTGCTACTAATTTAACAGCTGCAGTGATTCACTTAACAAATGTGGCAAAAGTCGTAAAATGGGGGGAAATGTCTCACTTAGCAACATAAATTTTGGGCTCAATTGTGGTTGTAAGTCAAGGACTACCTATATTTCACAAGCAGGATTAAAGCCTAAATAATAGTTCACTTCTCCCAGCTGATTATTGTAGAGCAGGATTTCTCAATCTTGGCAATTTTAAGACTCGTGAATTTCAACTCGCAGAATTTCCCAGCCAGCAAAGTTGCTAAGTGTGTTTTGCCCTGTTTTATGACTGTTCTTGCCGCAGCTATTAAGTGAATCCCTGGTCGTTAAGTGAATCCAGCTTCCCCCTTGACTTTGCTTCTCAGAAAGTCGCCAACCGTGATCACATGACCCCGGGACATTGCAGCTGCCGTAAATGCATGCTGGTTGCCAAGAGCCCAAATTTTTGATCACATGACCGTGGGGATGCTGCAGCTGCCATCAGTGTGCAACACAGTCGTACGTGCCTTTTTTCAGTGCTGCTGTAACTTTGAATGGTCACTAAACAAATGGTTGTAACTTGAGGATGACCTGCAGTGCGCCCACCTCTCCATCTGCCCATTGGAATTCTGCTTTTTGATAACCCGTCTTTTGTGCAAAGGGCAAAGGCCTCTCTCCCACTTCACAAAAGTATTCAAAAACCACTTGATAGGGCCCTGGGATGGGTGGGTGGGGAAGAGGTCTGCTTCTCAAGGGGAAATAATAACATTATCAGCAGTCTCACTCTGTTCTGGGTCGGGCTCCAGCCTTCTCTTGTTGCATCTCCTTAGCTTGCATCAGGTGGATTTTATAGCAAATAGGAAATCGGCCTTGGTCTCATCACCTGTTAAACATTCACCCAAGCTCCTCCCTCGTACGAAGGTAATACTACACGATTTAAATATTAAATTCACACAGAACGGATTATAAACCAATAAAATAGTCATCCATGATGTTATTTCCTTAATGCTAATAAACCCCGAGATTACAGTACGCGTATAATTTAACACAGATAATATTTTTTTTTGAAAGAATGAAAGAGATTCAGATATGTATTTTACAAGCCAAAGATGATGCGATTGCATAGCTAACATGTTTCATTTTACCGACTGAAAATAAGCAAGAGTGTCAAAATATTTATTTTCCACTTTTTTAAAAACAAAACAAAAGAAAACACGTCTCTAACTCTATTAGAGGAGATGTAATGAAAATATATCGTTTGAACTGAGTCTGGATTATGAGATATTGAAAAATTGTCTTCAAAGTTAGACAGAATTGGAAGTAGGAAATGAAAAAGTAAAAATGTAGCATGCGTGGAATTAGTCTAGTGGGGTCCTTTTTTGTTTTCCGAAATAAAAGAGGAATTTTACTAGAGTGGTTGGCTCCATCAAGCATTACTTAGTATGATGACCATGACTCAACATGGTGAGTTTGGGCTTAGTTAAACAAAGGAAACATTGAAGTATTTTTCAAAGCAATCTTCTAGAGTTCACATGGTTACCATCTGCAAATGTCTTGGAGAACTTGGCAACGCAAGTGGAATTCAGTCTTCTGTCGTGCCATAGAAAGCTTGGGCTGCAGTGAGGAATGGCATGGAGAAAATTGAACGGGCGACTTTCAAACCCCGTAGCTGGCTGGGGAATGCTGGAAGTTGGAGTCCACAGGTCTTCAAGTTGCCAGGGCTGAGAAACCCTAGTCTAGAAACATTCATTTGGCCAGCCACGCACAGACCTGGGCCTCTGTTCTTCATTAGGACGCCAGAATAATGAAACCCACAACCGAAGCTTCACCCTTTCATCCTTGCCCTGCAACTTGGCATGCACACCTTTAAAGGACAGTGTTACACCTTGGCATGTACACCTGTAAAGGGCCGTTAGGTGTAACAGTTTGGGAGCTGGTTTCAGCTAAGAGACGGTACAGATTGAAAAGTATAATCTCTTAGCTGTCTTGGAGCTGATCCGATTCTTAGCTCATTTATTGTATTTGACAACTGCTCTGTCCCTGTGATGCTACCCACACTTTGCAAAAGAGATGCGTGTGCAGCTCTCTGAATGTGAACTTGAACCTCGAGGAATTTTTGATACTGGATAGCAGGACACAGAGGATAACAATCAGGCTGACGGGCCCAGGGTGATCTTGAGGCGTTTTTCCCAGTCCTCGACAACCTTCACATTTTATGTGGCTTCCTTGATCGGCTAGGATGAAAATAAAAGAAAAGTAGCTCTTAAGAGTAGACCGATAGCGCCACATCGGCCCAGAATCGGCAAGAGCTGTTGACATCAGAAAAGAAGCTGGCACTTCTCTGAGGGCCCCATCAGAATTTCAGCCGGCTGATGTAATTGACTCGGAATGTGGTAATGCAAGAATAGATACCATGGCACAGATTTTAAAAAGAAAGAAAGAAAATCAGGAGATTTGCAGAGTTTTAAGAATTGCTTCAATATGGTTGTTTTCGCTTAAGAAATCACACACTGGAAGGAAAACAAAATCCAGGTGGTTCTGCGCAAGGATTGCTTTAGAATTTAGCAATTTTTCTTTCAGAGGGACAACTATCAATTGGATGGTGCAGTTGTATTGTAGAGGTTATGTAAAATCTCTCTAATACCCATACAAATTTTGCCTTCTAGGACAGTGTTTCTTAACGTTGACAGCTTTAAGACCTGTGGATGCCAACTCCCAGAATTCCCCAGCCAGCATGGCTGGCTGGGGAATTCTGGGAGTTAAAGTCCACAGGTCTTAAAGTGGTCAGAGTTGAGAAACACTGTTCTAGGTGACAATGTAGGCCAAGCGTTTTAACCAAGATCAGATTTCAGGGAGTCTATGAACTTCAATGGGAAAGAAAAATAACTGCCTTTTCACTGATCACTAACTCAGTGGTTCTCCACCTGTGGGTCGGGACCCCATTTGGGGTCGAACGACCATTTCACAGGGGTCGCCAAACAACGCAGTCTGCCATTTTTTCCCCCTTTTCCTTAGCTGTGCTGCTCCCTTTTATTCTATGGGCTTTTGAAAGCCAATAGAATAGACTCTCTTGAATAGAGTCTAATTCTATTGACTTTCAAAAGCCAGTAGGAATTGTCCAGGCTGTCTCTGCCCTGCTGAGCCCACCAAAAGTCCCATTCTGCAAACGGTGCTGCACCAGTTGGGTAGTCCTCGACTTACGACCGGTTGAGTAGTCCTCGACTTACGACCGGTTGGGGGTCGCGGCATTAAAAAGGTTGAGAACCACTGCACTAACTGAAAATTAGCTTCTCTTTTATTAGTTTAATAAGTTGGGAAAGCCATATATATTGTCATATTGCATATTTTAAAATATTTCAATCATTGTACTTGAGCATAATTTGTTTCCTTTATAATACAATCTATGACATATTTAATGCATTTAAATCATCCCCCCCCCCCGAGGTGACTATAAGTTTACCAGACTTCCAAGAGGCCCCAAATATCGCTTGTGATGTAAGCTAAATGCATTTCTGCTATTCTCCACTTTCATACTAATCACATTTTTCACACAGATTTGAGCAAAAGCAAATTTTGTTTGGGCTGACATCATTGATAGCAAATGGCACCTTAACATGTTTCTAATTCAGTTATAAGCTTGGATCAATTAGACATTTTGATTTTTTTGCAGGAATATTTTTAATATTTTCTAACACTGCAAGAAGAGTGCTAAATATAGGATGGACATCGAACAGCGTGTTGAAAGGCTGATTATCTGCTTTCAAAAATGAAATGTTTACAGAAAAACACAGATTTTTGGTGCAGTTTATTGCCATATTTAGGCAAAAGTTCCTTGAAAGACATGATGTGGAAAAGAGCAGGTTATAAATATATACTTTGAGAATAAGCTAGCTTGCATCCTTGAGTTTTTGCTAGCTGAGAATTTTGTTTGTTGAGATCGAGCCTACCTAATAAGCTGTTTTACAGCCATACTTCAGCTGGTACTATTCCCATTTTATGGAATGGTAAGCGAAGAGCTGAGCAACAACTGAGATAAGATTTGAACAGAAACGTACAGATTTGTTAGATTTTTTTAAAAATAGATGATTACTATGTGTTCGCTTTTGAAAGTTTTCTGCCGTTCACATTATAATGGAATAACAGAAGGGGCCCCGGAGGTCTTCTAGTCCAACCCCCTGCTCATGCAGAAGACCCTATAGCGTTGCAGACAAATGGCTGTCCAATCTCTTTTTAAAAACCTCCAGTGATGGACTACCCACAAATTCTGGAGGCAAGTCGTTCCACTGATTAATTGTTCTCACAAATTCCTCCTTAGTTCTAGGTTGGTTCTGTCTTTGATAAGCTTCCATCCCTTACTTCTTGCTCTGCCTTCAGGTGTTCTCAACATGCCTTGAAAACTTCCTAGTCCTGCCTCTTTCCCCTAATTTAGGCTTCTTTCCCTCTGTCGATCATTAACCAGGTCAAATAACCCTGGCCGTTAATTTGCATATACAGCAAAACAATTGTCCTTCCATCACGGAGGAGCGCGGCAGCTATATTTGGAGACTGTTTGCTGCCTTCAGCAAGGATGGGGAGGCGTTGCTGCATAATTTCCAACTTCTCACAATTGTCCCATTCTGGAAACGACCGTGTGCGATGGAGTAACTCGATTGGACACTATGGGCTTCTCTGTTGCATCAAAGGGCAGTGGGAAAAAAGGAAGGCCTTAGTTCCAAGAGGCATTATTATATTTGTGTCTTCCACTAGCGGAAGCCCATTAGCTGCCCTGCTACAGCTTTGCTCTGGGCATGACTGATGAATGGAGCGTGTGGGCTGCTTACAGGAAGCCATCGGGGATCGGCCCGCATGTAAGAAGGCCTGCGTCGGTCCTCCTGGGTCACAGAGCCCCATTCGGTTTGCCTTAATGGCGTCCACAAATATGACCCAAGCAAGGCGTAAGCTTCAAAGGATGCCGCCTTAAAAATGATCCGTGACACTGTTGAGTACTCTCGAGTGGATGTGGACAAGGATGTTGGGGAAGGAAAGGGATTAGTTTCCCTCCCCTCTTGCTCCAGTGCTGTGTTGTTCCCGTACAGGGGGTCCTCAACTTACAACCATTCGTTTAGTGACCGTTCAAAGTTACAACAGCACTAAAAAAAGTGGCTTAGGACCACTTTTCACCCTGATGACCGTTGCAGCAGCATCCCTGTGGTCAGGTGATCAAAATTCAGACACTTGGCAGCTGACTCACATTTATGACGGTTGCATGATTGCTTTTTGCGACCTTCTGACAATCAAAGTCAGTGGGGAAGCCAGGTTCACGGAACAGCCAGGCTACTCACTTGAAAACTGCAGGGATTCACTTATCAGCTGAGGCAAGAAAAGTCGTAAAATGGGGCAAAACTCACTTCACAAATGTCTCACTTAGCCACAGAAACATTGGGCTCAGCTGTGGTTGTAAGTCAAGGATGACCTGTAGTGTAAAGGGAAATTTTACGATGCGTAATTTTTAAGCCCAAATTAAACCGTGGGAAGTGACATTCCAGGTTTCTTGTACAACAAGTGTTTTGGATCGCCACCGAATGGGTCACGAGCTTTAGTGGCCTCTGTTTTGCCTGCTTGTGAATGAGATGTGTATCTGTCAGCAAAGAAGCTTGGTTTTGGCACAAAAACCTGTCTATTGTAATAGTTCACCTACTGTTCTGAGTACACAACGCCTGCCTAGTTCTGTGTGTGACAAGCATTGGGTGTAAAACAGGATTTTATAACATAAACATGGAAGTGGATTGCAGGAAATATTACTAAACATTGCTTTTTCGCTGCAGCGATTTAAACCAGAGTCAAGTTGTTTGGTTTCTTTCTTTGGAAGGAAAATGCTCTCATATTGAAGTATATATTGGTAGTCTTCAACTTACGACCACAATTGACCCCAGAGTTTCTGTTGCTAAGCCAGGCCATCATTAAGTGAGTTTTGCCCGTTTCATGATTTTTTTTACCACAGTCGTTAAGCAGATTATGTGGTTATGAGAGAATCATGCAGTCATTAAGTCAATCCGGCTTCCTCTGTTGATTTTATTGTTGGAAGCCAGCTGGGAAGGTTACAGATGGTGATCACATGACCCCGGGACTCTGCAAACCGTCAAAAGTACATGCCAGTTGCCAAGCGTCTGAATTTTCATTGTGTGCTTACGGGGATGCTGCAAAGGTTGTAAATGTGAAAACCGGTCATAAGTCACTTTTTCCAGTGCCGTTGTAACTTTGAACGGTCACCAAACCAATGGTCGTAAGTTGAGGACTGTCTATAATCACAGAGTCACTATAAAGGGAGTTGGTGAACTTAGAGCATTTTTTAGCATTTGTGCAGTGGACGGTCCCAGTTTTTGATATGTGCAGTGATCAGGTGGTTCATTTATACCACCCTCTCCTCTCTCCCCCCCCCCAAATTTGCAAAAAAAAAATGCCTTAGCCATTCATTGCAGGTCATTTATAGCTCTTTGTAATTAGGAAATATAATTTCAACACATTTCTGCAGGGGCGTGAGGTTAATGCAGGGTTCTAGTAATTATACTTTTAGCTATCATTATCTCCCCACCGCATCTCGGAGCAATTAAAATCCACCACAAAGGTATAATATAAACAGTTCCAGCCACATGGATAGATGTGATACAGAAAGCAGAAAGGCAGGAGGTTATTCATCACCCATTTCTACTTCAGTTTGTTTTCTAGTTATCACCTCCGCTGCTAGTTTATTTGCTCCAGAGCTCTTTCTGTCTTTTTACCAATTTAAGAGAGCTTTAGTAGTTGGAAGGAAAGAAGAAAGGGACACTAATGGCCACTCATGTCTCTCGGTACTTTGAAAGTGGAACGGAGTGCAAATTTAATACAAAATCACATTTTCCTCAGTATTGTGACTTGGGGGTCCTCTCTGAGCTATGCTGTTTTCTTGCAGACGTTTCATTACCCAACTAGGTAATCTCATCAGTGCTAAAAGGGAGGAGGAGGAGGGTGGGGTCCTGGGTGCTGTCTGAGCTTGGTTGTATTCTTTCAGATGTTTCATGACCCAAGTATGTTCTAGAAGAGAGGGAGTATGTAGAGAGGAGGGGGGGAGGAGGAAGGGAAAGCCTGTGGGCCTTTGATGCTCTTTGAGCTTGGTTGCTTTCTTGCAGACCTTTCATTACCCAACTAGGTAACCTCATCGCTGCTAGAAGGAATGACATCACGACTGGCATCTCTGTGCCGCCGTTTTCCGGGCAGAAGGCTTCTCTGCTCAGTCTTCCATAAAATATTTCTTTCCTGGTAAGGTTGTCTTCAGATTTGCACTTTTGCGCTGCTCTAATCTTCTTCTCTCCTTCCTCTCCCCTCTCCTCCCCACCAGGGTTGAGTACCGAAGGGATCTACCGGGTGAGTGGAAACAAATCTGAAATGGAAAGTTTACAGCGGCAATTTGACCAAGGTACGCTTCTGCTTGAGACGGGGGAAGCGGTTTAGGGATGCAGTCGTGGTTTGTGGGGTGACGGCTTTTGGGGTGAGGGTGGGGACTCTTGTTTTTAACTTTTTCTGGAAGGCCACCCAAGACGGAGACCCAGTGCACCTCCGTTGGGAGGTCATTCCAGAGGGTCAGCCCCCCCTTAGGCAGGGGTAGGCAACCTTGGCTCTTTCATGACTCGTGGACTTCAACTCCCAGAATTCCTGGCTCAGGAATTCTGGGAGTTGAAGTCCACGAGTCATGAAAGAGCCAAGGTTGCCTATCCCTGCCCTTAGGGAAAAACACTGCTCCAAAGTGTGGGGGACAACCAGTTGCTTCTCCCAGCAGGATCAAAATACAGGTAGTCCTCGACAAACGGCCACAATTGAGCCCGAAACTTCTGTTGCTA
Organism: Crotalus tigris; assembly: GCF_016545835.1. Lineage (NCBI taxonomy): Eukaryota > Metazoa > Chordata > Lepidosauria > Squamata > Viperidae > Crotalus > Crotalus tigris. Next base: position 647,229 of record NW_024100488.1, read on the forward strand.
AGCAAGGCAGTTGTTAAATGAATTTTGCCCCATTTTACAACCTTTCTTGCCGCAGTTGTTAAGTGAATCACTGCAGTTAAGTTAGTAACCCGGTTGTTAAGTGAATCTGGCTTCCCCACTGACTTTGCTTGTCAGAAGATCACAAAAGGGGATCACATGACAAACACACACACCCCAGGACGCTGCAACCCTCATCGGTATGAACCAGTTGCCAAATTTTGATGACATGACCGTGGAGGAGACTGCAGTGGACGTAAATGTGAAAAATAGTCACAAGTCATTTTTTTTCAGTGACGTAACTTATGAACGGTCACTAAATGAACCTTTGGAAGTCGAGAACTACCTGTACTTGGGGAGATTCTGGTGCGGAGATATCTTCCTGCAGATAAACGTCGGTCTAGTTTCCATCCACAACCATCTGGCTGATATTTCAAGAACCGCTGACCTTTTAGCTGGGGTTTTTCCCGCTTCTTTGCAGTTCTTTGAGCAGGCACGATAGAGCAGCCTAACCCCCGAATCCTCTCCTCACAGATCATAACCTGGACTTTGCTGAGAAGGATTTCACTGTGAATGCTGTAGCTGGAGCCATGAAGAGCTTCTTCTCAGAGCTGCCGGAACCCCTGGTGCCCTACAACATGCAGATCGAGCTGGTGGAGGCCCACAGTGAGTATGTGCCCGTCAGCGATCAAGGCCAGCCCTTCTCAAAACGCCGAAGGGAGAGTCCTTCGTGTTTGCGAAGCGTTTGGTTTTTGAAAGCGAACCCACAAAGGGCGGTTTTCTACCAGCACTCGCTTGTGAGATGTTGAACATCCAAATTGCATGTCCGGCAATGTCGTTGCCATAGAATGATGGGATTCGGTGGCTCCACCTAGAGTTAGAAACGAAAGCAGAATAGAAAAGAGTCTCCTTGCATGTGGGCTGCTGAAGCAGCATCTTCAATCTAGGACAGTGGTTCTCAACCTTTTTAATGCCGCGACCCCCCAACCGGTTGTAAGTCGAGGACTACTCAACTGGTGCAGCACCATTTGCAGAATGGGACTTTTGGCGGGCTCAGTAGGGCAGAGACAGCCTGGACAATTCCTATTGGCTTTTGAAAGCCAATAGAATTAGACTCTATTCAAGAGAGTCTATTCTATTGGCTTTCAAAAGCCAATAGAATAAAAGGGAGTAGCACAGCTAAGGAAAAGGGGGGGAAAATGGTGGACTGCGTTGTTTGGCGACCCCCATGAAATGGTCGTTCGACCCCAAATGGGGTCCCGACCCACAGGTGGAGAACCACTGTTGTAGGCTTTCCTTGTTTTATTTATTATCTTCGTTAATCCACTCAAATGACTTCAGCCCAGGCTTCGGCAGAGAAGGTTTGCTGGTAGGGAACGGCGGTCTATCTAATGGAGGAAGAAGGCAGAGTTTTAGGCTGTAGAGTTGGAGGCCCATGAAATCGAAGCCAGAGAAATTCTCTAGACTATTTCTTGGAAATGAAGAAGAGACTAATAAAACCCCTCAAATGAAAAGAAGAACTAGGTTGAGAATCTCTGGCCTGGGGACTGTTTTGGGAAGCCTCTGTTCTGTTTTCAAACCGTGCCAAAGTCCAAACAGATCTCTGTTTTTTTGGAGCCAGCAGTGCTGCTGTTGACAATCCTGAATTTCACTGCAGAGGCACTTAAAATTGTCGGCGCTCAGAGCGGCGCGAAGAGCTCTTTAAATATTTAACGGTGTGGTCTGTCCAAATGGAGTTTGGCGTCTCTACTTTAGAAGCTGTCTCTGAGGTACCTCTGACAAATGATGCTTTCCTTTAGTTGCTCTAAAAGATACTTTTTGCAATAAAAAATAAGTCAGAACACTGTCCTCTCCGCTGGCGGGTTCACCCCCGTGACGTTGGTGCCCTTTTTAAAAGCTGCAGAACAGAGGGAAAGGCTGCTGTTGATCAAGGAGCTGGCTTCCTCTGCAGACAGCCTCCGATAATATTAATTGTGGCTGCCACAGACGCCTTTAATGTAACCCTTTCAAGCAAAAATTTCAGAAAGTCTGGTTTAACTTTATTACCACCAGCATCTTGGGCTATTATTCTAAGGCGTTGGCAAGCATAAATTAAAAAGCGCAGATGTGATAAGTGAAAGAATTGCCCTCATGCTATCAGTGCAGATAAGAAACGGCTAAGGAACCTAACGATTAAAACTAATTAACAGGGTGAAAAAGACCTGGTAAATAAAAGCGTAAATGCTTATGTACTAATGCTTGGCTGCTAAGCAAGGCTGTGGGTGTGTATGTGTGTGTTTGTGGTTTCTTCCGTTCAGTCGTGTCTGATTCTGGAGACTGCCTGGAGCAGGCCCTGCAATTTTCTTGGCAAGGTTTTTCAGCAGTGGGTTGCCATTGCCTCCTTCTTAGGGCTGAGAGAAAGTGACTGGCCCAGGATCAACCGCTGGCTCTGTGCCTAAGGCCGGAACTGTGCCTGACTCCCAAAGCATCACACCTGGGCCTTTCTGTGAGCATTTGAGAAGGGTTGATTATTCCAAGTGCTGCTGAAGAACCATTGTCTCCTTCCTGATTTAAATGGAGCTGATTTCATAAAGTACGAGGCTTTTAACTAGGAGCGCCCAGCTTCTCGCTAGTTCAGTTCTGCCAGTAGTTTGAAGTTCTATGGTTCTCGGAATTTGGGGAAGAAAAATGCAGAGAGAATTGCCCAATGTGTGTAGGTTTGTAGTATCTGGTACTTCTTATAGTAATTTGGGGGGAGGGGAAGGAAATTAATTTTAATTGCCAAGTATTCCTTGTGTTCTTCATATAAGCAATATTTGACAGATGATTCACCTGGCTGAATAAATTCTCGGAGGTTTTGATTGCCATTTGTAAGACTTTTGTATTCCTAGCCGGCCGCCTTAGCCTGCCCTCTGCCCTAGGACAACTTTGTAAGGGCAGACTCAGCTAATGGGGGGGGGCGTGGGGGGTCAGGCCGGGGTAGGCTGGTTTATCCCTTAAGCAGGACCTGCTGATGCCTGCAGTTTCTCAGCTGGCGAGCCTCCACTGCTCCTCTGCTCCTCGAAAAGACACCTTTTCCCCTTTCTCCACTTCCGCAGAGATTAACGACCGGGAGCAGAAGCTGCACGCCCTTAAAGAGGTGCTGAAGAAATTCCCCAAGGAGAACCACGAGGTCTTCAGATATGTGATCTCTCATTTGAACAAGTAAGTGCCACCCTCTGAGAGGAGCTGGCGCAGTTGGCCGCTCCATGGCCCTGGATGTGATGCCTCAAAGCGAAACACGGGGGGGGGGGGTCATGAGTAGACTGCAGTTAGAGTGCAGTATTGCAGGCCACTTTAGCTGACTGTGTTCAGCAGGTCAGCGGTTCAAATCTCACCGGCTCAAGGTTGACTCAGCCTTCCATCCTTCCGGGGTAGGTAAAATGAGGACCCAGATTGTTGGGGGCAATGTAGAATATATATATATATACACACACATTGTATATGTATATATATATATATATACATATATATTGCTTACTGGTGTACACCGCTTAGAGAGTGCTTGCACTTAAAGCGGTATATAAGTCTCATAAATAAATAAGTCTCATAAATAAATGTCCTCCGCTGGGACAGCAGGGCCTTCCCAGGGTGAATCCGTTCCCCGACATTTCTCCCAGTTAAGCAAGGCGGCGTTCTCAGATTTATCCCCTTTTGATAGATTGTGCTCTCCCGGATATCAGAAGATGATGATCACCAGGTTAATAATTATCATGAGGTTATCAGCAGCCCAGGGGGGAAATTTTTTTTTTTTTTTGGTGAGGTCTAGAACCTCCCTGGTTTTCTCCAGTGTGGACGTCGGGCATTGGCTCCCGAGAGAGACCCAGTCTGTGCTCTTCCTTCTCCGGTTCACCAGCCCCAAAACCACCGTCAGGCCTTCAGGGCCAGCTTCACTGACACCGGTGGAGGGGGGGACATCCCGACAGCCCTTCCCTACTCTTAAGAGAGGATTGCCCTAATGTTCCCTTCCTCCCCATACTGGGGGTTCAGGTACACGTACCTGGGAAAAGGCAGCCCTTCAGATAACCCGGCCCCATGTAGGGCTTCACACCTGAGAGTCACCCCACCGCCTTGAGTTGTCCCCCCGACAGCAAATCGCCAGAGGAGAACCCCTGGAGCTGCACAAAAGCAGCTCGAACCATGTGAAGCTTCTGGACGCTTTTCAAGGGTAGCCCCCTACAGATAGTCCTTGACTTACGACCACAATTGAGCCCAACATTTCTGTTGCTAAGCGAGGCGGTTGCCAAGTGAGTTTTGCCCTGTTTCGCCACCCTTCTTGCCACAATTGTTAAGGGAATCCCTGCAGTTGTGAAGTGAGTGACACGGTCATTAAGTGAATCCGGCTTCCCCCCCGGCTTTGCTTATCAGAAGGTTGCAAAAGGGGATCATGTGACCCCCCCTCCCCCCGGGACACTGAGACTGTCATAAACACGAGTCCGTTGCCAAGGGTCTGAATTTTGATCACGTGACCACGGGGAGGCTGCAACGGTTGTGCGAGAAATGCCGTTGTAACTCTGATTGGTCACTAAATGGTTGTAGGCCGAGGACCACCTGTGTTTTGGATCCCCCATTCCCAGCTCATCATCCCCAGAGGCCGGGGAGCTGTGGGAAAGCCGCAGGTGCCTCTGGGAGGGGTGGGGGACGGCCCTTGCTTCCCATGCCTGACCCCCCCCCCTTTTGTCCTTGCAGAGTGAGCCACAACAACCGCACCAACCTGATGACCAGCGAGAACCTCTCCATCTGCTTCTGGCCCACCCTGATGCGGCCCGACTTCAGCACCATGGACGCCCTGACCGCCACCCGCATCTACCAGACAATCATCGAACTCTTCATCCAGCAGTGCGCTTTCTTCTTCTACAGCCGGCCCATCGCCGAGCTCCCCGGCGCCACCCCCAACTCCCCCTCGGCCCTCCCCGTCTGCGCCCCGTTCCTCTCCTCCACGCCCATGATGGCCCAGCCCTCCCCGCCCCAGACGCCGCCCCCCTCGCCCCAGTCGCCCCTGCAGGCCCTGCTCCCGCCGCAGCTCCAGGCCGAGCAGCACACACTGTGAACAGCGGGCCGGGTCAGGAAGAAAGGCCTCCGTTCCGATGACACACAGGACGAGAGTGGGAAGCGGATCCTCCCTGGCGTCTGTCGGCCCGCCCTCGCCTCCGCCGTTGGGCTTCAGACTTGTGTTGGGCCGAGCAGCGGCGGGCTGGCGCCTTGGACCCCCCTCTGCAGCCTTGCTCGGCCTCGGGGCTGGCACAGGAGGGCACCCCGGGGCTACAAGCAGGAGGAGAGTCTGGACCCCTTTCCCAGGCAGCGTCCATTCCATCAGGATCGACTCGGACCCAAGCAAGCGAGGCAGGTTTAAGCCCAGTCGGGGTGTTGGACCCCCCCTTCCTCGGCCTCAATCCGTGCCTGGACAGAGAGGACTGTGAAGCAAGAGGGGGGCTCCTTCCCTCCCCCCTCCCCCCAAGCACATTCCAGGAACAATGGAGGCCTATCCTGCAGTGCTGGACATCTCACCTCTGTTTGGGGACCGTCTCTTTCCTTCAGACCAATTTAGCCCATCCCCAGTAGTAGCCCAGACAAGCTGGATCCACTCAACTCAAGCAAAGGCTGGAATGTCACGTCCTCTTGACCCAAAAGTCTCGGAATAGGGAGGAAGAAGAGTCCGGACCGTTCGCGGCTGGCAGAGTTTCCCGGGCAGTGACGCCGCAGGGCCGCCCTGCTGGCTGTGCTGTCCCCCTACGACAAATCATGGCATCCCTCTCACCCCCTTCTTCCCCCCCCCCCCGCCTCCCTGCCTCCCCTCCTCCCTCGCCTGCCCTGGAAGGATATGGGTGTTAGCACTTAGCAGAGGAGAGAAAGAGAGGAGCAGAAGGAAGGCTCACATCCACTTGCAAAGCAGATTGCGGTTTTGCTGTCGGGCCTGGGGTTGGACTCCTTTGGAACACTACGTTGACAGAAACACTGTTGTTGGTTGTGTGCGTGTGTGTGCGTGCGTGTGTGTGCCTGGTTGGAAGCAAGTGGGGAGAAGAGGTGATGGGGGGGGGGGGAGAAGCATTGCTAGCAAAGAGAGAGCAGCGCTAGCCTGCAAACCTCCCTTCCTTTCACCCCCTAGAAATTGGAAAAAGGCAAGAGTGGCGTATTGGAAAGGCCGCTTCGCTTGAGTCTCTCAGAGGAGACTGGAAAAAAGATGGGCAAAAAGAGGGTTGAAGGGGGGGGGGACTAAGGGGGTTGTTTCTGGCTGCTTCGGTGCAGGAGCTCTGAGCCAGCTCCTTGGGGCAGCCCAGGCTTCACTGCCCCACCAGGAAGATGGCAGCCCTGCGGGGGGGACGCGGGGCCGATGGGAAAGGCTTCAAACCCCTGAGCAGAGCCCTGCCCCTGTGCCCCCTTCAGCGCCATCCCCTTCCTGGGCGCCAGGCCAGTGGATGGCCCAGGGGCAGCTTCTCCCTTGCCCTGGAAGCCTTCGGCGGGCCCCGTCAGCCCTTCCCCCGGGGGCCTCCCCCTCCTCCCCAAAGGGGTTCGCGCAAAGCCAGCTTCCTGGTTGGGGAGGCGCCGCAGATGAACCCCTCGGGAGAACCGGTCAGGGTTTCTGCACCGGGTACGTGAAGGGGATTGTGTATCAGCAGTGCCTGGTAAACTGCCCTGTTTGTGTCTCTGTCTGGCTGTTTGTGTGTGTGTGTGTGAGCGTGCAAGAGGGAGCGGGGTATATTCTCATCAATGGGGCAGTTTGAACTGGACTTTCCACGGTACCACTGGGAGGACAGGGGAGCGATCCCTATGCCATCCTCACCATCTTTTCGCACTTTAAAATGAAACCTGTGGTTTATTGCTGTTTTTAAGCCTTTCGAGGATATTTGTGTTACATTCGTTGGGTGGGAGTGAAATTCCGGTCCTTCTCCCACCCTCTCCATCCCCCCTCCCCCCCAAACTTCTCTTCCACTTCCATTCTGCTTCCTGGTATCCAGAGCCCCTCTTCCTTCCCCTCCCTCCCCCCCCTCTCTCTCTTCCTCCCTCTCTCTCTCTCTCTCTCTCTCTCTCTCTCTCTCTCTTATAAATAAGCTGAATTATGTACTCCTTATTTTAGAACCACATTTAAAAGTTGTATCTGTGTCAGAATCGTGTGCTTTAAAAGCCCCTCTTTGCAAGCGTTCCTCGTTTTTTATAACTCTCACCGCCTTTTGTGTAAATAATAGAAAGGGTTTGTTTTCCACTCTGACAAGGAACATGGCATCAGCCCCCCCTCCTCCATTATGCATGCGCCATGTGAACCAAACACACAGACGGGGAGGGGGGGGACCGAAAGCTTGTAGGAAGGAGGCCGAGAAGGCTGGAAAAATTCCCTTCTGACCTTTTTTTCCTGGGCGGGAAAAAATAAATGGAAATCCCACCTGAGCTGCAGTCTTTGGGCTGTTGACCCAAATGGGGGGCTGGTGTGGGACGCCGTTTCCCACCTGGGACGGGGCTTCTGTTCAGCACGCGTTGAGTGCCGCTGTGCCTTCTTTGTGAGTGTGCTAAAAAATCTCTCTTTTAACAATTGCTAGTAACTCCTGCAGTTAGGGAGGGCAGCCTCCCTTAATCTCGTGTTCAGCCTCTAGCTGGGCCGTGGGGACAGGGCTTGCCCCGAGGCCCCTGGCTTCGGCCCCCAGCCTGGGAGACCAGGGCTTGAGCTTGGAGAAAGGGCCAGCTTGTGGCCTCTGTTGCTGGCCTTAAGATCGGGAAAGGGGTCAGTTTTCCAGGCCTCTCAACCAAGATGGGAGCATTTCTGCAGAGTTGCAGTGGCTTCCCTCGCCCGTCGCCATTCCCTCTTCTGGGACCAGTTGGCATTGGGTGGCCCTTACATTGGGCCAGGTGCCTCCAAACAACCTACCTACCTTTTGGATTTCCTGGGGCTTTTTTTTTTTTTTTTTGGGCAGCACATCTCCCGAGCAGCCCCGTCCCTTTGCACATGCCGGAGGCGATGTCCATTCATCGTCCTGTGGATTTTCCCCAGTCCAGACGAAGGGGCCGTCATCGAGACAGCGGCAGCATTTATGCATCCCATCATGTGCGCTGGACAATTCCCCGTGGGCTTTTAATGGACACGCCCCGCCACTGCGGCCTTGCTCCCTTCCAGCGCACTGCTGGGCAGCCAGAGGCCCAGCAGGTTGGTGGCTCTCCTTTTCTTATGAAGACACCCCCCCCCCATTTCCCCCTTCCCAGTGAAAAACCAGAGGCATTTTGAGGCTCTCCAGCTCTGGTTCCTGGGAGCCTCCCGTTCGGTCGCCCCCGTGCAGAGTCGGGGGCTGGCGTACATTTTTAAAGCCTCGTCTCAAAGTAAAGTACTGAATTGCTCATCTGGATCGTTTTGTCGGTGACTTAGCAGTGGCGTTCAAAATCTGGCTTAGCTTTTCTTTTAAATTTCCTACAATGGGATTCACTTCTGGCTTTGGTTTCGCCCTTTGTTTGTTCTCTAACCAGCCGGTGGCTTCCCCTAACGTGGCAGGTTAGTTTGTCTTCAGCTCATCTGGTCAGTATTCTTTAGTGGTCCCATTGTGGGGGTTCATTGCCCCTCGCTGCCCCCTCTCGATAGGTCCTAGTCTAACTGTTACGTTTAATCCCCTCCCTCCCCTTTCAGTAAAATGGAAATACAATAGAAATATTGTATTCTAAATGTAGTTTAAAGCAAGGCATAAGTTATTGTTTAAAATAATCTTAATTTTTTCCTGTGTATATTAAAAAAAGAAAAAGCCACATCCATTTCTCAAATTGTATGGAAATAAAACTTTGGAAAAGTTAGGTTTAGTTCTGCCCTCCACTTTTTGTTTTGTTTGGTTTTGTTTTTTTTCCTGGTACTTGTATTTCCACATTGTAAAATTATCTCTATGTTGGATTAACATTTTAATTGAAGAAGACAATGATGAATGGTGATAAAACGTGGTAGTAGTTCCAGCTAAACCTGTGCCCAAAACACTCTTCAGAAAAAGCAAGCAAAAATTACCGAAAAGACCTGTATGTAAAAAGAAAAAGAAAAAAAAAGTATAATGGTTATTTCTCTGTATTTTTAGGAGCCTAACGACATCCTTTAGTTATTGGTGATAGACTATATTTCCTTTTTATGCTTCTATTAAGGACGTTTTTAACTCTTTGTGGTTCTTTCTCTTCCCCCACTCCCCCCTCAGCCCATCCAATTAGTGCATGAAATTGTTGAAGTCTCTGGGCAAACAACGAAAAGCCCCCTTTTTTGCTGAATTTAAACAGGAAAAAAAATCATGTTATTTGCTACAGAATATTGTATGTGTCTCAATGGGAATGGTGTAAAAACTTAAAGGCCTTATGTGATATGTATCATAGTTAATAAATCAATCTTGTTAAAAAAAAGTGTGTTTTTTCTGCTTGTCCTGCTTTTGTGGGCTTCTGTTCAGTATTTTTCAACCTGGGCTTCTGGAAGAAGGATGGACTTCACCTCCCAGACTTCCCCAGCCAGTGAATGCTAATGAACTTGAAGATGTGTGGACTTCAACTCCTGGAATCGCTTGTTCTTGTCCAAAAGGTCCAACTGGAGACAGTGATTTGATTGCCAGGTTCCCCTGAGGTGGAGTGTCAAAAGAACAAAGGCCTCGCCTACCTTGGGCCCGCTTAAGTTTGTGTCTATGGAGATTCCCAGTCATCCAGGTCATGGTTGCCCCAACGACGCTTTTTCCAAAAGGCAACTGGACTTTGTTTTTCCTTGAAGACGTTTCGCTTCTCATCCAAGAAGCTTCTTCACTTCTTAAGTTTGCAGTCAGGCAGGCGACTTGCACATTCGGATTTCGAGGGGCACATTTGTGTTGACCTGGATCTTGTGGCCCTAAAATTGGGAGAGGTCCTTGAGATCTCTGTATCCTGGTTCAGGATTCCCAATGAAAGTATCTCCTTCTGGCTTCTGCTTGGAGGTCCAGCCCTCCTGCCTTGCCTCCATTATTCCGATATAAAATCCTTTGTGCGTTATTGGGAAGTTCAGTGACCAGTTTACCAAAACAAACAAATTTGTCAGCATCCTGCAATGTAGTTTGGGAAGGATTCCATGGATGAGAATCCTCAAGGGGAAAACAACTCAAGAAGCTTGGGAAATTTTGAAAAGTGAATTAATAAAAGCCTAGTCTAGCACAATACCAACGAAGAAGAAAAATAACAGCTCTCAAAAGAAACCAGCATGGCTGCATAAAGAACTGTCTGATAAATTGAAAGACAAAAAAGACATGTATAACAAGTGGAAAGGAGCACATAACTAAGGCGGAATATCAGCAAATAGCCTGAGCCTACAAAGGTGAAGTGAGGTACCTTGCTCAATAGTAGTAACTGAGAAAGTCCTAGTGGACAATCACCTAAATATGAGCTAGCAGTGTGCTGCAGCTGCCAAAAAGGCCCACACAGTGCTAGGCTGTATTAACAGAGGGATAGAATCGAGATCACGTGAAGTGTTAACACCACTTTACAATGCCTTGGGAAGGCCACACTTGGAATACGGCATCCAGTTTTGGTCACCACGATGTAAAAAAAATGTTGAGACTCTAGAAAGAGTCCAGAGAAGAGCAACAAAGATGATCAGATGGCTGGAGGCTAAAACATACAAGGAACGGTTGCTGGAATTGGGTATGTTTAGTTTAATGAAGAGAAGGACGAGTGGGGACAGGATAGCCGTGTTCCAATATCTTAGGGGCTGCCCCAAAGAAGAGGGAGTCAAGTTATTCTCCAAAGCACCTGAAGGCAAGACAAGGAGCAATGGATGGAAACTAATCAAGGAGAGAAACAACCTAGAACTAAGGAGTAACTTCCTGACAGAACAATTAACCAGTGGAACAACCTGCCTCCAGAAGCGGTGAATGCTCCAACACTGGAAGTCTTTAAGAAGAGATTAGGCAGCCATTTGTCCGAGATGGTGTAGGGTTTCCTGCCTGAGCAGGGGGTTGGACTAGAATCAGATGACCTCTAAGGTACCTTCCAACTTTATATTATTATTATTATTATTATTATTATTATTATTATTATTATTGCTGCCCTCTAGTGTTGAGCGGATGCATTTTTAGTTGAATGCCATCTCTGCATCACTTTTACCTCCCAGAGTGGGAGTTTATTTTATTTTTATTAAGAATTGTTACGGCTGCCCAATTTAGATGCTGCAGCTCCGGCCAGCACCAAACACAGTAAAATAAACCCCAAAACAAGCAGTAAAAATCCAAAATATCACAGCCCTATCTTTCTCCTGAAAGATCAGGTTCAAAGCAAAAAGCCACATTTTTACTGCCTTTCCGAAGGTCAAAGCAGAACTTAACTTTGAAAGAGTGAAAGCCCCAATCCGCAGGAGTTTTAAACTTAGGATTTGCCTAAGGAGTTGCCTTGGTTTGCCAAAGTTAGAACTAACTGGGTTTGGTTTGGTTTATGTGAGTTTTTGCATGTCTTTGGGCTTTGCAGATGCTGGTAAATTCTTGGGATGGATATTTACAGGAGAACTTGAATGTGAATTATGATGCTGCAATCTGAGGGAAAGGAGAGGAAGTAGGGGGGGTAATCTTTGGTCAGGACCCCCTTTGTTGCAGCAGGAATACTGGAATGGGGCTGTATTTGCAAGCAGTCCCTTCTCTGCTTTTAAACTCTGCCGGGACATGGAATTAATTCAGGGGTCCTTGATGCTCTCTGAGCTTGGTTGTTTTCTTGCAGACGTTTCATTAACCAAACTAGGCAATATCATCAGTGCTAGTAAGGAGTGGCATTTGGTGAGCGAACCCCACTCTTTAAGAGCACTGATGATGCACGGATGACCATTTGCCAAACCTTTGCTGGTTGCCCCTCTCCTTACCCTACTCTCTTATGATCCCCTTCGCTGTTTATTAATCTCAGCCAGTCCCAGTGATTTGCGTGACAAGCTTTTTACTTAATTAAATATTTTGCTTTGTAGAATTGCACCCAGCAATTAGAAAGCTTATATCCCTCTCTCTTCACACACACACACACACACACACACACACACACCCCTCCCACCCCACCCCTACCCCCAGCCAGTCATGATCCTTTTGCGTCAGTGCACCAGAAAAAGGATGCGGTCACACATTAAGCAGCTGCAACCCTATTATTAATACACTGCTGTGCCCACAAAATCATTGTGAGCTAAGTGGCTTGTTTAAGGGCAGGTAGCTAATTGCTTAATTGATTACACATCCAGCCCAAAAGTCCCCCTCTCGGAAGTGAGTTAAGTCACTCGTACCCTGCAATGCGCTCTACGGAGTAATTGAAGAGTAGAGATACTCCTCAACTCTACAGCAATTTGTTTAGTGACCATTCAAAGTTACGACGGCACTGAAAAAAGTGACATGATTGTTTTTCACACTTAACGACCGTCGCAGCATCCCCGCGGTCACAAATTCAGTCACTTGGCAACTGGTTCATATTTATGACGGTCGCAGTGTCCCGGGATCACGTGATCCCCCTTCGGTGACTTTCTGACAAGCAAAGTCATTGGGGAAGCCAGGTTCACTTACTGTAACAGTGTTGTTACTAACTTAACTGCAGTGACTCACTTAACAAGAGTGGCAAGAAAAGTTGTAAAATGGGTCAAATCTCACTTAGCAACAGAAATTTTGATTTCTCAGTTATGGTCGTAAGGTGAGGACTACCTATATTCACACCTATATTCACACCTTGAGGGTGCAAGCCATACATCAGGAGTGTAAGCAGGCTGGGTTACTACTAGCTGGTCAAACGAAGAGCAAGCTCCGCTGCAAAGGTTGGTTAATTTTGGCGCTGGTCAGGATTCTCATATCTGTTAGTGAGAATCAAATGCAAACTAATTGCTCTTAGGACAAGCTCTTTTTAAGCCCCCTGCTTAATGCAAGATTTTGTTCTTTGAAACATTAAGCAAGACCAGTTTTCCTTTCCAAGTTCCTTATTTTTCTTAATTTCAGGGTGTAACTCTAAAAGAGGGGAAAGGGCATTGCTTGTGAATTGCCTGCATGCAAAAGGTGAGTATCCAAATCGGTGTTTATATGCTGCCATTAACTCAGCGAAATGAGATAACAATAGCCTTAATTCCCTTGAGTTAATTTGCTTTTAAATTACTTGGACCAGAAGCGTGCTGTGTAGTTGCTTCCACGGCCAGCAGATGGCGCTATTGCTCAATTTTGCTACCTGTTGTGTACAGGTATTTCCCCATCACCCCCTCCACCTCTTTAGTCCCAAGTCAGAGTAAGAGAACAGAACGCAGGTACTCCTTGACTTACGGCCACAGTTGAGCCCAAAATTTATGTTGCTAAGTGAAACATTTATTAAGTGAGTTTTACTACCTTTTACAATCTTTCTTCCTTTCACGTTATTTACCAAAGCACCAGAGGGAAGGAGGAGAAACTATAGTTGGAAACTGATCAAAGAGAGAAGCAACCTGGAATTAAGGAGAAATTTCCTGACAGTGAGGACAATTAACCAGCGGAACAGCTTGCCACCAGAAATTGTGGGCGCTCCATCACTGGAGGTTTTTAAGAAGAGACTGGACAGTCACTTGTCTGGGACGGTATAGGTTCTCCTGCTTGAGAGGGGGCTGGACTAGAAGACCTCCAAGGACCCTTCCGACTCTATTCTATTCTGTTCTATTCTATTCCCACAGTTGTTAAGCAAAACATGGCAGGTGATAAGTTAGTAACACAGTTGTTAAGTGAATGTAGCTTCCCCCATTGACTTTGCTTGTCAGAAGGTTGCAGAAGGGGATCACGTGACCCTGGGACACGGCAACCGCCATAAGTAAGAGTCAGTTGGCAAGCATCTGAATCCTGATCACATGAGCCTGGGAAAGCTGCAATGGTCGTAAGTGTGAAAAAGGGTCCTACGTCACTTTCTTCAGGACTGATTTAACTTTAAATGGTCACTAAATGTTGTAAGCTAAGGACTACAAATAATAGAATAAAATAATAAAATAAAATAATAAAATATAAAATAAAATAATAAAATAAATAACATAATAAAATAATAAAATAAAATAATAAAATAAGTAAAATAATACCATAAAGCAGTGTTTCTCAACCTTGACCATTTTAAGGCATATGCCTTAAAGTGGTCAAGGTTGAGAAACACTGCCATAAAGTAATAAAGTAAAATAATAAAAATAATGAAATGAAATAATAAAATAAACTAAATAAGATAATAAAATGAAATGAAATAATAAATGGAATGGAATGAAATATGAAGTGAAATGAAAGCTTGAGCACCTTTTCCAACTACTGTTAACAATCCTTTCTTAAAGGCTCATGAAAGCAGCTGCCTTTGAGAAAAAGGGCTGGCTGGAAAATGCCTTTCTAGCCTCCCTCTAACTTTTTGGCTACCGCAGACCAGCCTGGCTTCTCTTCCTCGACCATCCTGGGCTACCGAAACCCAGCTGAGGACGGAGGATGCAGCCGGCATCCTGGCAAAGCCAGATGCTGCAACCGGCCGCAGCCCCCCTCTTCTTTCCCCCCCCCCTCTGCCTGCTTGCCAGCCAGCCAGCCCGCCCAGCGGCACAAGAGTTAACCAGGGTCAAGCCTGTGTCAGCAGCTGGCAGCGTCTGGAAACCAGCGCATCAGTGAGGAGGCCCCCCAGAGACCCCCTGGCATGGAAGGGAAGCCGCTGACTGACAGCTCTGGCTCAGCCGGTGTCAAAGGCCTCCCCAGCTGGGCCACGGGTCACGCCTGGGCCTGGTCCCTTCAGGCGGGATGGGGAGGGGGCCTCCTGATACCTAGCCTGCCCCCCCTCCCAGGGGCCTCACCGGGCACTCCCCTCTCTGGTTGGGCATGCATGCCACCGCTCGGAGGAGAGCGCTGCCAGGGGGGGAGGCGGGGGGGGAGGCTGCTCCATACAAAGGCGTTCCGTTCTGTTCTGGAATTCAGGTCCTGCTAGGAGCCACACTGCGGGGGGGGGGAGGAAGGAAGGGGAGGGCCCCCCCGATCTCCACAGCAGCCAAAAGGTAGATGCAAAATGTGGGAGTGGGTACCAGGGGTCTGTGACTCCTCCTGCTGGGGGCTCAATGGGGCCAGGGCAGATCCAGCTCCCCAAATGGAAGCAACGTTGGGTGGGGGATAGTGTGGGGGGGTGTTTCTCTCCCCCCCCCCATTGGGGTCTCTGAGCTTGGAAGAAGGTGCTTTATCTCTTTTTTCCCAAACTACAGGTAGTCCTCGACTTACGACCACAGCTGGGACAGGAACGTCCGTTGCTGAGCGAGAGGGCGGCTAAGTCAGTCGCGTCCAATTTTCCAACCTCTTTGGCCGCGGTTGTTAAGTGGATCACTGCAGTTGTTAAGCAGATCACGCGATTGTTAAATGAATCTGGCTTCACCGATTGGTTTTCCTTGTCGGAAGCTGGCTGGGGGGGGGGTTGCAAATGGGGATCATATGCCCCCCCCCGGATGCTGCGACCATCGTAAAGATGTGCTGGTTGCCAAGTGCCCAAATTGGGATCATGTGGCCATGGAGATGCTGCCACGGTCGTAAGTGCGAGAAGCTGCCGTAAGTCACTTTTTCCACTATTCTAATGACTTTGAATGATCACTAAATGAATGGGAGGAAGGAAGGAAGGAAGGAAGGAAAGGAAGGAAGGAAGGAAGGAAGGAAGGAAGGAAGGAAGGAAGGAAGGAAGGAAGGAAGGAAGGAAGGAAATGAGGGAGGGAGAAACAGTGAAAACAGATAAAAAAGAAAAATAAATAGAAAGGAAGAAGGAAAAGAAAGAAAAGGAAGGAAGGAAGGAAGGAAAAGAAAGGAGGGAAAAGAAAGAAAGAAAGGAAATGAGAAAGAAAGTGAGAAAAAAGAGAAAAAGAAAAAAAGAAAAAGAAAGGAAATGAGAAAGAAAGTGAGAAAAAAGAAAGAAAAAAAGAAAGAAAAAGAAAGAAAGAAAGAAAGAAAGAAAGAGAAAGAAAGAAAGAAAAAGGTTCCTATCATCTGACAGAAGGCAGCTTTGCCAATTTGGTTTTCTTTTCGGGGGGGGGAGCTTGGAAGCAAGCAGAGAAACTTCCCCCTTTTCTGCCACCCATCAAGACAAGATTGATTCTTTAAAAAAAAAACACCTCGAAAATGACAAGCTGCCACCCCTGACGAGTTGATTTGTCGAAGAGGGGAGGAGGCAATGGAGGAAATCCAGGGACTTGCGCCAGCCCCGGGCATCAAAGGAGCGAGGTATCCAGCCCCCCCCCTCGCTCTGCACACCTCCATCTGCTGGGAAACACAACGTGGCCTGCCCAGCACCATGGGGTTGCTGGTGATCTCTGCCCTCCTGAAGCCCCGACCCGTCAATCAAGCACAGGGTGACATGGGGGGCCCTCCTCAGCTATTATGGCTGACAGATGTCCATTATCTGCTCGTCTCCCAGCATTCCTACGACGTGGGCTGCCAATCACCCCCTCCTGGAGAAGAGATGTATTGATTTGCATGCATCAGGCCCAATTGGGGGGGGGGAGATAAACGCAAGACACCCCCTTCTCCCCCTGCTTTCTCCCCATTCTTCGTGTCTCTGGTGGGGCCTGAATCCAACCGCCTCCAGCTGGCTCCAGTTGCCTCCATCTGACCGGCCTCTTTGCAGGCTGCCCTCAAGGTTGGGGTCAAAAAAGGCACGATGGGGGGCACCCCCCACCAACCCGTTCCCTCCAGAAAAGGCAAGATCAGCTCAGTGCAAGGGGATCGTTGATTGGATAGTCCTACGAGACCCTGATTGTAAACTCAGTTTGTTAGGAAGCTGTTCTTGGGGGGGGGGTGACCCTTTTGGGGTCCCCAAAAGTTGGCCACTGGGCAGGAGCACAGCTGCCCCTTCCCTCAAAGGGCTCCCACCGATTGCTCTGCCATCTCTTTCAGGCAAGGGGGGTGGCAGGCCAGCAACCTGAGTGGTTGAACAGAAGCACAGAGTCAGAAGGGACCCTGGAGGTCTTCTAGTCCAACCCCATTTGAGCAGAAGACCTATACTGTTCTAGAAAAATGGCTGTCCTTGAAAACCTCCAGTGATGGAGCACCCACAACTTCTGGTGGCAAGCTGTTCTACTGGTTAATTGTTCTAATTGTCAGGAAGTTTCTCCTTAGTTCTTGGTTGCTTCTCTCCTTGATTAGTTTCCATCCGTTGTTTCTTGTCCTGCCTTTGGATGCTTTGGAGAACAGGTGGAACCCCCCCTCTTCTTTGTGGCAGCCCCCCAATATTGGAAGACTGCTATCATGTCACCCCTCGTCCTTCTCTTCATTAGAGTAGACATACTCAATTCCTGATACCTTTCTTCATATGCTTTGTTTGTATCTGGCCTTTACTATTTTAAGAAATAACTCAAGGTGGTGAACACATCCAACCCATGTTTGTCCTCCTATTTTCCCCACACAACAACCCTGTAAGCTGGACTGGATTGAGAGAGAGGGACTGGCTCAAAGACATCCAGCTAGCTTTCATGGCTAAGGCAGGACTAGAACTCACCATCTCCTGTTGATTGGCCCAAAGTCACCCAGCCGGCTTTCATGGCTAAGGTGGGACTTAAGCACTAGATCAAACTAGCTCTTTTGTTTTTACTTGTAAGTTTTAGGGTTTTTTTTAAACTTTGGTTCTCACCTATATTTTGATTCCTGAATCCTGGGAAGACGGGGTGGGCAAGATGACCTCTAAGATCTCTTCCAAAGCAAGGCTTCTATGTTGCTTCTGATCTATTTGTGCAAATTTGGATGGAGACTGATCTTCTCCAGCATGCCATCTATTATACCGAAGTTAGCTCCCAGTGGTTTACTTGACCCTGCTGTTTAACCGCACTGGCATCCTCTTGGTTGCCCCATTTTTCCAACCATTCTAGCACAGTTTCCATTTTCTTTTTTAAAAAATTCACCCCTCCAAGGAAGAGGCAATCAGACTTTTTTTGGGGGGGGGGACTCTCCAACTTGGACAGACGGGGCTTCATGCCTCAACTTCCAGGCCAGAAGATCAATTCCGCTTACCATAAATGCAAGCAGGATATATATATTTTTTCTCGTGCCCTGTGCGTCTCTGCAGACTGACCTCTTAGCCTAGCTCAGAAAAGGAGTTTGGGCTGGAGGGAATTAAACAGAGGACGTTGCAAGAAGAGGGGAAAAACAGAAAAAAACCACGAATGTTTTATCTTTACTTTGAATGATGGCTAACACATGTGAATCTGAAGAACTGCGCACAAAACCGAAAATGAAATTCTCAGAGCCTGAAAATCCTTGAAGAAATCAAAAAATGTGACAAGATTCTAACAGAATGTTAACTTTATTCCCCAGATCATAGGGATTAAACACTGCCAGGCTCATACCCGCCTTTTTGTGGAGAAATCGGTGACTTTGTGCCTCAAAGCAGAAGGTTGGACCTGGGTTCAAGAGACGCCTCGCTGCCATCCCTTTGCGGCAGGTAAGTGCTGCCTCGCTCACTCCCGCCAAATATTGCACGAGTGTCACAGGTATTGTGGGTCTGGGGGGTTCAGTGGCAGGCGGGCTGGATTTTTGAGGGTGTGGGGAGACTCGGCAGGGGGAGGAAGAAGGGGGGGCTAACTAGGTGAAGGCAGAAGCTCTCCCCTCCGCCCCCACTTCCAAGACTCGGGTCGGCCTTGAAGCCACCACACTTTCCTGCCGTCCCGCAACTCGGGTGGGCTTCCTACGCCCCGTTCACACGTGCAGCGCTCTCGGCGAGCAGGATGCCGGTGAGCTTCGCCGCCCTGCTCGGCTTTCTCCAGCTCCGCTGCCTCGTCAGCCCGCTCGGCCGGCCGGCCCCTCCCGCCGGCCCCCCTCCCCCTCCCGCCCCTGCCGACCGGCGGCTGAAGGCGCAACGTGGCGCCCGCGTCTCCTCGCTCCGGGAAAGCGCCAGCCCGGCGGTGGGTGGGGGGGCGGGCGGGGGGCGAGGCGGCCCTGGGGGGGGGCTGCTGCCGGGTCCGACCGACCGATGACGGAGGAGCCCCGCCGGCTGCCCGGAGGCGGCGGGGGGCGGCCAGCCCCAGGCGAGGGTCGCGCCGGCTGGCGGTGAGTCTCGCCCGGAGGCGCCCCCGAGCACGTGGCTGCCAGCCGGGCAGGAAGGGCAGAGTTGGGGGCTGGGGGCGACGTCGGGAGCGGGGGGGGTCGGGGGGGCGTCCGGTGGTGGAGGAGGAGGAGGAGCCGCGGGGAGCAGAGGTGGCCCACCGAGGGGAGGGGAGGGGAGCGTCCGCCGCCCCCTCCTCCGGCAGCCTTTGTGGGGAGGGGGCTGGGCTGGGCTTGGGAGGGGGCGCTAAGGGGGGCGCCCCGGCTCGGCTGCGGGGAGGCAGGCGGAGCGGCCGGGCTGGCGGGGGAAGTTTGCCGGGGAGGGGGCGGGGGTCGCGGCGGCTGGGGGACCCCCGGAGACGCTTCCTGCCCTGATGAGGCTCCCGCTCCGGCGGGGGATGAGCCGGGCGCCGGCCGGGATCGGGGGGCTTCGGGTCGGGCGCTCTGCCCCCCGCCGATGGGGTCAGTCCGGGTGAGGAAGGAAGGAAGGAAGGGGGGGGAAAGCGGCCGAAGGGCCTCCGCCATGCCCGGGGGTCCAGCGGAGGATCCGGGAAGCCTGGCACAGCTGGCGGGCGCCCGGTTGGGGAAGCTGGTCCTTAGGAGGAAAGGTGGCGTCCCCAGCGGGGAAGAGGCGTCCCAGCGGCTTGCGCGACTCTCTCGGGCGGCTCTTCGGAGGAGGAAGGTGAGCGGACTCGGGGCTCGGCGCTGTTTTGGGGTGTCCGTGTATCTCTGCGTGTGTTTGTGTGCGTGAGCGGGTTAGTAAACTTGCAGGGCTCTTTGCTGTGATTTCCCCCCCCCCCACCTGCATTGTCTGCATGACACTCATGCTGATTATACCTGGAGAGGGGAGGGGGGTGTCTAGTCTCCTAGCCTTCCCCTCTCCCCCCCCCCATCTGGCAATTGGTTCATGGATGCATTTGGAGCACAGGGTGTGTCAGCATCCAACACAATCTGGCCATACTATAAATCTTCACTTAGCTGGGTGAAGAACGCTACAACTCTCTCTCTCTCTCTGCCGGAGCCAGGCGCGAGCCCCTCTCTCTGTGCCCTGGATCGCACCGAGGGGTCAATTGCAAGCAGTTGTTGAACTCTGTGGCCAAATTTGGGAGCTGCCAGCCCTGACTGGGTGATTTTGGAAGGGGGGGTTAGGTTAGACTGGTGGAGCGGTTAGGCAAAGGCACTCTGCATGCCCTCAGGGGCACCCTTTACCTTGCTGGAAATTTGCCTGTCCAAGCCTGGCCCAGAGGCAACAGGTGTCGGCTTGCTTTCGGCCACTGTCTTTTGCCCAACCTCTGAATGCCGAGGAGGAGGAGGAAACTGAGGCAGTGGTTGCTTCAGCCACTGCACTGGATGACAAGCAGCTTTTCCACAATCCCAGCTGGAGGTGTCAAGGCATGAATCCAGAGCCCCCCCCCCTCGACCCAAGAAAGACCCCGGGGACCTTGGGAAAGGATGGGGTCTTGGCACCTGAAGCCGAAGCAGGTCAGACAAAGGTGAATCAGCTCTGCCATCCGAGGGGCCGCATTCTGGAAGGTCCAAGGGGTGACTTGGGGTGGGATGGGGTGGGGCTGTGTGGGCTGCTTGTCTCTCCAGGAAATGTGTTTTGAGGTTAAAAAAAAGACCATTTGCAGACTCGGTTTCAAGTTTTTGAGCTGGTCCCTGCTGGACCGAAATGGGTCTGTGCTGGTCGTGCGTTATTTGGTGGCGGTTCGGTGACAACTGGAGGGGACGTGAAATAGGAAAAACTTCAGATCACCAAATCGGTGGGCGCTTTTATTGAGCCCCCCCCCAGCGATCGGTGTTCAAAGCAGGTAGGAAACTGTTTTGCTCTCCTACCTTTAATGGGTCTCCTCAGGAGCTGCTGTTTATCTCAGTGCTGTTTTTGGGAAATACCCTTGTTTCTTTTCGGGGAGACAATCCCCAATTGTGGATTGCCTCCCCCTCCTCCCAAAAACCTTCAGCCTGAAACTGAATTGCACACATTCAATTCCTTTTTTTTTTTTTTGGGCAAAACTTGGCATGCCCTCTCAGCCTCTTTTTACCTGCCTGGGCAGCCAGTGAAGTTATCCTGAAATAACTCGTGTTTGGCTGTAGAATTTGGGCAGAAGGTTGGACTTGCAGGCGGTTGAATTGAGAAAGGGTCTGTTTTGAAGCCCCCCCCCAGGAGGATTGCCAAATGGGTGTTTGAGAGGCTTTACCCCACAAGGCTGAAACAGGACCTTGGAAGGGCTGAATATGAGTTCTGTCTGCCGTTTCTTTCCGCGTCACCCAAAGGCTTAAGTAAAACGGGGTTGGCTAGCTTTTGAAACTCTGCAAAAGGAATATCCCACCCACCCCCCAGCCCCCCAATTCTACGAGGGGGTCCAATCCTGTACGCTTTCCACACAGTGAGTGAGGTTCGATTTGGTTCTGCTTTGCATCTGATTTTGAGAGGGGTGTGTGTGTGTGTCTCCATCCGGGCACTGCTAAGTGCAATTGAAAATGGGTTTGGGGGCGCTTCCTGCATCAGAATTGTTTCAGAAATTGAAAATGAGAAAGCAAGTCTGTCTGCAGCCAAACATTTTCCTTCTGTTCTCCACCCCCCCCCCAGCTTCATTTCCAAGGAGGGAAGGGCTCACTCCAAGCCACCTGACCCCTCAATCCCCGTGGGGTCAGGGGGCTTGGCCTGGAGCCCTAGAAGGGACCCCACGTTCTGCCTTGGCTGCGGCACCTAGGCCCCAATATTCATGGGGTGGTGCCGCTGAGTAAGGAATTCGGTGCAGGAGCTCCTATCCAGGAGAGAGGCGTGCGGTGGGCAGAGATTGGGAGCCGAGAAGGCCTGCAGGGTCAGACCCCAATCAGGCTGCCTAGCGCCATCCCGCAGAGGGAAGTCGGTGGGTGCATTGTGTCCCTCTTCTGTTCTTCCAATCCGCTGGAGGATGGATGGGGGGAAGGAGAAAGCACGGATGGAGGTTCCTTCCAAAGAGCAGGCTGGCTGCTGGCTGAGGGTAGCAGCAGGAGTACTTCAGAGAGCCCCCCCCCCCAACTCACTCAGCTGCTTTCACCTCATGTAAGTTTGACTTGCTGCTCTGCTCTTTTGCACAGTCATATTGGAGGCGGACGGGGTCACTTCAAAGGCCGCTCGCCTTTGGCTTTAGATGACGTGGGTTCGAGTCCCTCCTCGCCAGGCGTTGCACGATCTCCGTTGGAAGCTGGAGCGCTCCTATGAACGCAGGGCTGTAGGGCCTTAACCCATTTGGGGGGGGAGTGGGGTGGTCTCGCAGCGTGGCCGCGAGCCCCTCGCGTCAGAGAGTTGCAGACATTCAGGTGGGCTCTGCCTGCAATTGCCAGGCGCGTGTTTGCTTTCGGCACCCCCTTGCTTTCTCCCCCCTCCCCCCCCTTGAAAATCTGGAGACCACAAGATGATCCGGGAGATCAGCTCACTGGGAGAAAGTTCTAGCTAGTGGAAACGTGGATCGGTGCAGTTTGGATGGTAATCTGGCTGCTTCAAAAGAGGATCAAGTACTTTGCCCAGCCCTGTCTTTTTGCTCCTTCAGCCGAGGGTCAGGAAAAAATGGGCTGCGTCTTTCCGGCTGACCCATTTTATTAAAAGACTGAAGCTTTGGGATGAAAGCATTCGTCTTTGGATAGACTTTGGAGAGATGCAACCAGATTCTTTCAGATTTTGGGGTACCCTGGAAGAAGATGGCTCCCCTACAGCCGTGCAACTGCGGTTAAGTTTAAAGCTCTTCCTTGTTGTTGCCCTCTGAAAGTCTGTGTGTACCACCCTCACTTCTTCTCCCCCCCCCCCACCTAACTCTGGGCTGATATTCTGTTTATCATTCCTAATTTTGCCTCTGCACTCCTGCTGATCTCCTTGCCCTGCCTCTCTCTCCCCCCCCCCCAATTGTGCAAAAGTGTGTGCATTTGCAAAGTTTCAGCAGTGTGCAAAGCCCGGGAGGGCCTTCGCCCCTTGCCCCCTTTCACCCTGCCCGAGCTTGCGAAGGTGGCTAGCCGAGCTCTAGAAGGTTGCCCATTGGTATGCACCAGGCGGCGTGTCTATTGATGATCTCCATTTTATATGCGCAAGAGGCGTGGGTTTTGTATTGGTATGGGAGACGGGGTGCGAGTGCAGTTGTGCGTGCCTCCGGATCGGTATGCGTGGGCGCTCGTGCGTTTGATGTGGGGAGGTGAGAAGGGGGGGACGGAGGGAGGACGGGTGGCCTGCGGCGGCTTCCTCGGCTGGCAAAGGGTCTGCTTCCCGGCTTGTACGCGCACCGGGCTGAGACAGGTGCGTGTCAGAAGCGTGTAGCCATCCGTGGCAAACAGGCTTTCCATCTTCCTGGCTTCGCGTCAGGATGTTGAACAGTTTTCCTACGGCCTCGCTCCGTTAGGTAACGTTCGTCCTGGGAATGTCACTCTCTCTCGGAGTTCAGAAGTAAGTGACAGGCGCTTCCTGTCTTGATTTATTGGCGATTGAAGTGATGGAGCTGGAAGGGCCAGCGAGGCTGGCACACTCTGCAGCGGTCTAAAATCTGGACGACCCACCCTCCTGGTGCTAACAGGGGCAAAGAAAGCCCACCCACCCCCTTGCCACTCGCTGGGGAAGGGGATAAGCATCCGATGGCCCAACCCTCATCGTAAATAGGCAAAGGGACCCCGGTTCTGTGCCATTCTTCTTTTTCGGAAAGCAACCAGCTGCCCAATTCAGGGTTTGGCCGTCTAAAACACGTTGATTCTGGATCTGTTGATCTCACTTTTGGGGCAAGTTAAGAACTTCAGAAGAGCAACTGGGTTGGTCAGACCCAGGCTAGTTCCTTCCCATTGGGATCCCTGGTTTTCACAGGGAGAAGAACTTGCCTCCGGGTTTTTAAGGAGTGATTGGGCAACCGTTGGTCTGAAATGGGTATAGGGCTTCCTGCCTGAGCAGGGGGTTGGACTAGTAGACCTCTAAGGCCCCTTCCAACTCTTGTTATTCTGTAACTAGGAAGGGGGGAGAGAAGTGGGCCTTCCTAGCTCACTTTAGTGCATTTAAGGCTACGAACTCTGCTTGTGAATTTCACGGCAACAATTGAAGTTTGCTAGTTGAAGGGAAGCTTTCTGGATCACTCACCTGATTTGTCCAGCAAAGCCTGGCACGAACAGTGAATTGGTATTCCAGACTTCGGAAGAAAGGAAGGAAGGAAGGAAGGAAGGAAGGAAGGAAGGAAGGAAGGAAGGAAGGAAGGCAAAAAATAATAGAATAACAGAGTTGGGAGGGATCTCAGAGATCTTCTAGTCCAACCCCCTGCTCAAGCAGGAGACCCTATGCCATTTCGGACAAATGGCAAAAGGGCCAGGAGTGCGAAACACTTGAAAAGCAAGAGGCTGATCCCTCCGTGCCGTTGTTCTCGAAAGACGCAGGTGCAACAGGAACCTGTTCCTCTCCAGCTCTCTGATGGGGAGAAATTCAGGGGGTGTATTGTTATTATTATTTTTAAAGGAAGGCTGATTAGCCGTCATGGTCCTTTTAATTGATTGCTGATTTGTTTCCACCTGTTCCTAGTTCTAAAATCTTAACTCCAGGGTCTTTTTGAGATAATTGGGAGAAGCAAGGCAAGGAAACGGGTAATTAAGCAATTTAAGAATGCCCCCGACTGTTATCAGAAAATATTTTCTTTTGTGCCCCCCCCTCCACAAAGAGTAATAATGAATGCAGCAAGACAAAAACATCTTCTAAACGCCTGGCTCTCCCCCCCCCCTTCTCCATTCTCGGCTTTGAGCAAACGGTTTGTTTCATAGAACGATTCAGGCTTGGAAACGCAATTGGAGGCTGCAAGCATAGGGACTAGAAACTTGAGGGCTTTCTTCCTTTCTTCCTGCATGCTGGCTGGGGAATTCTGGGAGTTGAAGTCCACCCATCTCAGAGTTGCCAAGCTACCCTGCTCTAGAGTAGGGGGCTGTTCAAGCTGCAGAGCTGCTGTGGCCCTGGGATGCTGTAAAGATTGTAACTCTGGAAAACAGTCCTAAGTCCCTTTTTTTCAGTACCGTCGTAACTTTGAACGGTCCCTAAATGAACTGTTGTAAGTCGAGGACTGCCTGTGTGGCGAAGAGAAAGAAACCTGACAGAGATTTCTGTCCCCCTCCCCCTTGTCTTTCAGAAGGCCGTGTCCGTAAAGGGCATCGGGGACGGAGGGCCTTCTGAGTGACCGGCGGGCCTTGGGTGTCCGGTGCCGGGCGGATGGTCCCCCCTGGGCGCGATGGCCTCCCTCTACGGCAGCGAGGGGGTCAAGTGCTTCAGCGTGGAATGGGACTTCCTGCAGGGCCTGCTGGTCAAGAACCAGCCGGTGCCCTGGTAAGTTGGCATCTCGTGGGCACCGGGCTGGGTGGCAGGGCCTGCTCTGGTGACCGGGAGCCTCCCTTTCGTCGAGGTCCCCTTAGACCCCAGCAGGCTCTCTGAGCCTACCTCGAAGGGGTCTTTGGAAGGTTGGAGGGATGCCGGGACCCTCCTTGCGGGCACCGACCCCTCTGGGGAACGACGAGGGCTGGAGGGGCCAGGTTGGGGAGGGGCTGTTACAGCTCAGAAAGGAAGGGGGAGATAAATGGGGGGAGGTTGGCCCGGAACTCGAGCCCTCTCTGGGGTCTCTAGCTTGATGCAGGAGGGGGGACGCCCCCAAATCTGTATTTGGGGGGTGCATGTTAAGCCTAGGTAACATAGGCACAGATCACAAGCCGTGGCTGTCTCGAGGGATGAGGCCAGTTGTAGGCACCCGTCTTGGGTACCCCGGATGGGCCTTTCTGGTTTGTATGGACAAAAGGGGGCACCAGGGGGGGGCAGGAGAAAGAGCCCCCAACTCTCCTACCTTTCCAGTTGTTGAGGGGGTGTTTTGGGTCAAATGTTCAGTGAAAAAGTTTGACAGATTTATGATGCCCGTGTTTAAATTCCTGGGTCTCGGGACTGGCACCTGCCTAGCTAGACTTGGACTACAGCTCCCATCATCCCGGAGAGTACTGGCTGGGGTGCATGGGAGTTGGAGAACTCCCATTCTCCCTCAGCTCAACCCACTTTCCTTGATGCCTGTCTCCCTCTTTTCCTTCCTTCCTTCCTTCCTTCCTTCCTTCCTTCCTTCCTTCCTTCCTTCCTTCCTTCCTCCTTTTCCTCTCTTCTCTATTTCTCCTCTCTCCCTCTCTCCCTCCCTCCCTCCCTGTCTT
This sequence comes from Crotalus tigris, assembly GCF_016545835.1. Classification (NCBI taxonomy): domain Eukaryota; kingdom Metazoa; phylum Chordata; class Lepidosauria; order Squamata; family Viperidae; genus Crotalus; species Crotalus tigris. Next base: position 673,358 of record NW_024100488.1, read on the forward strand.
TCTTCCTTCCTTCCTTCCTTCCTTCCTTCCTTCCTTTCTTCCTTCCTTCTCTATTTTTCCTTCCTTCCTCCCTTTCTGACTCACTCCCTTCCTTCCTCCCTCCCTCCCTCCTTATCTGACTCCTTCCTTCCTTCCTTCCTTCTCTATTTTTCCTTCCTTCCTCCCTTTCTGACTCACTCCCTTCCTTCCTTCCTTCCTTCCTTCCTCCCTCCCTCCCTCCTTGTCTGACTCCTTCCTTCCTTCTTCCCTTCCTTCCTTCCTTCCTTCCTTCCTTCCTTCCTTCCTCCCTTCCTTCCTTCCTTTCTTCCTTCTTTTCCTCCCTCCCTCCTTGTCTGACTCATTCCTTCCTCCCTCTCTTCCTTTCTTCCTTCCAGCCTGCAGGCTCTACGGAAGGAAAAATCCCGCAACGCAGCTCGCTCCCGCCGAGGCAAGGAGAACTTTGAGTTCTATGAACTGGCAAAACTATTGCCCCTGCCCGGTGCCATCACCAGCCAGCTGGACAAGGCCTCCATCGTCCGGCTCACCATCACCTACCTGAAGATGCGCCACTTCGCCCTCCACGGCGACCCACCCTGGACCCTGCGGGCAGAGGGCCCGGCCCCGGCAGGCAACGGTGGGTGTCGGGCACTCCTTGGGGGGGGGCAGTGCCCTGTGGTGCAGGGGGCAGGATGGGAGGGGGATGGGCACTGACCACGGGGGAGCTTGGACGGAGGGCAACCCGGGCGGGGGAGCTGAGGGGAACTGGAGGGAAAGCCCAGCCTTTATTGCAAGCAAAATGAAAACGAGAGCCAGGTTGGTGTCCTGGTGAAGGCACCAGGCAAGAATCTGAGAGGTCCTGAATTCTAGTCCTGCTCTGGACACAAAGTCAGCGGGGTAAACTTGAGTCAGCCACCCCTCCTGAGCCCTAGGAAAGAGGCAAAGGCAAACTACTTCTAAACCAAACTTGTCAAGGAAACTGCAGGGGCTCATCCAAGCAGTCTCTGAGAACTGGACACAACTGAACGGAGGAAACGGATACACACAAACACACACCAGCCGACACGTTGTCGCCTCTTCTAAAAGACCCCCTCCCTGCCTTAACCATTCACCGCTTTGCACCCCCAGTTCGGTCCATGTTATTAATATAAATATGAATCAGATGCCAAACATCTGAATTTTGATCAGGTGACCCTGGGGGTGCTGCAACGGTCGTTAAGTGAAAAAAATGGTCGTAAGTCACTTTTTTTGGTGCCGTTGTAACTTTGAACGGTCACTAAATGAACTGCTGTTAAGTCGAGGACCGGTTGTCCAGCCTCTTTCTTCACAATTTGTAAATTATTAGGGAGAGAAATCACAGAATGGGGACCCTCGGAGACCATCTAATCCAGCCCCCTGCCCAGCACCTCTCAGCCCGGCCAACTGAATGCTCCATTCCAGCACACAGGCAGCGCAGCCCACCGCCCCGACCCGCCTGCCCACAGCCCCTTACCCAGGCAAAATAGCATTGATTAGCCAGGCAATAAATCGCCATTTAAATAATACCGCTTCAAAATGTGTAATTAAATAAATTAACTGCCGGGGAAGAATACGGCTTGCGGCATTTTCTGATTACTATCATTAGCTCCGGGGTAATTACCAGCCCAATAACGAGGGTGCTGAGCAATAGGGATAACATCTGCCTATTGTTTTGGGGGAGATGGGCTGGGAGGGGGGAGCCCTCCCTTCATACCCCCCCCTTTTCAACAGCAGATTCCAGCACTAAAGGAGATGGGTCTGGGGGAGAGGGGGGAGGCATTTTGTTCCTCTCTTACTCTCTCTTTCCACCCCAGCTCAGGTGGGGGGGAGGCACCCCAAATCTGCAAGGAACTCATCTTCGTCATGGTTGCCTTTGCAAAATGGAGGCTGCAAACAACTTCTTAAAACTGGGGGTAGCTGTGCTCTCCTGAATCTGGGGATCTGGTGTCCCAGTTTAAAAACAGGTTGGGGTCCAAAATGGCTCAAGTATTTTGCCCCATAAAAGAGGGGCTTGATCGGGGGAAGGATGCCTGCCGCTTCATGTGTTTGCGTTTTTACAATGAGGACTAGAAGCTTGTATGAAAGGGGTCCCGGAGAAAAAGGCTTGGCCTCTTTGACCAGTTGAAAGGAAATATGCCAGGCAGGATGAATTGTTATCATAAGACGTGGTGGGCAGAGGTTTTTCAAGAAGAATTTTGGGAGAAGTCAGGGGCTGCTTATTCACCATTATGCCACTATTCCAAGAATGTTTGTCTATAATATTTAAGAGTAATGTCCTAGCTCAGTCAGCATCTGCTGGTGGTTTTCCTTCCTTCCTTCCTTCCTTCCTTCCTTCCTTCCTTCCTTCCTTCCTTCCTTCCTTCCTTCCTTCCTTCCTTCCTTCCTTCCTTTGCTGGAACCAAAGTATCATCATTTTATATCTTGCATGACTGCAGTCTTCCACCTACACACATAAACACACAAACACACACAGACTGCAGAGAGTTATCGGCCAGCGCTCCCCCCCTTAATTACCCTCTCTGTCTGGGGTGGGGGGGGCAAGGTCCTAATCAATTGCATTAGCAGGATTAGCAGCAGGGTTTTGTTTTGGGGTTTTTTCAATTTCCCACAGCGAGTCTCTTCCTGGGACTTTGTTAGGGGGGTGGGGGTGGAAAACCCGATTAAGGTCATGCTGATTAATCAGTCACTGCTTTATTAAACCTCTGGAGGGAGAACAATTGTTCAAATTGCCCCTAATTTGACAAGGAAAATGGAGCCTGTTTTTTTTTAATTCCGCTTTTCCCGGAGTCACTTCACTCTTGCGGGGGACTCGGCAAGAGAGAAAAGCAAAACCATACGAAATATGGGATGGGTCTGGAGCTGAAATGGACGGTCCTTTTAGGGATCTGGTGAAGGGCCGCAGGGCAGATCCAGAAGCGTTTTCCAGGGTAGTCAGAAAAGTCAAGATGAGCCACACAATAAAGCCACATCCCTTTGACTTTTTTTTTTTTTTTAAATTCCCTCACATGCAAACTCCGCTCATGATCCAAAATTTGACCAACGTGTCATAAATACCTGTCAAAATAATAAAAGCAGGATATAAATAGATAAATGCATGTACGTAAATAAATAAATAAATGTAAGTAAACGCATGGTTGCCAAATGCCCAAATCTTGATCACGTGATCCTGGGGTTGTTGCGGGGGTCGTAAATGCCAGGACCAGTCGTAAGTCATCTTTTTCAGTCCCGTTGTAACTTTGAACGGTCGCTAAACGAACGGTCGTCAGTTGAGGTCAACTTGCATTTGTTAATTGCTGAATATCTCATGAAGCAACTGATGGGAAGGGGCAGGGAAGCGAGCACGTTTGTTCCACGTGCGTATAGATCTGTTTGCGCGTCGAAGCAGTATGAGTCCCAGATGCTTCAATCTATCATCCCCACCTTGAAGAGACTGTTTCAGAGTCATTTCAATCCTGGCTTCCTCGTTTGGATCTTGAAAAAGACAAAGATTTTGGAGCCCTCTTATAAAGTTGAAAAAGAGGTCCACGTGGGCGTTTCGATCTCCAAACGATTAGGATCGCGATGGACGTGGCTGGCCCAGTTGAATTTTTAGCGGTGTGTCCTTCTTCCTCTTCTTCGTCACTGTGAGAAAAAGAGGTCAGGACTTTGGAAAAAGTGCCGAGAACAGCAACCAAGATGACTGGGGGGACTGGAGGATAAAATATATACGAAGAATATTTGAAGGAATTAGGAATGGCTAGTTGATTGAAAAGAAAGACTAGGGAGACGTGATAGCCGGGCTCCAAGATTTGAGGGGCTGCCATACAGAAAAGGGGGTCCACCTGTTCTCCAAAGCACCTGAACTCAACACAAGAAGCAACCAATGGGAACTTATCGAGGCGAGAAGCAACCTGGAACTAAGGAGAATTTTTCTCCATTTCTTCTCGCTGTGAAATGTCCTCATAATGTAGATGTCTGTGGAAAATCTCAGTCATCCAGGCCATAGTTATCCCAAAGATGTTCTTTCAGGAGGCAACTGGACTTCCTTGTTTTTCTTTGAAGACGTTTCGCTTCTCATCCAAGAAGCTTCTTCAGTTCTGACTGGATGGTGCGGATATAAATCCTTCCATTTCCCCACCACCCAGTCAGAGCTGAAGAAGCTTCTTGGATGAGAAGCGAAATGTCTTCAAAGAAAAACAAGGAAGTCCAGTTCCCTCGTGAAAAAGCATCTTTGGGACGTCCTAATGCAGCTTTCACCACAACGCTGGTCCTCTGGCAAGGTCGCCTGACCCTACGGAGCTCATGCAGAGTTGTGGGGTGCTGCTTTCCACCTTTTCTCAACTGGCAGCCCAGACCACCCCGACGAGTAAACCACTCGGGGATCCTTCCCTGCAACTCCACTCACACACACACACCCCCTGCCCCAGATTTGGGCTGTCGGAAAGGAGGGGAACGTGGGTGGAGAGGTTGACTCGCTCAACTTGGCTCCCATCCAGGCCAGCCACTTAGCCTGATTGATGCAGCTTGCTTGGTATGGGCAGGGTGTGCGATGTCTCTCGCACCCGGAGCCGGCAGCAGGACACGTCTGGGTGAAGGAAGGCAAGGTGGAACAAGCAGAGGAGGCTGAAGGACTGGCTGGGCGGCGCGAAGCGTGGAACAAAACAAACAGCCGTGTAAGGACTGTGTGAAAAGCAGGCTGTTCATCCATGCCCCATGGCATCGATGGCCTGACTGCCAAGCTAGGAGCCCACCAGTGCCAAACTGTGCCACATTTCCGTCTTTCTCCTCTCCTTCTCTTCCTTTCCCACCTAGAACTGATGATGTTACCTAGTTTGGTAATGAAACGTCTGCAAGGAAACCACCAAGCTCAGAGATCACCAAGGACCCCACAGTCAACCTCCTCCTCCTCCTCCTCCTCCTCCTCCTCCTCCTTCACAAACCCCACTCCTTCCTAGCAATATTGATGTAACTTAGTTGGGTTATGAAATGTCTGCAAGAAAACCACCCAGCTCCAAGAGCACCGTGACCCTAAAGAAACTATTTGTATAACTATAGATGTATCCTGGAAACTGCTAGGGAGGGGCCGTTGGACCCTCTTCCTCCCTACCAGCCATTCCGAGCTCTGCTGCCACTTTGCCCTCCGGTAAGCAGCCCTTCCCTCCTGGGAATCCAGACCACATTCCACTACAGTTCCCTTAAAGAGGGTTGCAAGGTTTACGGTGAATGCAACCCTCGGCTTCTGACTAGCCAGCAGAGGCCCCTATGACCTCCAGAACCATACGTAGGATCGATCCTGCTCTCCCCACCTCCATCCCTTTTCCCGTCTCCTGCTTGAGCAGGGGGTTGGACTAGAAGACCTCCACGGTCCCTTCCCCGTGATTCCCGTAAACTCTGCCAACCTTGCTCTTTTGCCTCTCAGCTGCAGCTCACTCCGCTACAGCCTGGCTGGGAAGAAAGGGCTGCAGCTGTGGGCCCATCATCCATGGTCTTGCTGGCGGCTTTATTCTCCCATATAATTACGCGCTTGGGGGAAAGAATTCGGTGATTACGCCGAGCCGGCCGCGCGCCGTGTCGCAGCTTGGATAATCTCACCGGATTTTGACGTTAACCCTCTGAATGCTTCTTCCCCTTGGGGTTGGGGGTGAGGGGCCTGGACCCTCCATTGGAGTAGGGAGCCCCAGGGGTTCAAATGCATCTTCATGGCACAGCCTTTTGTACAGGGTCCAGCATTCGGCCTCTAGACTCTTTCATCTTTTCCGGTTATTTTACTTTTTTCAGAGTGCGCGTTGCTTAATTTTTCTCGCTCGGTCCTTCCTAGAGTACTCGAAGGAAAGTTGGTCAGTTTATAGCGGTCACCCCTTTCGTTCGTTCACGGATAATCACAGGCAGTCCTCAACTTACCACCACAATCGGGATAGGGATTTCCCTCGCTAAGCAAAGCGATCCCTTGCTAAGTGAGTGGCGCCCGAATTTACAAACCCTTTTCGCCGCGGTTGTTCGGCAAATCAGTTGCAGTTGTTAAGTGAATTTGTGGCTGTTAAGTGAGTCCAGCCTCCCCTGTTGACTTTGCTCGAGGGAACCTGGATGGGAAGATTAGAAATAGTGATCAGCTGATCCCAAAGGCTGCAACTGTCATACATGTGAGCCGGTTGCCAAGTGTCCGAATTTTGATCACGTGACCACAGGGACGCTGCAGTGGTCGTGTGAAAAATGGTCATAAGTCCCTTTTTTTCAGCGCTGTTGTATCTTCAAGTAGTCATTTAATGAATGGTTGTAAGTCAAGGATGACCTGAACACGCCCACTATATTTAAATATTTATTTCCAGATGGGAGAAATACCTCTTAGGACAGGGGTAGGCAACCTTGGCTCTTTTATGACTGGTGGACTTCAACTCCCAGAATTCCTGGGCCAGCATGGCTCAGCATGGAAACCTCTCCCTTTCTCCTCAACACGGCTGGCTCAGGAATTCTGGGAATTGAAGTCCACAAGTCATAAAAGAGCCAAGGTTCCCCACCCCAGTACTTAGGAGAAAAAAACATCCTTCTTCAGTGGAAGATGTTTTCTCATTCTTTCCTTATAATTATTTAAATTTATAGTTGCCAAACGTGGCCACTTGAAGAGTTGTGGACTTCAACTCCCAGAATTCCCCAGCTAGCTCTGTGAGATGTAGTCCACACATCGTAAATTTTTGCTAGCGTACTGACTGACGAATTCTGGGAGTTGAAGTCCACAAGTCTTCAAGTGGACAAATTTGGGGACCCTTGGTTTAAAATAAAGCCCACCCACTCTCAGGAGAATCTCCTGTTGCATTTCGTGTCTGTGTTTGATCCTATAATTAAAAGCATTTAATGCAAGAATTAGAAAGCTGCTCACATAGGGATCAAAGTTGCATTTATTGACAGGCAAATTCATTTGCTCTGCGTGCCAATCATAACGGCAGGTGTTGATCCCCCCCATCACAAGTCCCACGTATCCTGATGACGTCATGCAGATCTGCAACCTTGGCCAGATGACGTCATCAGGCAGGGTTGACATTCCAGGGGTTTCATTTCCCCATTTTCCTGACATTTTGCCTTTTCAGGAATGCTGTGGGCTTCTTCGGTTGAAAAAAAAAACCAAAAACAGGAAGGGGGGAAACCCTCTTTTTTTCCAATTTATTTTTTTCCCGTCTCTCTATCTCTCTCTTCTTTCTTTCTTTCTTTCTTTCTTTCTTTCTTTCTTTCTTTCTTTCTTTCTTTCTTTCTTTCTTTCTTTCTTTCTTTTTCTTTTTTCTGTCCTTTCTTTCTTTCTTTCTTTCTTTCTTGTCTTTCTTTTTTTGTTGTTGAAAAAACTGTTTAAAAAGCTGGCAAATTGCAAACTTTAAAAGAGGGTGGGATGGGGGGGATTAACAATATGCCCCCCCCAGCTTCTGCCCCGTTCCCTTCCCCATAATGTGAGCAGCTTTCTAATTCTTGCATTAAATGCTTTTAATTATAGGAGCATTCTGTCTGACCTGTGGGGTTATTTCCAGAGAGGAAAAATGAAGGAATTAAAGAAAATGACAGAGGAAATTGCAGCAATTAGCGGGACTGGTATTGTTCCCGATTGTCTGTCAAGTAGGTCTCTGTTTGTTAGTTACAAGTAAATTCGTACAGATAACTGTTCTGAAATGGCATCTCCGAAGCTGCCACAGTGATTTAAAAAGACAGAAAGAGAGAGAGAGAGAGAGAGAGAGAGAGAGAGAAGAGGAAAAAATATGATTTTTATTTTTTGTTTTTTTTTTTTCCCCTTGGAAAACCAGTTGCCTCAAAAGACTGGGGCTGTTTCCACCCCATGTCTAAAGCTGTCTAAAGCGAACTTTGGGGTTAGCTTCTAGCTACAGGTTGTCTTTGACTTACAACCCCCGATTCAGCCCAAAACTTCCATTGCTAAGCGAGACAGTTGGGAAGTGAGTTAGGGGAAACTTTTGGGAAGTGAGCCCCATTTTTACGCCCTTTCTGTCCACCGTTGTTAAATGAACCAGTGCAATTGTTAAGAGGGAAGCCGTTCCATCGATTCATTCATTCACTCTCAGGAAATTCCTCCTTAGTTCTAGGTTGTTTTTCTCCTTGGATTAGTCTCCATCCGTTGCTTCTTGTCCGCTTTGGAGAACAGGTGGACCCCCTTTTTTCTGGGAAACCCCCTCAAATACCGCAGGATGCTATCATGTCCCCCCTAGTTCTTATCTTTATGAGACCAGACATTCCCAGTTCCCTCAATTATTCATTGTATGGTTTAGCTTCCAGCCCCTTTAATCACAGGAGTGTCCAAGCTTGGCCACTTGAAGACTTGTGGACTTCAACTCCCAGAATTCCCCAGCCAGGGGAATTCTGGGAGTTGAAGTCCACAAGTCTTAAAACGGCCAAGCTTGGGCACCCCTGCTTGATCATCTTGGTTGCTCTTCTCTACACTTTCTCCAGAGTCTTAACTTCTTTTCTGTTGCGTGGCGACGAAAGCTGGACGCAGGATTCCAACTGTGGGCTTAACCACCTAAAATTTTTTTTACTAATAAACGAACGCACAAATAAATAAGAAACAAAACAGCCCGCAAACTCTTTGGAACTTCTGAACAGGCAGTTGTGCCATAGAAACATCGGAGATGCCATCAGGAAAGAGCTCCGGACTCCACTGTGGATCAAAGCATGCGCCCTGTTTGGCATTCCGCACACGTGTGGGTCCCTTTGAGCCCACCTTCCTTCCCCTGCTTGGCCCCCAGCCAGTTGTGGGGGGGGCACGGTGAGGCTTCAGGAAAGGTTAACTTAGGGGCTGTGGAGCTTTTCAGCTTGATCGGGGGTCTCTCGTGAATGCCTGAATGCCGGGCTGGTAAGTATTCGCCTCTCGTCTGGCAGGAATGCGCAGGACACAATGGCTCATCCTGTCCTCCCCCCTTCTTTCTCCCTCCTGTTCTATCCCCCAAATGTAGTGCCTTCCTTTGCCTCTGCCCCCCCTCGTCCTAGGTAAGGGTCCTGGCCAGAGACCCTCCTTCACAGACACCAGCCAAAAGCCCTGTTTATTCGTTCCTTCTCTAGATATTCCTGGATCAAATTAACCCACATCTATCATCTCTATCTATCTATCTATCTATCTATCTATCTATCTATCTATCTATCTATCTATCTATCTATCTCTATCTAATCTTCTCTATCTTATCTAATCTATCACTATCTATCATATATAATCTATCATCTATCTATCTCTATCTCTCTATATGTATCTATCTATATCTATCTATCTATCTACAGTATTATCTATCTATATCTATATATCTATCTAATCTTCTCTGTCTTCTCTAATCTATTGCCATCTTATCTATAATATATCATCTATCTATCTGTGTCTATCTTATCTATCTATCTATCTATCTATCTATCTATCTATCTATCTATCTATCTATCTATCTGTATCTATCTTATCAATCAATCTATCTGTATATTTATATCTACTGTTTAGGATCCTCCAACTCTGAGCTGAGGTTTGGAATCTGAGGCCTAACTTGGAGAAGAGAAGCAGAGTAGGCATATAAATTGAACGAACGAATGAATGAATGAGCGAGCAGATATCACAGGAGCGTTGATTCCTCCTAGCCTGATCCAGCCCATAGCAAGGGATCTCTCAGGCTTCATGGCCCCAAGAAGCTGAGCGGGAGGGTGGCCACACTGGATCCTCCTTGCTGACGCTGAGATCTTGGTTTCTCTCCAGCTTCTGGTCGGAGAAATATGAACACGCTGCTGACGGAGCTCTTTGAAAAGCACTTAGGGGGCCACATCCTGCAGGTAAGTCCGCTTTGTGTCCTCCAGGCTGGGTTCACCAAGGCGCCAGAATAAGTTCCTCCCTCCCTCTCTCTCTGTCTGAATCCTTCCTTCCTTCCTTCCTTCCTTCCTTCCTTCCTTCCTTCCTTCCTTCCTTCCTTCCTTCCTTCCCTCCCTCCCTCCCTCCCTCCCTCCCTTTCTTCCTTCTCCATCCCTTCCCTGCCTCCCTCTGTCATAAGTTTGAACCATCTTTAAGCAACCAGTCATAACTTGAGGACTGTGCAAACCAAATCAATAAATAAATCTTCAGTTAACTCTAGACAGGAATGCGAGCCTCCACACCTCTGCCTCTGTGCGCATCAAGTGTGCAAATTGTGAAGGTAGCACAGGAACACAAAGGAGCGGCTCCGAGGCCTTATTTCCTGGTTCCTGCCACTCTCCAGCAAAGTTTCCGATGGGCAACTGAGGCTGGCCACGGATCCCTCCAGACCCCCAAGCCCCCCACCTCCTTCTCCCTCCAGACCCAGAAATTCTGCCTTCAGGAAATGGCTCTGGGCTCGGCTGGTTCAGCCAGGCTGGGTTTGGGGGTGGGGGGAACCCCTCCCTCCCTCCCTCCCTCCCTTGAGGGAACTTAATTAGCCCGCGGTCGATGCAGGTACAGAGAGCCAGGGAGGTGTGGTAGGCGAGGGGACCAATTGAGTTAGGGGCTTTGCTCCAGCCTCGGCACAGAGGGAAACCGAGGCCCTAACCTGGTTTGGCAGCTCGGCCAGGTGGGGGGTCCCTTCTGAAATAGATTTCTTCCCTGGCCCCCCAGTGTCGCCGGCCGCCTCCGCCAGCCCCTTTACAGGAGCTAATGCAGATTTATTGGGAAGCAATTCGATTTGGCCCTGGGTGTGTGGGAAGACTGGTGAACAGATGGCAGGCAGGAAACTTTTGCTTTCTCTTCCGGCCGAAGGCAGAAAACCCCTCCCCAATTATTGCAGAGGTTCTGGAAGCTGCTGGGGGCTTCTCTTTGCACCACCGTTTTCCTGTTGGATCCTGGGCTGGGTGGGGGGGGGAGTTTCCCACCCTAGGAAAGGAGAATATTTATAGCTCAGGGTTGAAATGAGGACCCCGCCTGCATTTCTGAAGGAGACATACAGGCCGTCCTCGACTGAGCTCTAAATTTCCATTGATAAGTGAGACAATGAAGTGGATTTTGTCTCATTTTACGACCGTTCTTGCCACATGTCTTGTTAAGCAGATCACCGCAGTTGTTCAGTCAGTAACAGGGTTGTTAAGCCAATCTGGCTTTCCCCCCTTTGACTTTGCTTTGCCCGAAGGTCGTAAAAGGGGATCACATGCTCCCAGGACACTACGACCGTCATAAGTACGAGTCAATTGCCCAGCGCCTGAATTTGGGTCGTGTGACCCGGGGATGTTGCGACGGTCGTGTGGAAAAACATGTCCCTTTTTTTCAGTGCCGCTGTAATTTGGAACAGTCAGTAAGCGAACGGCTGTAAGTGGAGGTCTTATCTACAGGGGAAGGCAATCTTGGTTCTTTTATGACTCGTGGACTTCAACTCCCAGAATTCCTGAGCCAGCCATATTTAGGGGAAAGGGAGAGGTTTCCAAGCTGAGCCATGCTGGCTCAGGAATTCTGGGAGTTGAAGTCCACGAGTCATGAGGGGGCCATAGTTCCCTCATGCTGGCTCAGGAATTCTGGGAGTTGAAGTCCACGAGTCATAAAGCGGCCTAGGCCTAGGCCAGAGGTAGGCAACCTTGGCTCTTTTATGACTGGTGGACTTCAACTCCCAGAATTCCTGAGCCAGCCATGCTGAGGGAAAAGGAGAGGTTTCCAAGTTGAGCCATGCTGGCTCAGGAATTCTGGGAGTTGAAGTCCACGAGTCATAAAAGAGCCAAGGTTGCCTACCCCATTTGTTTTTGTGTGGTGAGACATGGCTTTGGGGTCTGCCAATTCTCCGTCGCTTAAAAAGAAACCGGGCGCTTTCTGCGTAGGTCACGGAAAGAAATTTTATCTGCCAGACTTCGAAAGCAGGTTCTATGGAAATCTGCCTCTCCAGCAGGGCCACCAGGGGAGGTGGGGGGGTCCTTCGTTTTGTCACCCACTGCCCGGCCCCTGCGCAAGGTGAGGGTCCCGTGCAACAGGTGACACTGAGGAAATGCTTTGGCACTTTTGCAGTGGAGCCGTGGGAGAGGAACTGCGGGGAATTAAAGGCACCGACAGCCGGGTTAATGTTCAGACATGTTAATTACTGCTGACAGATAAAATTGCTTCCCCCCCCCCCCCCAGTCATCAAGTATGCTCAGAGGTCATTGGCGCAGCAATTAAACGGTTGACACCAAAGGATGGGCATGTCTCCCTGGGCTGCTGAGGAGGATAGAAAAGGGAGGGGATCCTCAGGCTTCCCCCCCCTTTTTATTAGGAGGGGATTGGGGACGGCCCCACTGAGATTGACTGGAGATGAGCAAGCAGAAGGAGGCTTGGTCTGGTTAAGGCACCAGTCTAGAATGTGGGAGATGGCGAGTTCAAGTCCCGCCACAGGCAAGAAAGGCGGAGGCGTGATCTTGAGTCAGTCCCTCTCTTACAGCCCAGCCCACCTCACAGGGTTGTTTTGGTGGGTAAAATAGGTGGAGGAAGGTGTGTTGGATATGTTTGCTGCCTTGGGTTATCTGTGAAAAGAATTAAGGAAATGATAGATAGATAGATAGATAGATAGATAGATAGATAGATAGATAGATAGATAGATAGATAGATAGATAGATAGATAGATAGTTGATAGAGATAAATAGATGATAGACAGACAGACAGAGATAGAAAGGTGATAAAGATGATAGAGAGAGATGATAGAGATAGTTACATAGATGATGGACGGACGGATGGACGGATGGACAGACAGATAGATAGGGTAGACAGACAGTGATGGACATATAGACAGATAAACAGAAATAGGATTGAGAGATGAGAGATGTATGATAGATAAATGATAGATGATAGATAGACACAAATAGGATAGACAAGATATAGATACAAATAGAGACAGTGAAATAGACAGATAGAAATAGGATGGATAGAGAGAGAGTTGATAGAGATAAATAGATGATAGACAGACAGAGATAGATATGTGATAAAGATGATAAAGAGAGAGAGATGATAGAGATAGATAGATAGATAGATAGATAGATAGATAGATAGATAGATAGATAGATAGATAGATAGATAGATGGACAGATGGACTGACAGAAATTAATTTCATTACATTAAAGGTCCCCTGCAAGATTATTTTCCCAACCAAGTGACTGGTAGGGAAAAAAAACCCTCCTTCCATCTCTCTGAAGATTTGAACCCAGATCCCAGGGCAATTCATTAGCAGCGCCCTCTAGCTCCGTGCACAGCTGTCTTGATTCACAGTCTCCGCTTGTGCAAGGACGGAGATGCCCTTATGGGTGACCCTTCAGAGCCAAGACTCTCCTTTGTGCCCGGAGGGGTTTGTCTCCAAACTTGGAAAAACTTTGGGGTCTGAGTTCAGGATGTTCATCTTTCCTGCTTTGGGGCTGATTTTGTAACTTCCCCAAAGGGAAGAGGGATGGGGGGGGCTTTGCCTTTGGAGGGTCATGGCTCTGCTTCGGAGGGTTGATTAAGAAGCCAAATTTCCTGGCGTGGGGGATGAGTTGCCATGGTTAAATTCAAAGGGCCGTTTCTGGCTTCCCCCGTGGGGCGCCCAAGAGAGCAATTTCCTGCTTTCCGGAACAATTTGGAAGGGTGTGTGTGTGTTTGTTTGATTATTCTGCACCCACCCCCATCCCTTCTCCCTTTGCAGCTTCTCTGGAGCTTCCCTCTGGAGGATCCCCAAGAAATCACTTAACATTTTTTTTAATATAGCTTTATTGAATTTTTCAAATGGATCAAATAGAGTCATGGGAAAAAGTTAGGAAAAAAGAAAAGCAACAAAAAAGAAGACTTAGAAGTGTAACAATGCTGTAACAGCCATAAATAAAGGCGGATATACATGTCCCAGGGTTAATGCTGGTTTCCTTGCAGACCCAGCTAGGGAACAATATTGTGCATCAGTTTCCAGATGTTTGCAAGGGCCCTTCCTCTCAAAGAATCCAGATGGGGCTTGTCATGGGGGGGGGGGATGACAAGGCAAAGAGACTTTCTGTGGCAAACTTACTCTGCTGTTCACAAACAAACAAACAAAAAAAGAGGTACAGGAGCTGAGTTTCTTCCTGCTACTTGGGAGAGAGGCAAAGAGCGTTTCCAAAGCATTTCAATTTAATCCCAGTCCAGTTCCTTAATCCTTCTTGCCTCCAAGCAACCAGTCGTAAACTGAGGACTGCTTGCATGGCCTTTTCTGCATTGTTGGAGATGGATTTCGGCGCTTCAGTTTGGGAAGCGTTTCCGGTCCGTAGGGCCAAATCATCTGAACTTTTCTAAATAAAAATCTTGCAGATTTTCCCTTAAATTATGTGACTTTTCTCTCTGCTGTGGAAAAGGAGGGAATTGCCTTGCCGGCAAGACCAGTTTTTTGGGGGGGGTTTTTTGCCTACACACAACCCCAGTTGAATTGTGTTCCTTTGCTCCACAGTCCCTGGATGGCTTCGTCTTTGCACTGAATCAAGAGGGAAAATTCCTTTACATCTCCGAGACGGTGTCTATTTACCTGGGCCTGTCACAGGTAGGTGTTGCCTGCAACTACAGGTCCTAAATTAGAGGCCCCCAACCTTTTGGGCACCAGGGACCACCAGTTCCATGGGGAGAGGTCTTTCTGCGGATCAGAAGGTACGTGGTTTTGTGTGCTGCCTGCATCCCACGGATGGGGCTTTGCTTGTTTGTGCGGACCGCTTGCTGGCATGCTACAACCTGGTACCGGTCCACGGCCCAAGTGTTGGGGACCCCTGTCCTAAATCACTTTCTCCAAGGCTGTCATAACTTTGAACCATTGTCAAACAAACAATTGTAAGTCGAGGACTACCCGTAGGAACGTTTGAGTTCTGCAGTATGCAGGTATTAACTTGGTAATTCGGGAAGCTTTTCCGGCAAACGCTCCGGCGTGCCCAGTCGCCCTTTTGACGCCCTCCGTGTCCTCTTTGGTCTCACCTGCTGAGTGCCCAGAACATCCGCCGTCTCGTCTGGTTTTTCGGCGCACCAGCCGCTCCGCCACATACATAATGAGCCGCAGCAATTATCTCCACTGGAAATGACGCCAGACAGGCGGCATCGTCTGATAATTGATGATCGATGATCAGCCGGTTCCTTCCGAGCAGGAATTGATTGATCGCCGTGGCAGAGAGACATTTGCTAAGGTTTATCGCCCCCCCCCCTTTTTCTTTTGGGAGAATTTGAAGAAGAAAGATGGGGGGGGAATTATGGAAGTGCTCAACACACAGGAGAAACACCCCCTCCGCAAAGAAAAAAAAAATCTGCCTTGCAAATCAGCCCCGGTACACCAGCAGTTGAAAAGGGACGGCGTGTGTAACCATTTGTGAGCCGGTCGGTCGCTCTCGCCCGTCAATAACCTTCCGGGGTGGCTTTCAGATTTTAATTCCAGATTTGCTTTAGATCCAAATTCTGGGAAGGGAGCATTGTCCCCCTCCTCAATTCCCTCCCCCATTTCTTTTTCGCTTGTGTTTGAGTTGTAAGTCCTTTTTTTCAAGGCTGTTGTAACTTCAGACGGCTGTTGAATGGATGGTTGTAACTTGGACTATTTGTGGTGCCATTCCTACTATGGGTAGTCCTCGACTTAACGGCCACAATTGAGCCTCAAATTTCTGTTGCTGTGTGAGAGATTTGTTAGGTGAGTTTTGCCTCATTTTACGACCTTTCTCGCCACGGTTGTTAAGTGAATAACTGCGGTTGTTAAGCTAGCAACACGGTGGACCCTACACAGTTCCACTGTGCTGTGGATGCTTTTTTAGGAGGAAAGCTGTGTTAGTCTGCAGGAAACACAAATCAGGAACGTTGCCACATCTTTTGCAGGTGGCCTTTTTTACTCAAAGGCAAAAGGTTTTTGTGAGCTGCCATTTCAGCCGTTGAATAACACCTGTGGGTCCCAAAAGACCCTACTGGAAACCCCCTTCTCACTTTTGGGGGGGAACAAGCCACCTAGCTGCCCTTCCAATCTACTACCGTCTTCTTTTCTTTTCCTTCTTTTGGTTGTTTTCTCTTCTTTTCACCTTGAGAAGCAGGTGAGACCGGGCGAATATCGCCCGTGGGGGGGGGGGGGCTTTCATCTCGCCCACTTGCCTTAAGCAATTAGAGGGGGATGAAACGAAGGACGGGGAGGGGGGAAAAGGACGCTTTCAGAAGCTGAGTGCCTGCCTGGGCTGCCCCCCCCGCCCTGTTATGGCGCCTGATGTGTGAGTGACAGCTGTTTCGTTCCAGGGGGCACCTGGCAGAGTATGTGGGGCATCTGCTAAGGAGGTGGGTGAGTCATGGGAAGGACGTCTGGAGGATAAGCGGTCTTCCGCCGAGGTCATCCGAATTCGTGCCGTCCTCCCAGGGCTGGCTGGGGGAGGGAGCCATTTCTGGACACGCAAGAAAACCCGGCCATAAGTACGAGTCACTTGCCAAGCATCTGAATTTTGATCACGTCACCATGGAAATGCTGCAACAGTCGTAGGTGTGTGAAAAATTGTCATAGGTCACTTTTTCTGGTACTGTTGTAACTTCGGTCACTAAACAAACCATTGTTAGGTTGAGGACTACCGATCTCTTCAAGCCTAACCCTTCTATTCAGTTCTGTTTTGTTTTCTTGATTTATTTCTTAAATTTATCTGCCGACCACCTCATCTCTCCGCGCCTGGCAATTGAGGGAGGGAGGGAGGGAGGGAGGTGCCGGCCCGGCTCAGCCTGGTAGGTGCATCTCCATTCCCGCCCGGAGCCCCAGGGCGAGCGCCTACATCGGCCCTTCCAACTGCTCGCCCGGCGTGGATTGCAGACCCGGAGCAACCCTCCGGCACGGGGATGGCAGCCTTTGACGCTGCGCCTTGCCCTGGAAGACCGGAAGCGCCTGGTGTGTGTGTGTGTGTGTGTGTGTAGGGGCAGTTGGGAGGGTGCAGGAGAAGCAGGCACAGCTGAGTGTCGGGGAGAAAAGGGGCATTCTGCAATGAATGTCTTACTGGCTGCCCAGCAACCTGACAATGCCAGGCTGGAGCCCAGCCACCTGGCAGGCGGGCGCTTCCGCTCCTCCGCGTCCACCTCGCCAGGCGCTCCGGAGACGTCCTTTGCGCCAGCTCCCCTTTCTTCGGGCTTCCTGGCCATTGGCATCTCCTCCCCCCCCGTCCTTCCCCCAAAGGGCCCTTCGAATTAGACGTTTTAATGTTTTTTTTTAATTGCTCTGATGCTTTTCATTGTTAGGTTTCTTAAAATTTTAATTGTAATACAGGGAGTCCTCGACTCGACAATCATTCGTGTAGTGCAGTGTTTCCCAAACTTGACAATTTTAAGGCATGTGGACTTCAACTCCCAGAATTCCACAGCCAGCGTTGCTGGCTGTGGAATTCTGGGAGTTAAGTCCACATGCCTTAAAATTGTCAAGTTTGGGAAACACTGGTGTAGTGAACAAAGTGACAAAAAGCGACCTAGGACCGTTTTTCACGCTTAACGACCATTGCAGCCTCCCCTCGGTCACGTGAGCAAAATTCGGATGCTTGGCAAACTGACTCGTCCTTATGACGGTTGCAGCGTCCCGGGGTCACGTGATGCCCTTGGGCGACCTTCCGGGGAACAAAGAGAGTGGGGAAGCCGTGTTTACTTCACGGCCGTGTGACTCGCTTAATAACTGCAGTGATTCATTTAACAGCTATGGCTAGAAAGGTTGTAAAACGGGGCGACACTTACTTAACGGGTGTCTCGTTTAGCAAGAAAATTTGGGGCTCTGTTGAGGTCATAAGTCAAGAACTACCTTTGTGTGTTTTGAATGGTGTACTGCAGGCCACTTTAGCTGACTGTGTTCAGCAGGTCAGCGGTTCAAATCTCACCGGCTTAAGGTTGACTCAGCCTTCCATCCTTCCGAGGTAGGTAAAATGAGGACCCAGATTGTTGGGGTCAATGTAGAATATATATATATACATTGCTTACTGGTGTACACCGCTTAGAGAGTGCTTGCACTTAAAGCGGTATATAAGTCTCATAAATAAAATAAATAAAATAAATGGTGAGCTGCCCAGGGATTTCCTGAAACGGACAGCTACAGAAACCAAGTAAACAAATGTATAAATATATTGATATTGATATCAATAAATAAATATAAACAATTTCTCTTGCCCCACTGCTGCTTTTTCCAGCGGCCTCTTTTTTTTTTCTCTATCTCTCTCTCACTCAGAGGGCTGCTCTCGCTCTCAGTTGCGCCCGCGGCTTTTCGCACTCGGATCTGTGCGAGCTGGAGGGCCGACGCAGCGCCAGGC
Source organism: Crotalus tigris (assembly GCF_016545835.1). Taxonomy (NCBI): domain Eukaryota; kingdom Metazoa; phylum Chordata; class Lepidosauria; order Squamata; family Viperidae; genus Crotalus; species Crotalus tigris. The sequence continues at coordinate 691,508 of NW_024100488.1, forward strand.
GCTGTGCCAAGTGGCCTCCCTCCCCCAGATGTGTTTGTCCACCTCACAATGGAAGCTGGGCACGAAGCGTTGGAAACCCTGCCAGCTATTAGAAGCAGCCATGTCAGCTCTCCCCACCAAGAAAGAGACCCCCCCCTCCTCCCCCCTCTCTTTTCCCCCATCCCTCCCTCCTCCCTTTCTCCGGCTTTCTCACTTCTCCTAGGCGAGGAGTAGCTGGTGCATGTTTAATGAGGACTAGCTCCTTTGAATGCACGCGACTCTCACTGGGGGAAGCCAATAGCTCTGCATTATTATTTATCGATCTCTTGGCCCTGGCTGCATTACAATGCAGGGAATGTTAACCCGAGGCGCTGACCCTTGGTCTTGGAAGCGGGCAAGGGGTCTGCATCAGGACTCGGGCAGGGTCTCAAAGCAGGGGTTGGGTTGGGAGGTCACCCCCCTTCGGGGCTAACTTTTAATGTGACTTCTTTGCGGGGCTCTGGGGGTGTTGCCAAGGGAGTGGAGTAGCCTGGGAGCAGAAGACAGAGAAATGGGGGGGGGGCGTTCCTGCAGAGGCATCTGTGCACCCCCAGGCAAGAAAAGAGCAAAATGAGATCAGGGAGACGAGGGGGATTGTGGGACTGGGTGGACTGCAGAGCGGGTGAAGGCCGGGTGACCGTCCCCCCTTGACCTTTGAACCTGTCCTTGCTCTTCCAGGTGGAGCTGACCGGCAGCAGCATCTTCGACTACGTCCACCCGGGGGACCACCACGAAGTGGCCGAGCAGCTGGGGCTGAAGGCTCCCCTGGGCCTTGGTCACGCCCCCCACCCCAAAGCCTCCCTCCTGGGCGCTTCCTCTGAGGGTCCTCAATCAGGTACAGCCTCTCTGTTACACTCCCCCCCCCCCGGGAACTGGGAAGCCCCCAGTTGCTCAAGCAGGCTTGGAGGTCGTTTGGCCATCTGTTGAGTCAGGAAGCACTTCGCGCATGCTCAGAGATGCCCTGTTACCTCTGGTCTGGTCTGGATCTTGCCTAACAGAACTCCCACAAGCCATCATATTCTAGACCCCAGGACGTGGCTTGTTCGGTTTATCACCTGGACCTACGACCACGATGGAGCCCTACGTTTATGTGGCTAAGTGAGTCATGTATTAGGTGAACTTAGCCCCATTTTACGACTTTTCTTGTCTCCGTGGATAAGTGAATCACCGCAGTTGCTACATTAGTAACACGGTTGTAAAATGAATCCGCCCTCCCCATTGACTTTACTTGCCAGAAGGTCGCAAAAGAGGATCACGTGACCTCAGGACACAGGGACTGTCATAAATACGAGTCAGTTGCCAAGTGTCCGAATTCTGATCATGTGACCCTGGGGATGCTGCAACGGTCATAAGTATGAAAACTGGTCCAAAGTCCCTTTTTTTCAGTGCCGTTGTAACTTTGAACGGTCACTAAATTTACAGTTGTAAGATCAGGACCCCCCCCCCTGTATGTCTGAACCCAGCCAGCAGCAGCTTCGTTAAAACTCGGCTTGAATAAATCATGGCTTGATCAGCCGCATCCCCAGCCGAAGAGGGGGCTGCCTTGTTCTGATGGGCCCTACGCACCCTTCATCCAGACCAGGCCTCTTCACGGTGGTCTGATGAGGAGTTGGGGTGCTCCCAGGGGTGAGGCGCTGTGCCCCTCTCGGTGCCCGATCTGACCTTTCATTGTCCCTGGGCCTGGGGAGGGGGTCTCAGCTTCACCTCCCCTTCTTCTGCCCTCCTTCCCCCCCCCCCACAGGCAGGGGGGAAGAGGTAGTCCCTGGGGTCTCCCCCTCTCCTGCCCTGGATTGTTGCCGGCTTTGCTTTCATCCGCGGAACTTGTTAAAGATTGATGCCAAGATGGCAACTGAAAGAGAATGCCAGATCAGCTGGCTGTCAAGAGCGAGTTGTCAGAAGAAGGAGACGTCCATCCGGGGTTTGGCTGAGGGTCCCCCACGCCTCGCTCCCTTGGCCTGAATCGGGCAGACTTGCCCCCCTTGGCCTGGAAGCGTCGATGGTGCCGCACGAAAAAGACCCATTCAGATGTTCTCTGTCCATGGTAGATCCAGGGATATGAATATTATGCCCATTATGGGATTCTGCTGAAGCTTTGAGTGAACTAATTTGGTCCTTCTTTTCTCCCTGGGCACACTTGTGGCACACACAGAAACCGTGATGCTCTCACACACCCACACACACATCCCACTTGTGCTTTTATTTTCTTTGTTACCTTCTGGGGGGAGGGGGCTTCAGAGTATCCAAAGCAGAATATCCAGACTCAGTCACAGTTTTGTTCCATGCAGTATTAACCTTGTGAAGTCTCAAGCTTCCTCCTTCCGTGATGTATTCAAGATGGGCAGTGAATAATGTTTATAAGTTACTTATATGTAAGGGTGTAGATCTATGCATGTGTTGTGTATAGTATGTTTAAATGGGCGTTATGTATGTGTACACTTTGAGAGCCAGAAACTAAATTTCATTTTTAATGTGTGCTATTGTACTCACAGTAAAAAATGACAATAAAGGTTATCTATCTATCTATCTATCTATCTGTCTGTCTGTCTGTCTGTCTGTCTGTCTATCATCTGTCTATCATCTATCTATCTATCTATTATCTATCTATCTATCTATCTATCTATCTATCTATCTATCTATCTATCTATCTATCTATCTAATTATCTGTCTATCTATCTATCTATCTATCTATCTATCTATCTATCTATCTATCTATCTATCTATCTATCTATCTATCTATCTATCTCTAGATCTTTCTAGTTCCCGCACAGCCGAAGGTGATGGAGCCCTGGAGCGTTCCTTCTTCATCCGTCTGAAGTCCACTTTGACCAAGAGAGGACTTCACATCAAGACTTCGGGCTATAAGGTATAATGGGCGCTCCCACCCTGATTTGGGGGCTGGAGTGGGGGGAACGTGGGAACAGGACAAGGTGATGCCTCAAAAGGAGAAGCAGGTCATCAAAGTCAAGCACGATAGGCTTGATCTGACATTTAGAGGTGACATTTGAAAACAGAGCTCCTGTTCAAAAGGAAGCAAACTTTTGGGGTCTGCATGGGTGGCCCCCTCCCAGCAGTAGGTGCAGCAGATGAATGCGAGATTGACTCATCTTTGCTCTTGACTGGAGTCACCAAACTTGGCGACTTTAGGACTTGTGGACTACAACTCCCAGAATTCTTCAGTCAGCAGGCTAGCAAACATTTATGATGTGTGGACTACATCTCCCAGAATTCCTTGGCTAGCATGCTGTTGAACTGGAAAATGAGTGGACTCCATTTCCCAGAATTCTCCATCTTTTTAAATTTTCACGCTTGAGAAACTGCTGTGGATGGGGAATTCTGGGAGTTGAAGTCCAGAAGTCCTAAAGTGGCCACAGTTGGAGACCCCTGCTCTTGACCAGTCTCTCATTTGATGAAGGACTTGAGTAGCCCTTCTGCCAGAATTTAGAGAATGAGGAAGGGGCCATCTTTGCAGGAAGAGGGTCTCCGATCCTCCGTCCCACTTCCAGCCGGGAGAAATGGGACCTCTTCTAAAAACCGTCGTTGTTCCCGGGGGGGGGGGCTCCTCGGTTTCACTCAGGTAGTCCTTGACTTACAAACAGAAATTCAGTTGCTAAGTAATGCAGTCGCTAAATGAATCATCATGTAACCGAACCCAATTTATGACCATTTTTACCACGGTCATTAAGCGACTCACACGGTCACCAAACAAATCCGGCCTCCCGAGGTCACTCTGTCAGAAGCTGGCTGGGAAAGTCGCAAATCAGGACCATGTGATTGTAAGACATAAAAGCGAGTCAGTTGCCAAGTGCCCAAATTGCGATCATGTGACGCCAGGGTTGGTGTGACGGTGGTAACTTTGAGGACAGGTTAAAAGTTGCTTTTTCCGAGGCTGTCCTAACTTCAAACTGTTGTTAAATGACTGGTCGTAATTGGAGGACTGCTTAGGGTCCCCTTTGGGATGTGGCATCTATCCGTGGCCCCTGATCCACTCTGTGGCCCTCTTTTGCCCTCCAGGTGATCCATGTCACGGGCTGTCTCCGTTCCAGACGACCGTCACATTCCCACGGCCACTCAGTGCTGGGCCGGGTGCTGGGACTTGTAGCGCTGGCCCACACCCTGCCGCCCTCCACCCTCAGCGAGGTGCGCATTGAATGTCACATGTTCGTTTTCCGGGTCAACATGGACCTACAGATCGTGTACTGTGAGAGCAGGTGGGTGAAGGGGACAGCTGGACTCTGGCCTGTCCTGGCGGTGGGGGGGAGGCTGGACACTTGCAGGGGGGCTTAAAAACCAGACGCGAAAGGGAAGCCCAGCAGGGCACATGGTGGGTACAGAACCTGTCACATTTGGGGATGGACACTAGCTGTGAATTGCAACTTCTACCACAGGCTGACTCAGCCCAGACTGGAACTGGCCCACTAAGCCATGTTTTGTAATCCACAGTCCAGCTTTGGTGAGGACCAAGTTTGGTGATCCCTGATCATCAAATTTGGTGACCCAATGACCAGGTTGGGTGACCCCTGATGACCAGGTTGGGTGATTCCTGATGACCAAATTGGGTGACCCCCCTGATGCCAAAGTTGGGTGACGTCTGATGACCACGTTTCCTGCTCTTTTGTGGGAGTGCTCTGCCCATCATCAAGTAGACCTCACTGACTTGGAGAGGGGGGGGAAGCTTCTCATTGACCATAAAAGCTAGAAAGCAGAAGACCCGTCTGTCTCCTGGAGGTTCTCAAACAAAGATTGGACTGGTGTGAAGATTCCCAATCCAATTCTATGGTTCTAAGATCCTTCCCTGTCCACATACTCAAGATTGGGCAGAAACCTTCCTGTCCCTCCTTAGAGATGGAGTGCATTTTGATTGAGTCCATGGAGAAGGGAGTGCAGGTCAACTACCCTTCCGGACCATCTACAGGACCTTGACCAGGCTCTGTGTCTCCTTTAAATCCAAACCAAAGTCAAAAGTTTCTGGTCCACAGTGTCCCCTCTCTCTTCTCTCCTCCAGGATCTCCGATTACATGGACTTGTGTCCCTCAGAACTTGTTGGGAAAAGCTGCTATCGCTTCATTCATGGAGAAGACGTGGAGGGGATCCAGCAGAGCCACCTGGACTGTACGTGGCCCCAAGAAGGGTGCAATGGCTGGTTGGGATTTATGGACTCTGGGCCCCTTGCTAGGTTGCCCCAGAGCAGGGGTAGGCACAACTTCGGCTGTAAGGAAATCGCCTGGACGTTACACAGTCTGGGTCGAGCGTGTAGCTATGTTGAGTCTTGGCCAAGATTGACCCTCTTCTTTCTCCACCCCCTTTAGTGTTAAACAAGGGGCAGGTGGTCACCCGCTATTACCGCTGGCTGCAGAAGAGCGGGGGCTTCGTCTGGGTCCAGTCCTGCGCCACCATCTCGATCAATGTCAAGAATCCCTCCGAGAGGAACATGGTGTGGGTGAACTACATCCTCAGGTGAGTGTGAGAAGGCGGATGGTCTTCCAATCCAACCTTGCCAATTTTAAGACTTGTGGGCTTCAACTCCCAGAATTCCATAGCCAGCACAGCCAGACCGTTGCGGAATCCAAACAGTCACGTGATCAACATTCAAACCCTTGGCAACCGACTCATATTTATGACAGTTCCAGCATCCTGGGTTCACGTGATCCTCTTTTGCGACCTTCGACAAGCAAATTCGATGGGGAAGCCAGATCCACTCAACAACTTGTGTTACTAACGTAACAACTGCAGTGATTGACTTAACCGTTGTGGCTAGAAAGGTCATAAAATGGGGCAAAACTTCACTGAACAAGTGTCTTGCTTAGCCACAGAAATTTGGGGGCTCGGTTGTGCTCGTAAAGTGAGGACGCCTGTATTCACTGAGGTGGATGCAGCCGGTTCAGCCAAATTTGGCCCCAATCTCTTTCAAGTGGGCACCTTGTTCTTTTCCACCTGAAAAGGCCAATTCCCTTAAAGCAGAAAGCTAGCCCTGCAGAGGAATTTCCTCCCTGCTGTGCTAGATTTCTTCATTTGGGGGCGGGAGGTTGTTTAAAAAAAGAAAAAGAAATGCAGACCACCACAATTCTAGATTCTGGATTCCCTCCACCCGTGCACCATTGGGGCTCCCCTCTGAGTCCTACTCTGTCCTAACCCCAGTTTTGCTGCCCCCCCCCACCCTTCGGACCCTCCCCACCCAGCTGGACCCTTTAAACTACAGAATCTCCTCTGCTGAGCCTTTTTTTGCGGGCATAAAAGAGGGCTGTGTGAATGGCCGGTCCAGATGGTTATTAATGGCCCTGCTCGCCTTTTCCCTCTCCATAAAGCCAAAGGAAGCATTCTTATGCTAATCCGGCAAGCAATTGCCGATACTAATGTATGATTTGTCAGAGTGATTAGTATTTTAGTTAATTAGAGCTGTAATTAGAGCCTAATTAACTTTCTTGCAGCAGCCTCCCTGCCTGGAAGCCCGCTCGCCTCCCTCTCCCCACAGCTGCTGTAAAACTTTACACTGGGGGGGGCCTGGGTGGGATTATTGGGGGTCCCGTCGCTGGAGGGAAGCGAGGGGGGGGGCTGCAAAACAGAGGGGTTTTCTTTGGGGGGGATCCAAGGTTTGGGGGTGAAATAATAGCAAATGGAGCTCAGTGACAGTCCAAGCTGGTTGGCCACCTTGCAATTCTACAGTCACTGACCAACTTTTTTTTTTTTTTTATCAAAAAAGGCATCAAAGGGGTGGGTGGGTTCCGCCTCCACTGAATCTCTGCAGCCTCTAATAGATTTGGAGACTGTAGCTGCTAAGCGGTCATGGAGGTAGTGAGAACGGGAGTGTATAAATCTGGTTAATAAACAGATGAATAAGTCAGTTCCGTGTGTTTGTGTGTGTGTGTGTGTGTGTGTGTGTGTGTGTGTTGCAGTTGGGCATGAGCAGCCAAAGTCTTCTGTCTAGTCTTCCTTAAAGCAGAGGTCTCTGAACGTGGCCACTTTAAGACTGTGGATTTCAACTCCCAGAATTCCCCAGTCATCAGAATCAGTTCTGGATCATAAAAGTCCCAAATCTTGGTCCAGAATTGCTCTGACAAGCAGAAAATCACTTTGTTGCCTCTTATTTCCTACAATTCTGGCGGCATTTGTACAAAATCATATTTGAAACCTTTCCATACCGCTCATATAACAATGAATCTCCCTGTCCGACTTCTTTCTTTCTTTCTTTCTTTCTTTCTTTCTTTCTTTCTTTCTTTCTTTCTTTCTTTCTTTCTTTCTTTCTTTCTTTCTTTCTTTCTTTCTTCCTTCCTTCCTTCCTTCCTTCCTTCCTTCCTTCCTTCCTTCCTTCCTTCCTTCTTTCTTTCTTTCTTTCTTTCTTTCTTTCTTGGAGTTTGTGATTTTAATCTGTCTCTGTTTGTTCTTGGACAATGGGACAACTTGGCCCCTCCACTTCTGTTCCTTTGGCTGCTTCCAGCTGCAGGTGGCTGGCTGTGTCAGTCCCATTCAAGTGGACTTTTCGGCTGATCTTTTCTGATTCATCAGCCAGCAGGCAGAATGAGCGCCCTGGTGGTTATTTTAATCCTTTGCCTCTCTTGCAATCTCTTACATTTACAAATCAGGGGGAAATTTGCATTTCTTTAGCTTGGGGAGGGGCCGGCTTGAAGGGGCTTTGCTGCCTCCAAGTGGTGGATTGCCCTTTGCAACACAGTCAATAAAAATGTATTAGGTCCATGACCAGCAAAATTTAAAAGAAGAAAAACAGCATGACGCAGATAAATACAATTGTAACCCCCGGCTGTTTATATTTTTTTCATCTTTTCCAGCAAGCCGGAATGTAAGAACATTGCCCTGGATGTTTTCCAGGTTCCTGGCATCCCCGCCAGACAGACAGAAGCGCCCAGCGCGGGAACGGATTACAAAGGTAAATGTCCTGGAACGGCCTGCGAGAGGGTGCCCCCTTTTGACGGTGCCCTGCTGGTGGAAGAGACTTTGGGGAGGGGGAGAAAAGGTCATTAGTCTAGGCCAGTGTTTTCCAACCTTGACAATTTTAAGGCATGTGGACTTCAACTCCCAGAATTCCACAGCCAGCATTGCTGGCTGTGGAATTCTGGGAGTTGAAGTCCACATGCCTTAAAATTGTCAAGGTTGGAAAACACTGGTCTAGGCACACTCAGTTCCTGCAACCGTTCATCATATGGTTTAGCCTCCAGACCTTTTATCACAGACGTGTCCAATCTTGGCAACTTTAAGACTGTGGACTTCAACTCCCAGAATTCCCCAGCCAGCTGTGCTGGCTGGGGAATTCTGGGAGTTGAAGTCCACAGGTCTTAAAGTCGCCAAGATTGGACACCCCTGCTTTATTGTCTTTGTTGCCCTTCTCTGCTTTATTTCTAGAGTCTCAACATCTTTTTTGTATCAAAACTGGACCCCGACTACCAAGCGAGGGTCTTACCAAAGGCCATCGTTTTATTCCATCGTTTTATTCCAGTTAGCAAAGGGACCTGAATTTCCCTCCACTGCCAGGTCCATTGATGGTTGGGACATTCCCTGTTTGGTTGACTCCCCGTTTTCCCCCTTTCAGAGAGTGACCGGGGAAAGCCGTGCCCAGCCAGCAAGCCAGCGGGGACCCTGGCCCAGTCCTACCCCAGGAGCGTGGCCGAAATGGGTCGGCACTGCCACCTGGTGGAGAGCAAGTCCAGGGGTCCTGAAACCAAATACCTGGAAGAGGAGGAGGAGGAGGAGGAGGAGGAGGAGGAGGCATTGGAGGAAGAGGCTGGGAGTGACACAAAGACTCCCCCGAGGAAGCGGATCAAACTGGAGTTCCCGCTGGAGAGCCCCCCACCCAAGGGGAAGGGGGAGACCTTGCTGGCTAGCTCCGAGGACTCCGACAGCAGCAGCGATTCGGAGCCCGAGATGGTCCCCCAACAGGCGGGGCCCCTGGCCAGGAAGGTGAATGGCTGCAAGCCCGGCGGACGGAAGACCATGGTTCCCGGCCGTCCCTGCATGTCGGAGTTCACCTCTGTCATCCAGACCCAAAAGGGCGCCTCGCTCAGAGCCAGCCCAGCCCTTAGCATCAAATCGGAGCAAGGACCCCGGGCCAAAGGGGGTCTCTGGACCTGTCCTGGAGGGAAGGGCAGCCCTTTCCCCAAAAACAAAGCCGTTCGGCTGGAGAAGCCCCTAGTGAGACAGGCACCCTCACATTTGTTCGTCTCCATTCCCGACTCTGTGCTCACCCCTCCCGAGATGGACAGCGGTCCGGTCAAGGGGCCTTTCAGCACCTCTCCCCGGGTGGCTCCGTCCTCCTCAGGGGACACACTCTCGCCTCCGCTCTCGGGCTCCCCTTGTGAGGACCGGGGGACCGCCACCCCCTTCACCCCACTGATCTACCCAACGGAGATGGAAGTTCTCCAGAGGTTCCACACGAGCAACGTGGTTGTCCCCTTGATGCATCAACTCAGCAATCCGCACGCCAGCTCCTCAGCGGGCTCCCCGGGACTCTACGCCACGAGCACCATCCGTTACGCCCCTGCAGATATGACCCTGGCCATGCCGAGCAACATGCTGCCCCCTTCCCACCACCCCCTCAGCCTCATGGACATCGGCAGTGCCGAGGCCAAGACCTCGCGGGAGATCATGTACCACCACCTGCAGCGACTTAACATGGTGGCCCCCTTTGGGAACTCGGCTAGTTTGGCCCAGATTTCGGGAGGGGCCTTTACTGCCGCTGACTCTTTGTTTTCCACCCTGCCCTTCTCCGTGGCCAGTGGTGGGATCCACAGCGGGCCAGCTCTGGAACGCAAGGAGGATTAACACCCATCGACGGTCCGTGATCAAATTGGTGTCTTCTTTGCCCAGAGAACCACGGTTGAATCCTGCCTGGAAGAGAGCTATCAAATCTTGAGATAGCTCGGTTCCGTGCTGGGGTGCTCACCAGCCTTTGCGAAACTGGGTGAAGAAATCTTTAATCCTGGAAGAAGTGGCTAACCACGTACCTGCTTATCGCATCCCTTTCCTAGTCCTCGGGGCAAAGGAGAGCGGATGGACCGACTCCGTCTTTGGAAGATCAGTGGTTGGTTGAAATGGAGGATTTTGCTTGGAGAAGCGTGGAAAACCTGTCCAAACGTCCAGGAAAAAAGACCCACAGACGTATTAAGGGGCATCTCCCACATACCTGTGTTCCTGCTGCTACACCCTGACTGATTTTAAAGACTTAGGGGAAGGGGGTTTGTCAGTTGTCAAATATAACCTGCATTTATGTGCCAATGAAAAGTAGGCAGTCTTTGCCCGCAATGCCTCTCCTAAATGTGTTTATTCCAGGCTGTCACACCAGCAGTTAACTTTTTTTGCTCGCGCTGAATTAATTCTTAAAATATGCAATATGATCAAATCCAGGAGGATAAATCAAACGGATGTAATAAATAGGCGTGTGAACTTACCCTCCTAGGAACTTTGCCCTGTGGTCTTGCTGGGCAAATCGACAGCTTTTTCCAACATGGACTTTCCAGATATGCTGACCTTGGCCTCGGAGAGGGAATAAGGGAATTATCCCTTAAGGAAATTAGTTGGATACGTTTGGAAGGCAGCCCGTGACGGGGGTTGACTCGACTCCTTGCGTTCAGTTTTGACAGAAAGAGGCGCTCTCGTTCTTCCCACAGATTTGGAGCAAGTGATGAAAACACTTGTGAACCCATCGTAAGATCATGGGTGGGTGGCCGAGTTAAACACACAGCACATGCCATGTTCTCCGTGGTCGGGCGAAGAAGCAAGATTACAGGTCAAGTTCTAGTTAAGCAGATTTATTCCTCGTACCTATATGGAAGAATCTGTAGTCAATTCATGGTCAGCACTAAATTGGAGCTGGAAAAGAGTTAGCGGAATTCAAAAAGAGTTGAACCTGGACCATTTGTGAGAACGTATCGATTCCAGGCTGATTCCTCTCTTGACTCCACCTCCAGCTTCTGCTTGTGCTTCTACATCAGGGATGTTCAACCTGGGCAACTTTAAGACTCGTGGACTGCAACTCCCAGAATTCCCCAGCCAGCATAGCTGGCTGGGGAATTCTGGGAGTTGTAGTCCACGAGTCTTAAAGTTTTGGGAGTTGGAATCCACAGGTCTTAAGATGCCCACAGACTCCTGTCATACACACATCACCCAATGTGTTACTTGGATGTAGACCTGGTTTTCCAGTGATATCAATTCAATCCTGAGCTATTAAATTGTTCTGTTTAATTGTTTAATAACAGTTGGCTATTGAACTGAAGTTCTAGCTATCCAGCAATTGCACGGGAGCAAAATGCTGCCTCCCTGTTAAGGGATCGTTTGAGGTTCTTCACTGACACTTAATAATCTAGGTGGTCTTTTAGATCTGGCCCCTCCGCAAAGCTACCCTTGTTCCTCTTTTTATGCAAATGCAGCTTTTCCAATCCTTTCCCCAATTCCTGTGTATTAAAGGCACAGCAGGGAAGGGCTGGACCCGGATGCAAAGCGGGCTTAGAAAAGGGGCGAGTCACGGCAACGCGGGTAAAGATGGTCCTGGAGTAGTAAGAAAGCAAATGCTGTAACTTTAAGCACTTATTCAAAATAAACTGTACGGGGAGTCCTTGACTTACAATGGCACTGAAAAATGTGACTTATCGACTGTTTTTCACACATACAACTGTTGCAGCATCCCCAGGGTCACGTGATTCAAATTAAGACGCTTGGCAACGGACTCGTATTTACGATGGGTTGCCGCGGGCCGGGGTCAGGTGAACTTCTGACAAGCAAAGTCAACGGGGAAGCTGAGATTCACTTAACAACCGGCTTACTAATTTAACCGCTGCAGTGATTCGCTTTACAACAGTGGCAAAAGTTGTAAAATGAGGCAAAGCTCAGTGACTATCTTTTGCTTAGCAACCGAAATTTCAGGCTCAATTTGGTCGTTAAGTCAAGGACTACTGTACAGATCTAGTGGGAAACGGAGGGCGCCCACCGAAGATTGCAGCACTTGGATAATGTGAATTTCCCCCCCTCCCTCTGTAACTCGTTGCTAAAGAACTGTACGTGTCTTGTGTTTTGTTTTTGTTTTTTTCTTCCCTTTTATTAATCTGCTGTTCGCATCGGGTAGACGAAGGTAGCTATAATCTCTTGTTGACATTTTGCGGCTTCTTTTGGCAATCCAGGACTCGAGAGAACATTAAAAATAAACAGAATTCTTTCCTGCCTACTCAAATGATTTCAGCAGGTTGAAAAAGCTGTTTTGTCGTGTGTCTTGTCTGAATTTTGGCCTGACAGATTCCTATTCCAAAGGGGTCCTCCTGACCCCCCAGCTGTTGAAAGGTCCTGATGACTTAACCCATTATAAGCCTCATTTTAGGGAAACCCACAACTGATCTAGATCAAACGTGTCCCAAGTGAGCTTCCTGCAATTCAACACGGGTGAAATTTAAAGGGATCGCAGTAAATTGTGAGCACAGAACCAGCTAAACAAGCTCACCTGCACGAAATCTTCCCCCTCCAGCGACAATGCCAGCAAGACTGTACTATAGTTAGTCCTCGGCTTACGACCACAAATGAGTTTTGCTCTATTTTACGACCTTTCTTAAGGGATGCCGCAACGGTCCTAAGTCATTTTTTCCAGCGCCATTGTAACTTCAAACAGTCACTAAACAAGCTGTTGTAAGGCGAGGACCACCTGTATTTCACAGAGCCTCCCACCTCCCCCCCCCTCAAGACCCTCCCTTGCTTTTGCACGGAAGAATGGGGGCAATCCTTACTTCAAAAACACATCTTCAAAACAGACCCCACTGCCTTCTCCCACAAAAAAAACAAGAAAGTACACAAAAGTTTCTTTGGGTGTCTTTAATATAAATGTCCACTGTCCGGAGCAGCAGCTAGCCCGATGACAGAAGCGAGACATGTCCGACAGAGAAAAAGTCAGGAGCATAAGCGAGGGCGGACAAGCCAAAGCAAGCTATGCAGAAGACATTCCCAGAATTGGCTTTTATTCACACGTGTGTGTATATATATCTCTGAAACCAGAAAACCGGCTTGAAGCAGAAAGCGAGGGGAGGGGGTTTTGCAAAGCAGGCCCACTCATGAAAAGCATCCAAGATCCTTAAGTAGCAAGAGTTCATGCTTCCGGAGAGCTCCTTTGCCCAGAAGGTGGTTTAAAAGCCCTTCCTTCCTTGCCATCCCATCCGGAAAAATTTGAAATGAGTTGAAAGCCGGCCCTTTCGCTGGTCTCTCGCGTGCAGGAGACCCACCCAGCCTGCCTTCCTTCCTTCCTTCCTCCATGCTCCATCCGGCCCAACCGCTGTGGAGCTGTCCCTTCCGAATCGTCCGTAGAGTCTCGTGGAGTCCAGAAGAATTGCTCCAGCTTTCATTTTTCGCCCTTGTCGTCCTCCTTCCTCTTGTCGCTGACGTCCTCCTGGATGATTTCCACCTCCAGCCGGCCGATGTAGAGGGAGATGGCGCACAGCCAGAAGAGGGCCACGCTCACCACGGCGGCCGAGTTCAGGAGAGCGGCCGAGTAGGAGAGCATCATGGTGCGACGGAGGAGGAGGAGGCTGACGAAGTAGGAGGCGCTGCCGTACGAGACGCAGATTCCCCCGAGGATGAAGAAACCTGAAGGGGAAACGTGGGCAGAGAGGAAGACCCGTCGTTAACTAGGTGAAGGCCAAAAGGTGGACCTGGCTGTCCAGCCATCCTGCCCACGGGAGCCGCAGCTGCCCAGATGCTGAAGGGGGACAGTTGTGGCCAAGCTACCTCTGGGCACCCAGCCAGGCCGAAGGGCCTCCAGATCACTCACCATAGGCCGCTTCCCGCCCCATGTCGCTCTGCATGTAGGAAATCACGCCAATGCCCGTAGCCAGCAGCCCATTCCGAAACCAGGATAGGAAGGCTGACGGAAAGGGAGAAAGGGGAGAGTTTCACAATTAGCTCTGCATATCCATTCATCCATCCAGCATAGTTATCTGTCTGCCTGTCTATCATTTACCTATCTTTCATCTATCATCTATTCTATCTATCTATCTATCTATCTATCTATCTATCTATCTATCTATCTATCTATCTATCTCTATTAAACTATCATCTATCCTCCATCTATCTGTCTGTCTATGTATCATCTAGCCATCTATGCCTGTATCTATGTACCTACCTATTAAACTATTTATTATCTCTTTCATATATAATATATATATAATATAAAATCTCTCATATATACAATATAAATATAAAATCATCTAGCCATCTATGCCTATATCTATCTATCTATCTATCTATCTATCTATCATCTATATCTATCTATCTATCATCTATATCTATCTATCTATCTATCTATCTATCTATCTATCTATCTATCTATCTATCTGTCATCTAGCCATCTGTGCCTGTTATCTATCTATGTATCTCTCTCTTAAACTATTTCTCTATCATCTGTCTACCCACCCATCCATCTAATATTATCTATAAAATTTAGGTTATTCCAGGGAGGGTCTTCTGAGAGGCCGTACACAGAATCACTGTCTTATTTTTCCCCTTTTCATTACTTATTTACTTATTAAATTTTTGATGCCCATCTCACCACGAGGTGACTCTGAGTGGCTTACATTGGTCAAAAGAATAGAACAATACAATAGCATGTACACAATAAGAATAAAACCCTATAAATGTACAAGTTATCAGCTACAATTAAAAGATGAGGGAAGGATTGGGATAAGGGGGGGGAGGAAGGTGGAATCTGCATTTAATTGTTTAATTATTTTTTTAAATAAATCTTGATGCCTGGCATTGTCTCAGCACAATGATGCTTATATGACATGATTAGAGATTATTTTTTACTATCTAATTAACACAATATTGAAAATAGAGAAAAAAAGTAAAAAAAAAATCAGCAGTATTCATTGCAATTTAGGAGGCCGATATTGAAGGCATTGAATTATTTGGCTAGCTTAAATATAATGATAAATATAATATTGAGAAAAAGAACTGCTGCCGTTCATATAAAAATATTGCTTATATACTAGCTTTGATCTTAAACTATTGACCTGATATCAAATTATTTTTAATGTGTGTATATTTTTATAGGCTGACAAAAGGAAAAAGCCCAACTTTGATAGACTGCAATTCCCATCATGCCCCGCGGGGGCAGCAACTGTGGCACACTCGCTCAGCTGCCAGGTAACCGTCCAGCCCCGCCCCGTGACGTCATCCGCCAGCCCCGCCCTCCCCTCCTCACCGGTCTCGTGACTCTTGCGGAGCAGCCAGGCGTCCGCCTTGTCCAGCTCGGAAGCGGGCGGGAGGACCGCGCCGCGGCCGGAGTTGGGCCTCGTCGGCCTCCGTAGCCACGGCCAGGCCTCTCCCCTCAGCAGCTCGCCGGCTCGCCTGGCCCGCACCGCGACCCGGCCCCACCAACCGCCGCCGAACGCCATGGCGAGGAGGAGGCCCGGAGCCGCTCTGGGGATAGGATACCTCGGTCTCCAGTTACGTCAGGCGCGGTGGGTGGGACTAGCCGTGATAAGTGCGGAGACAAGCGGGCGTTGCTCGAAAGGCCACTGGCTGAGGCTGCTGTTTGTTTGGAAGGGGGCGGGACTCAGCCCATAAGTACACACCGCCTCCGGTCCTGCTCTTGCAGGTTTCGGGTGGAAATGCATGCTGGTAGATGTAGTTCCCAATTGGAATAGGAGGCAAAAGGTGGAACCGCCCTCTCTCAACCCCGACACGAGCGCTGCGAAAAGTGCCACGAATCCAATGAAAGTCATTCTCATTTTTTAGGTCTTTGCATGACAAATCGGGCGTTTTTCATTGGGGGGGACTTATTTTCCCCATTTTTTAAGACACTGTATCCTCATCCCCGGGATCTTGGATAAACTATTGGCAGATTGTGCAGGTTTATTATATGCCAGCAGTGAATCCAGGGACCAGGGAACAAAGTTTCAAGGCCGGCCTTTCACATCTTCTTCCTAATGTTTAACTATACACAGGGAGTCCTTGACTTAACAACCATTCAGTCACTGTTCAAAGTTACAACAGCATTGAAAAAGTGACTTATATGACCATTTCCCAGAGTTATGACCCTTGCAGCATTTTCACGTGATCAAAATTCAGATGCTTGACAACTGGTCTCATACTTATGACGGTCGCAGTGTCCTGGGGTCATGTGATCCTTCTGCTACTTTCTGACAAGCAAAGTCAATGGGGAAGCCTAATTCACTTAACAATTAAAATGCAGTCATTAACTTAACCACTGTGGCAAAAAAGGCCGTAAAATGAGGCAAAACTCATTTAACAACAGACTCATTTAGCAATAGAAATGTTGGAGTCAAATTATAGCTCTAAATTGAAGATTACTTGTAAAACCTTTAAACAAACATCCCAAAGTGCCTGTCTTGACTCCCATTTTCCCCACAACAACCCTGTGTGGTGGTCTTACAGGAAGCACAACACCCCAAGGTCATCCAAATGGCTTGCATGCCTAAGGCAGGACTAGAACTCACCTCCTTTGGTTTCTAAACCTTCCACACCCACAAAAAAAATCCACGCCTGGGTGGGTGGTGCATTTTTAGCATGCACTGACCTGTCTTGTATCGGTTTTGACTTGCAAAGGATGCAGCAGCCTGATACAATCTTGAGATTCGTAGCAGCAGAACACGGATAACTGCATTTCCACCTTGCATATTAGCCATTTATAGCTTACGTGGAATTTGTAGCCAGATTAAAATGCTATAAAAGTAAAAACTCCACTTAATGTTGGAAAAAAAATAATCCCAGGAACTTCCTTCAATTCATTTATTCTGCTACCCTGGAGGGACATGTTGACATCTTAATTATAAGATTTCTGAAGCCCTGGAGTGGAACCAGTTATTTATTATACCATAATGGTAACTTCCTTGTTGAAAATGCTGGAATCATCTACCATAGTTTAGAACATCCCTTTACAACAGACTGCAATCCAAAACACAACTAGAATAAATACTGCACACAAATTAGCAATAACAGTTTTGGGTTTTGTTCAAAAATTCCTTCACAGATTGAAAAAAAAAATAACAACGGAATACAATTAATAAATATAGAGAAAAATGTTAAACCAAACAAAAAACCCAGAAAACAGCCATTTAGCCACTATTGTCAAAAGATAACACTTGCTGGCCCAGGTTGCAAAGGTTTAACAATATTTCTGCTGGAGTGTTTTAAAAGAGAGAGAGAGAGAAATCCTTTTCATGCCCATTCTTCTTTTCTGTTGTCTGCAGTTCCAAGTGGAGAAAGCTTGACCCAAACCAACCAGCATGGTTTCTCCAGGACCATTGTTCACGCCCTTTCCCCCCCCCCATCCCCGTGTACCAGGTTTACACCGGCTTGGAAGGGATTCCTGCAGGGGGGGGGAACCCTCGGTAACATCGGGACAAGAATGCCAAGTGGAAGCTTGCTGTGCCTCCCGTGCAGACGTGACGGCTGTCCCCCTCCCACGGAAAGAGGGACGGGGCTGGATGGGGAGCTGCGGGATCTTCTGAGAAGTCTCAGCCGGGACTCAAGCTGCAAATTCCAATTTCAAACGCACACACGGACGCAATCCACACAACTCCGGAGAGACCAGCTGCTTCTCAACAGCCTCCGCAAGGCCCCCTGGCCCCCCCCCCCGCCTCCGGCCCTCCGGGTTGTCTGCAGCGAGCGCGCCTGGCCGCGCGCCACGAAGAGCGATCCTCCGCTCAGGATTGCGCGTCCTCCTCCTGTTGCTGCTGCGGCGGCGGCTTCCCCGGGACGAAGAAGCCCATCCTTGTGGCGTGCCCTTCCCGGAGCTGCTCCAGCTGCCTCTGCCCGCGGCGCAGCAGGTATTCGATGAGCAGCACGTCGGTGCGCGGGATGCGGGCAGCCCGGCGGAACTCGGCCTGCACTCGCGGCAGGAAGCCCGGCTTGCCTCGGCAGGCGCGCAGGAACTGCCGGTAGAGGAGGAGCACTTCGCGTTGCAGGCGGCTCTGCCTGGCCATCAGGCCGGGGCCGAGAGAGGCGATCGGGGCAAGAGCCGGGCCGGGCGTCCTTCCAGCGGCGAGGGGTCTTCGCTATCCAGACGGAGCTGCCTCCTGCGCAGTCGGGACCCCGGAGGCAGCGGCGTGCCCCGGAATGGCCATGCACCGCCCTCTTCCCACGTGCAAACCCACCCCGGAGTTTCACGTGTTTCGATGCACGTGAAAAGGGGTCACAGCTTGCTTCCTCCCCAAGCAAGGAATGTCTCGAGCATCGCTCCGAATTGCGGGTCGTGGGGACAGACCCTCCAGGACCCTCTGCCCCGGCCGGGATCTAGGTCTGTCCGCCGGAGGGAGTGCACAGGCCGCTGCAACGGAGACCCCCGCCGCCCCCTTCCCCGCTTGAGCCCACCGGCTCACCGCCTGTCCCGGGCGCGCCTCCGAAGAGGTCGCTTAGATTAGAACGTTGAGACTTCGCCGCGTTCGCCTCGCTTCCTATTGGCCGCTGCCCTGGGGGCGTTCCCAGGAAGCCTGGAGGAGGTGCCATGAAGAGGAGTGGACTTCAACTCCCAGGATTCCCCCGCTAGGAAAACTTGCCAAGAAAATCAGGTGAGACTCCTAGTTGTTTTCCTGCCTTGACTGTAGTTGGGTAGGTTTGCAAGTGGCAACTGTAGGGCTCTTACACAGTTGTGGTGGAAGTGTACTCCTTGACTTACAACAGTTCAGTTAGTGACCGAAGTTACAAACAGTATTGGAAAAAAGTGATTTACAATCGCTTTCCCCCCCATTTTTCACACTTATGATCACTGCAGCTCAATTGTGGTCGTATGTTGAGGACCACCTGCAGTCTGGATTCCCAAGAGGGAGGGGCTACATTCAAGAGGAGCAAGAGGCAACTCAGCTCAAAAGAGTCTGTGAGAGAAAGAGGGTGAAGACAACTCCTCCTTAATTCCCAGGGCTATACGGCTTATAGGGCGGGGTTAGCCTGCTTTAGTTTGGCAAGATTCTGCCTATGGGAGAGGAATAATAAAGAAATCTGGAAGAATCACAATTTGTCTCTTTTGGGTCTTGGAGGAGCGTGACATGGTGCATTAAACCCATCTTGATAGAAGGGCTTCAGAACACAGGCCATAGAATCCCACTCCTCCAGCTAGATAGACCAAAGGCCAAGAGGAAGTGATGTCATACGCACAATCTCACCACATTTCCCCCTCCCTTATATTATGACATCATATGATGTCCCCGCGGTTTGTACCACCAGCACCTTGACTTGGCTTAAGGCCACATTTCTGAAAATTTCCTTCCCTGTTTTTGCTTGCCTGGAGAGAGAGAAAAGAAATTCACACTGAAGCACGTTTGTCTGGAATGTATCTGACCCCCTCTTCCAAAACTTTTAATTTGTAATGATCACACAGCATCTTCGAGCAGCACAAAAACAAAACGGAACCACAAAGACCCACAATGGAAAAAAAAAAAAGTGTCATCAAAATGATTCGGTTTAGATTTTGTTTTGTTTCGAAACCAGAGTTGTATATACATCTGTTCAGAACCCTCAATCTCAGTTTCCACTCGCTGTCACGGGAAATTTGGGGAGACATCACCGTTATCTCTCCCTCCCCCAAATGGCTACCACAATCAAAGACATTCTGGTTCTCTGTTACTGACCTAAAGGGTGTGCATGGAAAAAATCAGGCAATGCGGCATCTTCACTGAACAGAGACAACCAGGGGAAAGGGACAAACAACGAACACGTCGAAACACACAGTTCTTCTGCTTCACTCAAGCTACCCCCGACTTGGAATCAGAGTGCAGCGGTGCTCTGCGGAAACAGCGGCAACCGGGGAGGCTCTGTCAGCAAGCAGGGGCTGTGGAGATCCTCTCCGCTTCCCTCCTCCTTCTGCTTCCCTCACATTTCATCATCCAGCCCATAGTCCTCTTCTGGGAAGTCCCCCACGGTGACATGCTGAGGCTTCACAAAGGCTCCGTACTTTGGCTGGCACTCAAAATATTGCTTGCCGTTGACGCTGTCAGGAAAGGAAAGGAAAGGAAATAGCACCAAATGAGCACATGGATCAAATGCGGTTGAAGTTACGATGGCACTGAAGCAAGTGACTTAAGACCATTTTTCACACTTATGTCCACTGCAGCATCCCCATGGTCATGTGATCAAAATTCGGTCTCTTGGCAAATTAACTCATATTTATGATGGTTGCAGTGATCATGTGATCATCTTTTGGGACCTTTTGACAAGCAAAGTCAGTGGAGAAGCCAGATTCACTTAACAACCATGTTACTGACTTAACATAAGTCTTAAAAGCTGTCAAGTTTGGAGACCCCTGCAATATACATTTTATTAAGAAATAAAATAAAATTCTCCACTGTGGACCCTCTTTTTCGCAGCCAGAAACTCAGGACCCCACAAGAGGGGGCGTGTGGACAGCTACAAGGCCAAAAACAGAGCAAAGGGGGATTTACCTGCCATCATGTTTTCCCACAGGTTCGTCATACTTGATCCCAACCCAGTAACCAGGTTTGAATTCTGTTAAGCCTATGAAAAACCAAAGAGAGAGTCATAAAAGTATTCAACCAACTCTTGTGTGTGCACTGTTTCAGACAGCCAATTGAAGCAGGCTAACTAACAATTTACTGAAATTCAAAGTAGCAAAAAAGGGATCAGAGTTGTGTTCACTGTGTTTCAAGAGCAAGCCACACAGGCAGAGATCTAGTTGTGTGTGTTTTTTTAAAGGTTTCGCTTCTCATCCAAGAAGCTTCTTCAATTTATCAGAACTGAAGAAGCTTCTTCAGAATGGAAGAAGCTTCTTGGATGAGAAGTGAAACCTTTTCAAAGAAAAAAATAAAACCAACGAAGTCCAGTTCCCTCTTAAAAAGCGATTTTGGGACCTTGGACGTAAAAGCCAAATACTCACCCACGTACATCACCATCCCCCGTTTGCTGGGCTGCCCAGATGCTCGCACTTCACACCTGGCCCCCACGGAAATGGCCTCCGCCAGGGCTTTCTCCTCTATCAGCTTCTGCTCTAACTCAGCCTCCTTCCTCGACATTTCCTCCTTATTGTACTGTCCCAGCTTGCTGCGCTTCATGAACGAGCGGGCCGTGTCTGCGGGGCAGAGCCAGTGGCTTAGCAGAGGCCTTTTGTAGGGACCCCCCAAAAAAGCCAACCTCCCTCCATTGGTAAGTCTTTAAAAATTCGGTTTTCATAAAAGCATCCACCTTGTATCACTGGGAAAGGAAGACCTCAAAGGGACCACCCTTTTCCACGCTTTTTGCTCAGAAGCTGAACCAAATATTTATATATTTAATATATATAATATAAATTACATTGAATACATATATATACATACAGATACATACAGATATTATATATGTAATATCAACATCTGTATTTTTTATGTATATATCGATTGGGGAATAGATATACAGTATACAGAGAAACAGACAGACAACAGATGGAAATTATATATATATATATATATATCCATCTGTTGTCTGTCTCTCTCTCTTTACATATAAATATATAATATCCAATTGTTATTCTTAAGAAATAAGATTTACTTCTCTCAATGAAGGGGAAATGATGTCAGCTTCAAGGCTGATGGGGTTTCCTCCCACCCCCATTTCCATTTCACCCAGCAATTCCAGGCTGGCTGAGGAATTCTGGGAGTTGAAGTCCACAAGTCTTAAAATGGCCAACTTTGGACACCCCTGCTCTAAACCCCACTTCTGGAATAAATAAGCGTCTGTTGCTCAAACATCCCACATGGAGGGCGTGACTTCTGTTCTTACCTGCTCGCTTGTCGTATTCAGTATCCGAAATCTGGAACTTCTCCACCCTCGAGACATCTTCGTATTCCCCGACTGTTGCACTGCTTCGGTCTATCACCTACGGGGCCAAAGAAGGCATCCACTTCAGGTCACTGGTAGGTTCCAGTCCAGAAGCAAAGGTGAATGTTGTTCAACTAACTCAAGGGTCCCCAAACGTGGCGACTTTAAGACTTGTGGACTTCAGCTCCCAGAATTCATAGCTGGCTAGGGAATTCTGGGAGTTGAAATCCACACGTCTTACAGGCACGTTTGGAGACCTCGGCTCAAGAACAACCCTCAGAGAATTAATAAAGTTTTTTTGCAATAGGGAAAGAAGCCTTAAGAAAAGAGCCGGAATCCATGCAGACTCACATGGATTCGGCATCCATCGTCAATCGGGTACGAGCCCAGCAAGGCCTCATCGCGGTCCAGCTTCATCACAAACTTGTCGTCCGGGGTGTAGAGTTCGAGTTCCATGCAGGAGGCTGGGCTTCCAACGACGAGTTCCAGCTTGCACTAGCAAAGAGAAAACCCATCAGGATTCCTCGCAGGTACAAGTAGTCCTCAACTTACAACCACAATGGAGCCCAAAATTTCCATTGCTGAGTGAGACATTTGTTAAGCAGGTTTTGCCCCATTTTACCACCTTCCTTGCCGCAGTGGCTAAGTGAATCCCTGCAGTTGTTAAATTAGTCACACGGTCGTTAAGCAAATCTGGCTTCCCCATGGACTTGGCTTGTTAAGTCAAAAGTGATCACAGGACCCCAGGACACTGTGACCGTCATAAATACGAGTCAGTTGCCAAGCGTCTGAAATTTGCTCACGTGACCTGGGGATGCTGCGACGGTCGTATGAAAAACGGTCATAGGTCACTTCTTTCAGTGTCGTGGTAACTTCGAACGGTCATTAAACAAATGTCTGTAAATCGAGGATTGCCTGTGACTGGCAACACAGCCATTCCCCCCCCCCTTTGCCCTTGATTGCAGCAGTGGCTCAACCTTCTGGGTCCAACATCATCCATTTCAGCCGGCCCCTCAAAACAATTCAGTATGGAAGCAGCGGAGCCAGGAGGAAAGGAAGTGGAATCTCCCAGCCATCCTTAACTGTGACTGGAGGTTCAGCTAAAGATCTCTTTGGGATAACAGAACCAGCAAGTACAGCAACATTGATGGGATAGAAAGTGGAGCTGCTGAACTTGCTCCACTAAAATTTCATTTATTTCTCCACTTTATCCGCCACCCATCTCATTATCTGACTCTGGGTGGCTCACCGCAGTATAAAACGGAGGCATAAAAAGATTAAGAGCATTACAATTAAGGTGAACCACAAATAAATAAATGAAACGTTAAAACCAAGGGGCACGGATGGGAAGGGAGCGGGGACTTTTGTCTCTCGCCCCATCAACCACCACCAACTGGACCCCTCCTTTTCAGTTCCCTGCAAATTTTCCAAAACTGAATTATTTCAGAAGGGAATTCCTCAAGTCTGTAGCTCATGTGGCCTTCCCTTCCTTTTGTGTGTGTCCATGCTTCTATATGGAGGCTGTTGCCATTACTGCTTTCCTATTTATGTTTTGATCCGTTTCAAACACGGGGTGGAAACTTTTAAACCATCAAGAGTCATCGCTTCAGCGTGGCAGGGCAGAGGTGCTACAAATTAAATAGCTAGAAAGAAAGAAAGAAAGAAAGAAAGAAAGAAAGAAAGAAAGAAAGAAAGAAAGAAAGAAAGAAAGAAAGAAAGAAAGAAAGAAGGACTCTCCTGAGCATCAAATCCCACTTTAATTCCCAATTCTCTGAATGGCAAACAAACTGCTCTTCTGATGAATTCTCGGCAACAATAACGCAGCCTGCCAAAGGGTGGTTCAGCGCTAACAAAGCGGAACGGAGAAGGCAGGCTTGGCAAGTATTATTCTTAATATTCTCTGCAAATTTTTCATCACCAACCTTATATATAATATACAGACAGACAGACACACATCCGTACAAAGGAGAGGGAAAAAAAGCCAGCCCTTGGCATAAGGCCATAAGCTGGAGCTGTGCAAAGAGGGCACAAGGCTGAGTGGCAGATTTACCCAACCGGGCACGAAATGCCAGCTGCCAGGCTGCAGATAATCTCTGCCAGGATGCACAATGCAGAGACTGTTATTCTGTTGATCAGTGGCCTGTCTGGAGGGTTGCAGCTCAAAAAAAAAAAAAAAAAAAAGGGGGGGGGGAGAGAAGGCACCTACCAAGGTAGTCTGGGAAATCCAGGGAGCCTCTCCTATTTCTGAGGCTGGTAATTAAAGGAGTCAGTTTCGGTGGGAAGTGCCCAGGTGGCCAAAACCAGCCACTTTGCCCGCCAAAACCAGGCAGAGGATCAAAGAGTGCCATCTGTGGAGAACCCGCTGTGTGTGTGTGTGTGTGTGTGTGCGCAAGCGCCCTGCGTTTATAACAACCAGGGATGATCAGGAGCACACAATCTACTGTGATGCACAAACTCCGGGGAATTGCTTCCCTCTGTGCAGGTGATTCTCCCTGGGCATAGGAATCTTTCTCTTCCTTGGGGGTCAGACAAGCCCTCCAAAAAGAGCCGAAGGGGGAGGGATTTTTGCCTTTTTAGGGTGCTTTTAATCCTCGGATCAAACCTGCACTCCCACTGCAATTTGGCTGCCATGACTGATGGACAGCAAAATGGCACAGGGTCCCCGAAATGCAGCAATGAGTCTACAGCAAAAGAAGCCCCTTCAAATTTGGGGTGGGGCTCAGCTCTATTTTAAAACCTTAAAAGATTAATGCTTTAATAAAGTGTTTCATTATTTAGCTGTCGTCACAGCAACTCACAGCCCAGTGTGGAAAGCCAAAACCGGAAAGAGAATGCAGAATCCCAGAATATATGAGTGGGAAGTGATCTTAGAGATCGTCTAGTCATATCTCTTTTCAGGGTGAGGATACCTGAAACCATCAGAGGCAAGAGGGGGAAGCTATAAATCC
This sequence comes from Crotalus tigris, assembly GCF_016545835.1. Lineage (NCBI taxonomy): Eukaryota > Metazoa > Chordata > Lepidosauria > Squamata > Viperidae > Crotalus > Crotalus tigris. Next base: position 716,218 of record NW_024100488.1, read on the forward strand.
TGATGGGGCCACCAGTCTCATTCCTTCAGCAATGGTGGGTTCTTCCTCAGGGATGAGGTGGGGCGAGCTCCCTTAAGTGGGAGGGGTCCTTGTGAACAGTGCAGCAATCCAAACACTGTTTAAGCCCATCCTGGATCTGGGAGACCTATAGGTCCAATCATCCCCAGCTGGCAGTGGAGTTCTGGGCCAAGACTCCCGGAGGGTACCTGCAGTGTGCACACATGCCCCTCTCTCTCCCTCTCTCCATCCTTATTATCTGTATATCATCTATCATGTATCAGTCTAGTCATATATCATATCTATCTATCTATCTATCTATCTATCTATCTATCTATCTATCTATCTATCTATCTATCTATCCATCCATATCTATCTATCCATATCTATCTATCTATCTATCTATCTATCTATCTATCTATCTATCTATCTATCTATCTATCTATCTATCTATTATCTATCTATCTAGTTTTAGGTAGGTATGTGTGTGCACTGTGTACACAAACACACAAATATACAAACATGTATTTGCGTGCATTTGTATATACATGTGTGTCCCCCCCCCACACACGTTTGTTAAATTTATATGTTAATTTACTAACTTACTGATAAATCTACTGGTGAATTAAGCCTTATATGTATCCTCAGCGTGAATGCAGAGCGATGCCCCCTTGGGGCTGCCATCCTCTCCCATTTTGCCTTGCAGAACATTCACAAATATAATACAATTTTTGATGCTGATACATCAGCCTGACCCTCCCCCCCCCTTTTCCCAAGGCGGCTTTCTGTCATTCTCCCCCACAAGGGCCCTGCAAGGTAGGCTGAGCAGGGAGGGGTTATGGCCCAGACCCCTCCCCCCAACCGCCACCAGAACTTCCACGGGGCACTTGGGGCATGTGGATTCCCACATCCCTAAGCCACGCCGGCAGGGCCTCATGGGCTGGGAGAGGGGGAGGCTGGCAAGGGCCGGGCAAGGACCTGTGCCAGGAGCCGCTGAGGATGGGAGTTGTAGTCCACCAGCCTGACCACGGACTCCCTCTCCCATCGGGCTGGGGATGATGGGCGCGGGTGGCCTGCTCCCCGCCCTACCTTGAACTCGGCGATGGTGAGGCCCCGGCCATATCTCTTCAGGGCCCGGAAGGAGTTAAGGCTGCTGCTGATGGAGATCGACACCACCGCGGGGGTCCCGGCCACGCTCATCCCGGCCGCCGCCACCGTCGCTGCTCCCGGTGCCGCCGCCGCCGCCCCGCCTCAGGCCCCTTCTCGGGCCGCTCCCTCCGGCCAGCCAATCAGCGCCGCGCCGCTCGTCCCACTGGCCAATCACCTGTCCGCTCGCCGCGCCTGCCCCGCCCGCGTCCTGCGCGGCCCGGCCTTCCTTTCTCCTGCGGAGTTTCTGCCCTCGGCCCCGCCCTCCCTTCATCCGGCCTCGAAGGCCGGGCAGGGAGGCCCGCCAATAGAAAGTTGCGATACATCTCGCGGGAGCAGAAGCGGCCAATGAGGACGCGCGATGGAGAAGGGCGGGCAAGGCTGAAGCCGGGCAGCTGCTGGTGGAGAAAAGGCCAGGCTGGGTGCGGAGGAGCGAAAGCCGCAATCGCAAGTGCGCGGTGCTTTTGTGGGGGCCTTGCACGGGGGTCCTGCGGCTCCTCGCACCGGAGGAGTGAAAGAGGGGCTCAGCCTTCGTCTACAATTGGGTCCGGCGGAAGGAAAGCCCCTGCTTTGACGCTGGCGTGGATTGTCTTCTACGTGCGTGGCTGGGGAGCATGGGACTTGCAGTGCCCCAGCTTGGGGAAAGAAGCCAGGGAGCCTGACTCATTGCAGATTCTTTGCAAAAGCACAGTTTGGACCCATCACGGCATTCCCTCTCGTGTGAAAAGCAAGGTTATGCATTTTGAATAAAAGGATTGCATAAATCAGTATTTCTCAACAAAAGCAAGGTTAAGTCTTAAAAGTCGCTCAGGTTGAAACAATGTGCAGGGGCAGGGATGACTAACCTCCCCGACTTTTAAGACTTTGGAACTTCAACTCCCAGAATTCCCCAGTTAGCAAAGCTTCAAAATCCCTTCCAGCCTTAAGAGTATAAAATGTCCCTCTGATAAATACATACAGAGGTTCCACCACTGCACAAAAAGTGGGAGCTCAAACCACAAAAAGTGGGAGCTCAAACCAGCTTCTCCTTCCCCAGCCTGACTTCAATTCCCTGCAACCACTTCTTGAATTGGATACCCATTTCTCACTTCTATTGATCGTTTGGCAGTTCTAAACTGAAAAAAAGCATTCCTTCAATTATTTTTTTAAGGGATTACTGCAGGTGAATCAGGCAGAACTTTTCAGTGCTCCAGATACTTTTAATATTAAAGCCCATCACAGGTTCCAGACAAAATCCAGCCTCTGCTATCCCTGAAGATGTCTTCCGTCAGATGAGAGAGAGAGAGAGTGAGTCTGCAAGGGGTCACACAGGAAGGGTCTAGGAACAGGACCCAGGGAGGCAGAAGAAGGCTTGGCCATGGGAGACAGCAACTTCTCTTGATCCAGGAATGGGTGGCAAAGACTCCAAGAGAAATGGAGCCTTGTGAAGAGGCTGCAGATGGACCGCTGACCATCTCTACTGCACGCAAAAGCTCTGGTTGGGAAAACTTCACCTGAAAGCCTACAGAGATGTTGTGGGTCAGGGTCACCTTGGACCAAGGATGTAACTCAATGCAGAACAACATCCTTTGAAGGTTCTGGACATCATCTCATCAGCCTGGGCATCTCTCAAGGTTTTCTGTTAATTTTTCCAAAGAACTTTGTTGGGGCAGTTTCGATGAAGGCCGTCATCTGATCCTGGTTCCTGGACTTGCATCTGGGAGGAAGAAGTCCCTTGAAGAGAGAAGGGGAACCCTCAACGCCCCTCCTCTTCACCTTCTTGTAGGTTCTCTTCAAGTGGCTGAAAGGGCCCAGCCTCTCATTCAAAATGAAGTCCCAAAGAACGAGGCCCCAGGACTGGGGATAGGGACGGTTGTCATAATATTCAGCAGCAATCTTCTTCACCTGCAACAGAGACAATTTGGGCAGGACCAGGAGCGAGGAGGTCCAATACTGGTCACAGTGATGGACTCCAAGGAGCTCTGGAGACCATGTAGGAACTAGAACTGGTGCCTTCCAATAACATACAGATAGTCTTAACCCAATTCAACACATTAAGACAACATTAAGCCAAAATAGCCTACTGTGGGAATGCAATTTCTAGGTGTTTCCTTGATCTCTTTCAATTTATTTTGTGACCACACCCATCTTATAGCATGTCAGCTCTGCATGGACATCAATTGGGCTTATGAAACTCAAAGTTGGCAGAAGAATAAATGAATATTTTACTGGGACACAGAAAGGATAACAAAAAAACAAGTGGGAAGGGACCTTGGAGGTTTTCTAGTCGTCGAGCAGGAGATCTATACAGAGGTATACAACCTTGGAACTTTAAGACTGTGAACTTGTGAACTTCAATGGCCAGAATTCCCCAGCCAGCATGGGGAAACCCACAAGTCTTAAAGTTCCACAAGTCTTACAGATCCTAAGGTTGGACACCCTTAGTCCATACCATTCCAGACAAATGGCTGTCCAATCTCTTCTTAAAAACCTCCAGTGATGGAGCACCCAAAACTTCTGGAGGCAGGTGGTTCCACTGGTTAATTGTTCTAACTGTCAGAAAATTTCTCCTTAGTTCTAGCATGCTTCTCTCCTTGATTAGTTTCCACCTGTTGCTTTTTGTCCTGCCTTTGGGTTCTTTGGAGAACAGGTGGACACCCTCTTTGTGGCAGCCCATCAAATATTGGAAGACTATCATGTCACCCCTAATCCTCCTTTTCATGAAATTAGACCAGGGGTCTCAAAAACTTGGCAACTTTAAGACGTATGAACTTCAATTCCCAGAATTTCCCAGCCATCCAAGTTATCTGGGGAATTCTGAAAATTGAAGCCCACAAGTTAAAGGTTGCCAAGTTTGGAGACCCCTGAATTAGATATACCCAATTCCTGCAACCATTCTTCATATATTTTAGCCTCCAGATCCCTAATCATCTGTGTTTGCTCTTCTCTGCACTCTTTCTAGACTCTATCTAGAGGGCACAACATGGTGGAAAATGTTGAGAGGGGTCTCATTAAAATGTATTAAAATCCTTATGGGGATATAAATGTATCGGACTTCTTTTGAAAACATTTAATTGTGGGTAGGGAAGAGTTCCAATAATAGAAAAAGGAAAAAATATTTTCAAATTTGAGTCAATTTCTTTCATTGGGCAAGACACTATGTTTCAGAAACTCTGTTATAACATTTTAGCAGAATCCTAGAAAGCAAAGGAAAGCAAAATAAACCAGCTCTGGATTTTTTTTTTTCTTAAAGAAAAAAAGACTGAAAAAAATAATTCAAAATAAAACCAAGGGCTGCCTGGCAAGATTATGACAGGGAGGAGAAGATGCAAACAAAAAACAGAAAAAGAGCTTTGAATTTTAGGTGGAGGGGACGACCCACCAACCAGAATGGCAATCTGTTGTAAGAGAGGCAATCCCCATCACCCCTCCCACAAGGCCGGCTAATGGGACCTGTAGTCCAAAGTATCTCCTATACTGTATATATAACCATAGTTTTATTTTTATTATTTTTTTGTATATATTACATTTTCAGATATTTTTGAAAAAAGTGAGCATTTTAAGCAGGGGGGGGAGGAACCTTGAGGACAAGGCATTTCACACCCATACCCAGCGTCGCAGCCGCCTAATCGCCTTCACCTGTGCGGCCGAGACCCATCTGGCCGTGATGAGCCTTCCCGCGCTCCACACCCGTCTCCATGGCAACCGCCCCGCGAGCAGGGGAGACAGCAGACCGATCACACCTGTGTTTTCGCGCGCAGGAGCACGCGCCCTTCCCGCCCAGCGCCCTCGGACCGCCTAGCGGGTTTCTTTCTGCTCGCCCATCTCGCCCGTGATTGGCTTCTCCGAAAATGCTCCTCTAGGATTGGCTGAGCAGTCTGTCCCTTCTCCGAGAGGCGGGGACATTTAAAAAGTCGGCGGGCTCCTTAGGCTGAGTGCAAAAAAGCAAAGCGAGCGCGCTGCCCAGGCAGCAGACGCCGCTACCGCGTCTCTCGGTCCCCGAAAGGGACGATGCTGCGGGGCGCCGGGGGGCCAAAATGTCTCTCTCCGGTGCTCCCGCGGCCCAAGCCCTCGAGCTCGAGGCCGGGCAGGGCCTTTTGAGCTTTTGAGGTAATTCTAGCGGAGACTTTTCTAGCTGTAAGATGCCTGAGGGGAGCGTGAGGGGAGCGCGAGTTCTTGAGCGAATTAATAGCCCCTGTGGTAATTCTAAGCGCGGCGCGTATTCTTTGGAATAAAACGCCAGGGGTGGCTGAGGTAATATCTCGACGGTGTTTTATTCACACGACGCCAATACCACAGGTCCCTAAAGACACTTGTCTCAAGTCTTGGCAAATTGCTGGGTCTTGAAGTCATTTTAGTCAAAACTCAAGTTCTTAAAATTTTGGTGGAACAGAAAGGGCCGATGCTGCGGGGCGCCGGGGGGCTAAAAAGTCTCTCTCTGGCGTTCCCGCGGCCCAAGCCCTCCAGCTCGAGGCCGGGCAGGGCCTTTTGAGCTTTGAGGTAATTCTAGCGGAGACTTTTCTACGTTGTAAGATACTGAGGGGAGCGCGAGTTCTTTAGCTAATTAATAGCTTATTGGTCTCGGGGAGTCAGGATAGCACCTGTGATAATTTTAAGCGCCGCGTGTATTCTTTGGAGTAAAACGCACGGGTGGCTAAGGTAATATCTCAACGGTGTTTTATTCAAAGGACGCCAATACCACAGGTCACTAAAGATACGGGGAATAACGCAAACCGCTGTGTCTTGAAGTAATTCTAGTCAAAGCGCAGGTTTTTAAAATTTTGGTGGAACCTGAGATAATTTCAGCCATGTTGTTTTTAAAAAAGGACCAAACCACCACAGGTGAATAAGAGTTAAAATTAACTTTAAAGATAAAATTGCCTCAGGAGCGGACCTTCCTCTCGGGAATAAAGTGAATTCTTGGTGCCTGAGGGAATTTTAGCCAGGACTTCAAGTTCTTAGAATAAAATGTTGGAGTAAATCTGAGATAATTTTAGCCATGTCCATGCAGTAAGCTGAGGCAATTTTAGCCAGGTGTAGTTAAAAGGGCTAAACTACCACAGGTGAACAAGCATTAAAATTAGCTTAAAGGCAAAATGACTTCAGTCCCTGGAGTTGCCCTTTCTTGAATAAAGTCAGCTCTTGGGACCTGAGGAAGTTTTGGTCAAGGCTCAAATCCTTAAAAGAAGCAAAATATGTAGAGGACTAGCTAATTCAAGTAACTAAATAAAAAAGTTAACTAAAATTACTTCAGGTTAGGGAATTGGACTTATTTTCTTGAAATAAAGTCAATTCTGGAGGCCTGAGGCAATTTTAGCCAAGGCTCAGGTCCTTAGAGTAAAATATTGATGGAACCTGAGATAATCTCAGCATGGACAGCCATTTGTCTGAAATGGTATAGGGTTTCCTGCCTGAGCAGGGGGTTGGACTAGATGACCTCCAAGATCCCTTCCAACTTTATTATTATTATGTCCTTTTAAAAGGGACCCAAACCACCACAGGGAATGAGAGTTAAAATTAGCTTGGGGGTAAAGTGAGGTTATCTTAGCCATGTCCTTGCAGGCTAAAAAGTATTTCAAATAAGTAGAGGTGAAAGTTAACTAAAATTACTTCAGGCCCAAGACCTGGCTTAACTCTCAGGAAATTGCTTCAGTATCTGGAGTTGCCCTTATTTTCTCCCAAGTCAACTCTTGGGACCTGAGGAAATTTTAGTCAAGGCTCAAGTCCTCAAATGAAGCAAAACATGTAAAAGATGACTAGTTGCATGGTCTGAAGAATTCTCAAGGGGACAATTGTTTCAATTCATTATTGTCTTCTTTCACTCGTAGGACAAAACACAAAAATCCCCTTTTGATTGATTGCTTTTCTAGTCTCTGAACATAAGCTGGTCATTTGGTGATGTTGATTTTTTTTAATTTCAAAGGCATGAATCCATATAGACGAAGAAGAAGACATCAACAGTAAGACAGATGGTTTAATTCATTCTCCAGTATATCATGAAAGTGTGGAAGCCTGGCAGATACTGTTTGCAACATGTTTATTCCTGCAAAAATTGTTTACAAAGTATCAATGGTAAAAAAAAAAATCTGAGCTGTCACAAGTTTAACTATTAGCTGCGGTTCTTAGAATTAGACAGGGTCCTAGGAGCATCCCACATACCCACAGACATGGCGATTTTGGTGATGCCCCCCCTGGTGGAGGTCTTTCGGTCCCTGAGCTTCCACTCTGTGACACTCACACTGAATGAGCCGGGGAAGCAAACTGCTACCTGTCTCATTGAATCCCTGAGCAAACACTGTGGGGGACTCACACTGGAAGTCCTCTCTGGGGTGGGCCTGGGTGACCCTTTCAGTCCCTGAGCACGCACTGAGGGCGAATCACACTGGTAGAGTGAACAGGGTCCACTCCTCCAATGCCTGAGGACCCCCTCAGTGAGACTCAAACTGGAAGGCAATCCTTTGCAATCGTCTCACACTAGAAATAAGGCGTCCTTGGTGCTCTCTGAGCTTGGTGGTTTTCTTGTAGACGTTTCATTAGCAAACTAGGGAACATCATCAGTGCTAGTAGAAGGGAGTGTGGTTTGCTGTCAGTTTATGTTCGAGTAGCTTTTTTCAGTGTTGTTGAAAATGGTCTTGGAGGTCCTTTGTTGTGGTATTTGTGGTTAGCTTCTTTGACCGTTCCTTGATTGCGGTATTGTTTTCTTGCCATGGCGATGGTTTTTAGAACCTGAAATAAAACCTCAATGGCCATTTTTAATATTAGCTGTGGCCGTTGAGGTTAGGGTTTTCTAGCTTTGCAGACTGAGCGGAGGAAGAATCGCACACCTGCTGCCAAAAGTTCCTCGAAAGAGACAACGCTTGCTGGGCACGACTGAGGAAGAAACAAAAGAAAAAGAAGAAAGAAGAGAGCATGAAAATGTCTCCAGCTCAAGCCCTTCGGCTGTGATGTGGCGTCCTACGCTGTGAGGTAAGTTTAGCCGAGTCTTGTATTCTTCAAAGTTTTGGAATATGGAGGGAGGTGGATGGTCCTTCCTAGATAAGTAACACCTGCAACTGAGGTAATAGTAAGCACTACGTACTGTGCATTCTTAGGAGTAAAACTCCAATGGCAGCTGAAGTAATGTTAGGTCTTTTTTTATCTCAAAGGCATGTATTCTACACCACCTTAGAAGACAGAAGACTCAGCTGTCGGCCTGCGGCATTGATGGAAGTAGGAATGGAACGCAAGAATGAATATGATCTCCATCAAGAATGATACTTCACCAAGTCAATCACAACTCACCTTTAGATGATAGATTTTTTAGAGCATTCTTGCCTGCTGTAAATTTAGCCATGGCAATGGTTATTAGAACCAAAAAATCCTCCTCAATGGCCCTATTTAATCCTAGGCATGGCTGTTGATGGATTATAGATTTTATAGTTTTCTGCCTAACATAATTTTAGACCTGGCAATGGTTCTTAGAACCAGAAATGAAACCTCACTGGCCCTTTTAAATGACCAGTGTGTGGCCAGTGATTAATAATAGATTTTATAGTTTTCTGCCTGGCGTAATTTTAGCCTGGCGATGGTTATTAGAACCAAAAAAACCTCCTCAATGGCCCTATTTAATCCTAGGCATGGCTGTTGATGGATTATAGATTTTATAGTTTTCTGTCTGGCGTAATTTTAGCCTGGCGATGGTTCTTAGAACCAGAACAAAACCTCATTGGCCCCTTTAAATGACCAGTGTGTGGCCAGTGATTAATAATAGATTTTATAGTTTTCTGCCTGGCGTAATTTTAGCCTGGCGATGGTTCTTAGAACCAGAACAAAACCTCATTGGCCCTTATAAATGACCAGTATGTGGCCAGTGATTAATAATAAATTTTATAGTTTTATGCCTGGCATAATTTTAGCCATGGCGATGGTTCTCAGAACCAGAAAGAGAACCTCAATGGCCCTATTTAATGCTAAGTGTGGCCGTTGATCTATAAAAGATGTTAGAGTTTTTGAATCTCTGAGATTGAGGGGAGGAACAATTGCACAACTGCTGCCAATGTTCCTTGAAAGAGACAACTTGTTGGGCATGGCAGAAGAAGAAAAAGTAAAAGAATAAAGAAGAGAGCATGAAAATGTCTCCAGCGCAATCCCTGTGATGTGGCGTCCTACACTGTGAGGTAAGTTTAGCCGAGTCTTGTATTCTTCAAAGTTTTAGGATATGGAGGGAGGTGGTCCATTATGTTTAGATAAGTATACCACCTATGTCTGGGATAGTAGTAAGCATTGTGTATTGTGCATTCTTAGGAGTAAAACTCCAGTGGCAGCTGAAGTAACGTTGATTTTTTTAGTTCGAAGGCATGAATCCAAGCTGACCTGTAGACGAAGAAGAAGACACCAACAGTAAGACAGATGGTTTAATTCTTATAAATGAAAGTAAGCATGATGATGCTTTTTAATGTGAGGAATACCAATAAAGGAGAATATTTATGGCTCAAAGTTGAAATGAGGCATCCTTGGTGCTCTGTGAACTTGGTGGCTTTCTCGTAGATTTTTCATTACCCAACTAGGGAACATCATCAGTGCTAGTAGAAGGGAGTGTGGCTTGCTGTCAGGTTATGTTTGAGTGGCTTCTTTCAGTATTGTTGAAAATAGTCTTAGTGGTTCTTAGTTGCGCTATTTGTTGTTAGGTTCTTTGACCGTTCCTTGATTGCGGTATTGTTTTCATGCCCTGGAGATGGTTTTTAGAACCCGAAATAAAACCTCAACAGCCATTTTTAATATTAGCTGTGGCCGTTGATCTAGAAAAGAGATTAGGGTTTTCTAGCTTTGCAGACTGAGTGGAGGAACGATCGCACACCTGCTGCCAAAAGATCCTCGAAAGAGACAAGACCTGCTGGGCACGACTGAGGAAGAAACAGAAGCAGAAGAAGAAAGAAGAGAGCATGAAAATGTCTCCAGCTGAAGCCCTTCGGCTGTGATGTGGCCTCCTATGTTGTGAGGTAAGTTTAGCTGGGACCTGTATTCTTCAAAGTTTTATGATATGGAGGGAGGTGGATGGTCCTTCCTAGGTAAGTAACACCTGCAACTTAGGTAATAGTAAGCACTACGTACTGTGCATTCTTAGGAGTAAAACTCCAATGGCAGCTGAAGTAATGTTAGGTCTTTTTTTATCTCAAAGGCATGTACTCTACACCACCTTAGAAGACAGAAGACTCAGCTGTCAGCCTGCGGCGTTGATGGAAGAAGGAGGAATGGCACGCAAGAATGAATATGATCTCCATCAAGAATGCTACTTCACCAGTCAATCACAACTCACCTTTAAATGATAGATTTTAGAGCATTCTTGCCTGCTGTAAATTTAGCCATGGCAATGGTTGTTAGAACCAAAAAAACCTCCTCAATGGCCCTATTTAATCCTAGGCATGGCTGTTGATGGATAACAGATTTTATAGTTTTCTGCCTGGCGTAATTTTAGCCCTGGCAATGGTTCTTAGAACCAGAAATGAAACCTCAGAGGCCCCTTTAAATGACCAGTGTGTGGCCAGTGATTAATAATAGATTTTATAGTTTTCTGCATGGTGTAAATTTAGCCATGGCGATGGTTCTTAGAACTAGAAAGGAAATCCCTCAATGGCCCTTTTTAATGCTAGGTGTGGCCATTGATCTATAAAAGATGTTAGAGTTTTTGAATCTCTGAGATTGAGGCGAGGAACAATTGCACGCCTGCTGCCAATGTTCCTTGAAAGGGAGGTGGGCAGAGGAAGAAGGAAAAGAACGAAGAAGAAAGAAGAGAGCATGAAAATGTCTCCAGCTCAAGCCCTTCGGCTGTGATGTGGCCTCCTATGTTGTGAGGTAAGTTTAGCTGGGACTTGTATTCTTCAAAGTTTTATGATATGGAGGGAGGTGGATGGTCCTTCCTAGGTAAGTAATACCTGCAACTGAGGTAATAGTAAGCACTACGTACTGTGCATTCTTAGGAGTAAAACTCCAATGGCAGCTGAAGTAATGTTAGGTCTTTTTTATCTCAAAGGCATGTACTCTACACCACCTTAGAAGACAGAAGACTCAGCTGTCAGCCTGCGGCATTGATGGAAGAAGGAGGAATGGAACGCAAGAATGAATATGATCTCCATCAAGAATGCCCCTTCACCACGTCAATCACAACTCACCTTTAGATGACAGATTAGATACCATTCTTGCCTGCTGTAAATTTAGCCATGGCGATGGTTATTAGAACCAAAAAAACCTCCTCAATGGCCCTATTTAATTCTGGGCATGGCTGTGGATTATAGATTTTATAGTTTTCTGCCTGGTGTAATTTAGCCATGGCGATGGTTCTTAGAACCAGAAAAAAAACCTCATTGGCCCCTTTAAATGTCCAGTGTGTGGCCGGTGATTAATAATAGATTTTATAGTTTTCTGCCTGGTGTAATTTTAGTCCTGGCGATGGTTCTTACAACCAGAAAAAAAACCTCAGCAGCCCCTTTAAATGACCAATATGGGGCTTGGGATTAATAATAGATTTTATAGTTTTCTGCCTGGCATAATTCTAGCCATGGCGATGGTTCTTAGAACTAGAAATAAAACCTCATTGGCCCCTTTAAATGACCAATATGGGGCTGGGGATTAATAATAGATTTTATAGTTTTCTGCCTGGTGTAATTTTAGCCATGGCGATGGTTCTTAGAACCAGAAAGGAAATCCCTCAATGGCCCTTTTTAATGCTAGGTGTGGCCATTGATCTATGAAAGATTTTTGAATCTCTGAGATTGAGGGGAGGAACAATTGCACGCCTGCTGCCAATGTTCCTCGAAAGGGACGTGGGCAGAGGAAGAAGGAAAAGAAGGAAGAAAGAAGAGCATGAAAATGTCTCCATCTCAAGCCCTTCGGCTGTGATGTGGCATCCTACGTTGTGAGGTAAGTTTAGCTGGGACTTGTATTCTTCAAAGTTTTATGATATGGAGGGAGATGGATGATCTTTCACTACTGAATGGTCCTTCCTAGGTAAGTAACACCTGCAACTGAGGTAATAGTAAACACTACGTACTGTGCATTCTTAGAAGTAAAACTCCAATAGCAGCTGAAGTAATGTTAGGTATTTTTTTTATCTTAAAGGCATGTATTCTACACCACCTTAGAAGACAGAAGACTCAGCTTTCAGCCTGCGGCATTGATGGAAGAAGGAGGAATGGAACGCAAGAATGAATATGATCTCCATCAAGAATGCCCCTTCACCAAGTCAATCACAACTCACCTTTAGATGATAGATTTTTTAGAGCATTCTTGCCTGCTGTAAATTTAGCCATGGCAATGGTTATTAGAACCAAAAAAACCCTCCTCAATGGCCCTATTTAATCCTAGGCATGGATGGTGATGAATTATAGATTTTATAGTTTTCTGCCTGGCATAATTTTAGCCCTGGCAATGGTTCTTAGAACCAGAAATGAAACCTCACTGCCCCTTTTAAATGAGCAGTGTGTGGCTAGTGATTAATAATAGATTCTATAGTTTTCTGCCTGGCATAAATTTAGCCATGGCGATGGTTCTTAGAACTAGAAAGGAAATCCCTCAATGGCCCTTTTTAATGCTAGGTGTGGCCATTGATGTATGAAAGATTTTTGAATCTCTGAGATTGAGGGGAGGAACATTTGCACGCCTGTTGCCAATGTTCCTCGAAAGAGACAAGACTTGCTGGGCATGGCAGAGGAAGAAGGAAAAGCGAAAGAAGAAGAAAAGAAGAGAGCAAGAAAATGTCTCCAGCCTAACCGTTTTAGCCTTCGGCTGTGATGTGACCTACACTATGAGGTAAGTTTAGCTGAGCCTTGTATTCTTCAAAGTTTTGGGATATGGAGGGAGGTGTATGGTCTCCCACTAATTAATGGTCCCTTATGCCTAGGTAAGTAAGGGTAATACCTGCATCTGAGGTAATAGTAACTGTGGTGTATTATGCATTCTTAATAGCAAAACTCCAGTGGCAGCTGATATAACTTTGATTTTTTTTAATCTCAAAAGCGTGTACGCTACATCACCTTAGAAGACAGAACACTCAGCTGTCAGCCTGCGGCGTTGATGGAAGAAGAAGGAATGGAACACAAGAATGAATATGATCTCCATCAAGAATGAATATGATCTCCATCAAGAATGTTCCTTCACCAAGTCAATCACAACTCACTTTTAAATGATAGATTTTATACTATTCCGTAGTTCTTACCACTTGGGAGGGGCCACAGAAGCATTCCACATGCCAACCCATCGTGTAAATAATAGTGATGACTTATTTGTAGAGGTCTTTCAGTCCCTGAGCTTCCTCTATGTGACACTCACACTGAATAGGTGTGTCTCTCTGCAGGTCTCCTTAAGACAATGGAGGGAGGGGCATCTCAAGGGCATCTTCACAAAGACAGCTTGACTCATAACTCAAACAAAAGAGGAGTAGCAAGGCCGGAGCAGTTTATACCCTTACAGCGGGTTGGGGGGGGGGGCATACAGACAAACGTCAAGGGCAGTGTGGCTGCTGGGAATGCTTGCGCCTTGGGAGGGAAGAGCGGGCAACTGGCAAGGGCTGGGGGGCTGATGCGACTGCTTGCGCCTTGGGAGGGAAGGGCGGGCAACTGGCAAGGGCTGGGGGGCTGATGCGACTGCTTGCGCCTTGGGAGGGAAGGGAGGGCAAAGGGCAAGGGCTGGGGGGCTGATGCGACTGCTTGCGCCTTGGGAGGGAAGGGCGGGCAACTGGCAAGGGCTGGGGGGCTGATGCGACTGCTTGCGCCTTGGGAGGGAAGGGCGGGCAACTGGCAAGGGCTGGGGGGCTGATGCGACTGCTTGCGCCTTGGGAGGGAGAGGGCACGGGCAACTGGCAAGGGACGGGGGGTGATGCGGATTCTTGCGCCTTGGGAGGGGAGGAGGCAACTGGCAAGGGCTGGGGGGGGCGGATGCGACTGCTTGCGCCTTGGGAGGGGAGGGCAGGTAAATGGCAAGGGCTGGGGGGCTGATGCGACTGCTTGCACCTTGGGAGGGGAGGGAGGGCAACTGGCAAGGGCTGGGGGGTTGATGCGACTTCTTGCGCCTTGGGAGGGGAGGGCGGGTAAATGGCAAGGGCTGGGGGGGCTGATGCGACTGCTTGCGCCTTGGGAGGGAGGGGCAGGCAACTGGCAAGGGCTCGGGGGCTGATGCGACTGCTTGCGCCTTGGGAGGGGAGGGCGGGCAACTGGCAAGGGCTGGGGGGTTGATGCGACTTCTTGCGCCTTGGGAGGGGAGGGAGGGCAACTGGCAAGGGCTGGGGGGCTGATGCGACTGCTTGCGCCTTGGGAGGGGAGGGCAGGTAAATGGCAAGGGCTGGGGGGCTGATGCGACTGCTTGCACCTTGGGAGGGGAGGGAGGGCAACTGGCAAGGGCTGGGGGGCTGATGCGACTGCTTGCGCCTTGGGAGGGGAAGGCGGGCAAATGGCAAGGGCTGGGGGGCTGATGCGACTGCCCCTTGGGAGGGAAGGGAGGGCAACTGGCAAGGGCTGGGGGGCTGATGCGACTTTTTGCGCCTTGGGAGGGGAGGGCGGGCAAATGGCAAGGGCTGGGGGGCTGATGCGACTGCTGCGTCCTTGTAGGGGAGGGCTGGCAACTGTCAAGGGCTGTGGGGCCTGCTCACTGCTTGCGCGCCTTGGGAGGGGAGGGCGTGCAAAGGGGCAAGAGCTGTGGGGGGCTGATGCGACTGCTTGCGCCTTGGGAGGGGAAGGCGGGCAAATGGCAAGGGCTGGGGGGCTGATGCGACTGCCCCTTGGGAGGGAAGGGAGGGCAACTGGCAAGGGCTGGGGGGCTGATGCGACTTTTTGCGCCTTGGGAGGGGAGGGCGGGCAAATGGCAAGGGCTGGGGGGCTGATGCGACTGCTTGCGCCTTGGGAGGGGAGGGCGGGCAAAGGGCAAGAGCTGGGGGGCTGATGCGACTGCTTGCGCCTTGGGAGGGGAGGGCGGGCAAATGGCAAGAGCTGGGGGGCTGATGCGACTTCTTGCGCCTTGGGAGGGGAGGGCAGGCAACTGGCAAGGGCTAGGGGCTGATGCGACTGCTTGCGCCTTGGGAGGGGAGGACGGGCAACTGGCAAGAGCTGGGGGGCTGATGCGACTGCTTGCGCCTTGTGAGGGAAGGGCGGGCAAATGGCAAGGGTTGGGGGGCTGATGCGACTCCTTGCGCCTTGGGAGGGGAGGGGTGGGCAAATGGCAAGGGCTGGGGGGCTGATGCGACTACTTGCGCCTTGGGAGGGGAGGGCGGGCAAATGGCAAAGGTTGGGGGGCTGATGTGACTCCTTGCGCCTTGGGAGGGGAGGGGTGGGCAAATGGCAAGGGCTGGGGGGCTGATGCGACTCCTTGCGCCTTGGGAGGGAAGGGCGGGCAAATGGCAAGGGCTGGGGGGCTGATGCGACTCCTTGCGCCTTGGGAGGGAAGGGTGGGCAAATGGCAAGGGCTGGGGGGCTGATGCGACTCCTTGCGCCTTGGGAGGGAAGGGTGGGCAAATGGCAAGGGCTGGGGGGCTGATGCGACTCCTTTCGCCTTGGGAGGGAAGGGCGGGCAAATGGCATGGCTGGGGGGCTGATGCGACTCCTTGCGCCTTGGGGGGAAGGGGGGCAAATGGCAATGCGACTCCTTGCGCCTGGGAGGGAAGGGCGGGCAAATGGCAAGGGCTGGGGGGCTGATGCGACTCCTTGCGCCTTGGGAGGGAAGGGTGGGCAAATGGCAAGGGCCTTGGGGGGCTGAGGGCTGGGGGGCTGATGCGACTCCTTGCGCCTTGGGAGGGAAGGGTGGGCAAATGGCAAGGGCTGGGGGGCTGATGCGACTGCTTATGCCTTGGGAGGGAAGGGTGGGCAAATGGCAAGGGCTGGGGGGCTGATGCGACTGCTTGCGCCTTGGGAGGGAAGGGCAGGCAAATGGCAAGGGCTGGGGGGCTGATGCGACTCCTTGCGCCTTGGGAGGGAAGGGTGGGCAAATGGCAAGGGCTGGGGGGGCTGATGCGACTGCTTGCGCCTTGGGAGGGAAACGGGGGCAAATGGCAAGGGATGTGGGGGCTGATGGAACTGCAACCCGTCTGGGAGGGAAGCGTGGGGAAAAGCCACAGTGGCCTTGCTTGTTCGCCTGTGTGCCTCCCCCAGCCCGCCTCCCCCTTGCACCGGCCTTGCTCTTCCTCCCCTTGTTCGTTTGAAATGCGAGCCAAGCTGTCTTCATGAAGCCCCCTTGATGCACCCGCCCTTTCCTGGTACCCCCAACACACTCTCGCCTGGCTGCCCCCCCCCCCAGTGGCCCCAGCGGCTGTGATTCCTGCCATCACTTCCCCTCTCTCCATCCTGGTGACAAAGCTGCAATGCCCCAAAACCTATTGAGCAGCCACAGCCCAGAGGCCCTGCAATCACCCATCGCCAAGGGTCCATGCCTAAACACCCATTCCCCTCATGATGAGGGTCTTTCAGTCCCTCAGTTACCACTCTGTGACACTCACACTGAATGAGAAGCAGCCAGTCGGCTCCCAGGCTCATTCAGTCTCTGAGCAGACACTCTGAGCCTCACACTGAAGGGAGACCCTTTCGGTCGCTGAGTGAGCAGCCAGGGAGAATCACACGGGAAGAGTCAATAGCCCTCAACTACAAGCTTCCTCCAGTGCCTGAGGATCCCCAGCTGAGTCTCAAACTGGAAGGGAATCCTTTTGGATCGCTTCCCTCCCACCTTCATACCCTGAGAAATAATGTCAGTAGCAGCCAGATCTCTTAGAACCAAAAGTAAACCTGGTGTCGAACTTTGTTATGAAGTATTGCCATCTCAATAAATTAATAACTAGATTTTTTGCTAGGGTGAGACATTAGATCTTCAAACTAGAAAATAAATCTGTGTGACCCCTTTTAATTCTAGATGTGGCCATTGAAACCCTGAGTAGATTTCCTGCCTGGTTTAATTTAGGCATGATGTTGCTTCTTAGAAGCAGAAAACATCTCAATGGCCTATTTAAATGACTAGTGTGGCTGGTGATTAATAATAGATTTTATAATTTCTTGCCTAGCGTAAATTTAGCCATGGCGATGGTTCTTAGAACCAGAAAGAAAACCTTAGCAGCCCTTTTAAATGACCAGTGTGTGGCCAGTGATTGATAAAAGATTTCTATTTTTCCATCTGGGAATAATGTTATCCTTGGCTGTTGTTTAAAATGTGTAAGTTATGTTTTGACTAATAAATAGTCATGACACACAGCATGTGGCTGTCACCTCAATAATTTTGATTTCTTCTGTCACACACATTTATCTTCTTGTTTCTGAAATATCTCTAAATGGGATTCAGATTTGGTAACATTCTGTTTGATGTGTATTTTTTGTAATAAAGCTGTGTTTTACTCCTGATTTACTGTTAAGTAGTTGTGATGCTTATGGTAAACAAGATATTTTATCTTTTGCCTGTTTTTATGTATCCTTTATATATCCATTCTTATCACCATCTCTTCACCAAGAAATACTGTTGTGATATTCATGTATTTGAATACTGAAATTGCATTTTCTTTCTTCTGAGAGAAATCTTTTGATGACAACTGTTGTTTCTTTTACACCTCAGCTTTTTATCAAAAATGCCATTTTAAATTGGTGAACTATTTAACCCATTATGGTATTTTATCATTGCTTTTGTAATTTTTACAATGATAAAAATATGACTTTTTATCCTTAAAATATTGGATATTTTTATGTATTTTATCTTTAGGACTGTATTATGTTTTGAATTGTACAAACTGTTGCAGCTGGGTTACACTTGGAAGATGTGATGCTTATGTTAAACAATAAAATATTTGAATTATTCTTTCTACCCACCCACCCACCCACCTACCTACCTACCTACCTACCTATCTATCTATCTATCTAAGCTCAGTTTTATGGGTGTTTGCTTATTATGTATATTCCTTTATCAAAGGTGTACTTTGAGTGGCCCTAGGAAAAAAGCACTGAGTTGTAGGAATCACAGTAAGTCACTGGAATTCTTGATCAGGGGTTGATGAAAGGTGTCCATAAGAGGGCAGACTTTCCTGCTTTTACCAACTGGGCTTGGGGTGAAGAGAATCAAAAGTCCTGCCACAAGACCTCCCACTTGCTATCAGTACAGCCTCCACAAAACAACGCAACTCCATATTTTGAGCTGGAGCACAGCCTTGAACCAGAGGAGGCGGCCAAAGAGACATTTCCCCTGAATCCCGAATTAACCACAAAACAACAGCTAAAAGGAGAATAGTTTCTCTTTTCTGTATGTTTTTCCTTAACAGGGAGAGAAAATACAGTGAACAATTGCTTTGGGATAATTGTTATTACTGTTGTTATTATTAAATAGAGTTGGAAGGGACTTTGGAGGTCTTCTAGTCCAACCCCTTCCCTGCTAAGGGCAGGAAACCGTATACCATTTCAGATAAATTCAGACCCAGAGTTTGTGAGAATATTTTGATGTTGTGGTCTCTGCAATCACTAGCAAAATATTCTTCTACCCATCCAAATAAAATGGCTTAACAAGAAGGCATTCGTCTCTTAACGGTGACTTCTTGAACACTGCTGGAATATTTTTCTGAATAAAGAAAAACAAAGCCTACAGGTTTGTTGCTCTACCGGGAGTCTCAGCTTCCAACAGCACCTCATTAAGCACCCGAGGAGGTCTTGGACACTTACACTCGTCCGCCCTTGAAAGCCGGGTGAGGAGGCCCGCCAATAGAAAGTCGCGATCCATCTCGCGAGAGCGGAAGCGACCAATGAGGAGGCGCGATGGATAGGGGTGGGCAAGGCTGAAGCCGGGCGGCTGCTGATGGAGGAAAGGGCAAGGTTTCGCTGGCGGCTGGGCGCGCAGGAGCGAAAGCTCCATGTCTTCCCCACCCCAATCGATAGAAAACGCAGCCTCTGCGCCAGCGTCTCTGCTCTGCTCTGCTCGGGCTCTCAGGCCAGCGCTGCCTCGCTCTATGACGGATGACTTGCTTGTTTTTATGTACACTGTGAGCTTCTGCACCGGAGACAGATTCTTGTGTGTCCAATCACACTTGATCAATAAAGAGTTCTATTTTATTCTATTCTATATGGCCCTCTTCCTTGGTGCCTCTTGGGGGGTCTTTTCCAGGTGGAAAAGACCCCCAAGAGGCACCAAGGAAGACCTTCCGCCTTGCCCAGCATTATGGGCTTTTCAAGGGAGATGGGTCCTTCAGCCGCCTCCTCCTTCCGTTTGCCCAGCTTTATGGGCTTTTCAAGGGAGATGGGTCCTTCAGCCTCCTCTTCTCCTTCCGCCTTGCCCAGCATTATGGGTCTTTTAAGGGAGATAGGTTTTTCCATTGCCAATGAGGCCCTCCACCTTGGGCACTCCGTGAATGACGTCACGCGGCCGGGACGTCCAGAGATGATGTCAACGAGCGGGGAACATAACTTCCTGGTGACGTCACCCCTCCGGAGCCTGCTTCTCGCCTCCTTCTGAGACGTTCGGCTTCAGAGAATCACGACCCTCGCGGTCTCCCGTAGTCGAAGCGGTGCCGAACTTCGAGAGTCTAGACTGCGCAGACGTGATCGCCGTAGGCGCGTGCGCATAGGCGCCGGAGACCGCTCGGCGCGGTTGCCATGGAGTCGGAAGGGGCCTACGAGCCGGGCTTCGTGGGAATCCGCTTCTGCCAGGAATGGTGAGCGGGCGGAGGGTCGGGAAGGGCCCGACTCGTCAGCATGGGAGCGATAGTCCGCCCCAGTTTCTCCGTGAGACGTTGAACCGTATGTCCCATCCTCCCCTCCCCGTCGCGCTATCCGGGCCTGTTTTTAGAAAGGCCTCACCGCCCTTTCTTGCTCCCTCTCGCCCAGCAACAACATGCTGTACCCGAAGGAGGACAAGGAGAACCGGATCCTGCTTTACGCGGTAAGTAAGGGAGGCCTGCAGGGGAGGATTTCATTTCCCAGCATGCTCCGGTCCGTGGGGGCATGTGCTGGCTCGCTGGGGGATTCTGGGAGTTGAAGTCCAGAATTTTCTTAAAATGGCCAAGGTTGAGAGGCCCTCACAAACGGAAGGGGCTGGATGGGTTAGAAGCCATTGGAAGGGCAAGGCGAGGTGGAAACCCAGCTTCCCTGAAAACCTGGGATGGGCCTGAAAGTTGGGGGTCTCGGCCCCTCTAACCCCACTCAGTCACTTTGCTTGGACCCGCTTTTCAAACCTGGCCACTTTTAGGTTCCCAGAATTCCCCAGCAAGGATTCCAGTGAACCTGAAGATCAGTGGATTCCAGAATTCAGAATTCAGGCTGGCTAGGGAATTCTGGGAGTCAATGTCCAGACATCTTAAATGGCCCGTATTGAGAAATGCTATTCTGGACTTTAAAACAGGCCAGTCCATGGGCTCCTGCCCTCCTGCTGCAGAGCATGGGAGTCTGACTT
The DNA here is from genome assembly GCF_016545835.1 of Crotalus tigris. Classification (NCBI taxonomy): domain Eukaryota; kingdom Metazoa; phylum Chordata; class Lepidosauria; order Squamata; family Viperidae; genus Crotalus; species Crotalus tigris. The sequence goes on from NW_024100488.1 coordinate 736,705, forward strand.
ACTCATTTCTCCATTGCTGGGGCTCCCCACCCCATGGAAGTGTTTGGACCCCAAGGCCTCCAAAGTGCCATCAACCATCCGAGCCTGCCTGGCCCTCCACTGCAGACACTTTGTGGGGAGGGGGACATCCAGGTCTTACCCGCTTCTTTTTTCCCTCACCCTTTCTCTTCCTCCTTCTCCAGTGCCGGAACTGCGACTACCAGCAGGAAGCTGACAACAGCTGCATCTACGTCAACAAGATCACCCACGAAGTGGAGTAAGTCCTTGAGGACCACGGAAAAAGATGGCTCACTTGGGGGGCAAGTTTGGGGAGGAGCCCCTCCCTGCCCCCTCAAATTGAGGAGGACGGTGGAGGGTTACCCCCACAGGCTTTGGTCTAGTCTTGCAAGTCGTGAGACTGGGCCTTACCCAGCTTGCTGGGCGTTATTCTTGAAACTTTTGTGGCTTAACAACGGGACTGTTTCTGCCCAGTTGTTGGTACCTCTGCTATCTGATCGGGCACAGAGGGCATGTGGTGGGTACCCTAAGGAGTGTGGGTTGGCAAGGCCCAGAAGGAGAGCCTTATCTGTGGTGGCACCCGCCCTTTGGAGCATCTTCCCTCAAGATTAGATTGACCCCATCCTACTTGGTCTTTCGGAAGGCCTCGGAAAGCTGGCTTTGTGGTTGAGCCTGGGGCCTTGTGGGTGGGCAAGAGCCATTTCTGATTTTATGGGCGATGGATTAAATTGTGCCTGGCTGCTATGTGTTTTTATATTACTTTTATAGTACAGGTAGTCTTAACTTAGAATTGAATTTGCTATTCTTGGATTGATTTTATTTGTTGTGAACCAAACCTCCCAGGTTAAATAAAAAAATCTAAATAAATTTTGCTTTTAGCGAATTAACACAGATCATTGCTGATGTCTCTCAGGATCCCACTCTGCCCCGGACAGAGGATCACCCCTGTCAGAAGTGAGTAGTTGCTTTAGCTTAAATAACCAGGCTGGGGAATTCTAGGAAATGAAATCCACACTTCTTTAAGTTGCCGGGGTCAAGAAACGCTGTTCTAAAACTTGAAAGTGAGCAGAATTTGGACGTTTTCTGGGATATTTTATCCTACTTTTGTATTCTAAAGCAGGGGTCAGCAATCTTTTGGGCACCAGGAACCGGTTATGTGGAGAGATGTTTTTCCATGGACCGGAGGGTGTGTGGTTTTATGTGCTGCCTGCATCCTATGGATGGGGCTTTCCTTGTTTGTGCAGACCGGTTTCTGGCATTGCTGTGGACTGGTACTGGTCCACGGACTGGGACTTGGGGATCCCTGTTCTAAAGAAATGGTGGGAAGGAGCCAGGCTGGCAAAAGAAAAATCAGATTTGGAAATAGGCTGGACTCTGGAGAGGAGAGGCCAGCAGAAATAGGTGGGGGTGGAGAGTAAGTTAGAATGCAATTCAATCCTCAGCCCTCCTGGCCAGGGGACCCACTGCAGTGGGTTGCAGCCTGCCTGAGTTGTCTGTGCATCCGTACATGTACACACGTAGGTCCGGTTGGTAAAGTGGCTGGAAAGAATTCCGCCAGCCACGTTCTGCACACTTTCCCTACCTTGTTTGATGCCTGGCTTTGCCTTCCAGGTGTGGCCACAAAGAAGCCGTCTTTTTCCAGTCTCACAGCGCGAGGGCTGAGGTGAGGAAATGGCTTTTCAATGTGGGGTAGGTGAGTGGTTAGTTATTTCACCTTAGGATTATATCACTCTGAAATGCCCTGAGGGATGATGGGCCTTTGCTGCTTGTAGTCATAAACCTGGATATCTTTGGAGCCCAGCACGGCCTGCCCAGGAGTCTGGCAAAAGGACTGTACCCCAACTCATCTAGAGAACACCAGGTCAGAAAGTTGATTTAGGAGCCCGCTGGAGATCTGGAGAGGCCCTTTGCTTCTCTGCTTTCTCAAGGGACCATCTCTGCAAGAAGTGACGTCTGGAATCACAAAATCATGGTTGCCTTTCTCACCCCCCCCCCCGTTTCTTTCCCAGGATGCCATGCGCCTCTACTATGTCTGCACAGCCCCCCACTGCGGTCACCGTTGGACAGAGTGAAACCCTGCCAGACCTCTTCCTGTCTCCCGGCCACCGATGACTTCCCCACTGCGATTCTCCGCTATTTATCTGTTCAGCCTGTCTGAATTGTCCTTTGCTCTAATAAATGGTTTATTTTTTACAGAAGACTCCAGCCTCGTGCGTGGGCGACCTCAGCAGAATGATATTGTTTGTGATTTAGGCTTCTAACTCAGCAGAAGGTGCAACTGAGCCCGAAAACCAGCTGCCCCTGGTTTGGGGAAGTCGTCCCAAGGTAGGCAGGGGCGGAGGGCTCCTGGCAGGTGTGCCTGTGGTACTCGTCGCTGGTGCTGCAGGTGAAGCCACACCCCTCGCAGACAAAGAGTTTGGCCCGGCGCTCCCGGTAGCCATAGATCTGGGGGAGGCGGTGGATCTTCCTCAGGTGTGACTCCAGGGAGCAGCGCTGCGTGAAGCCCTTGTCGCCGCAGAGGCAGCAGCGGTACGGGCGGATGCCTGCAGGCAGCGACACACGGCATTGGCAAAGGTCCTTGACTTAACGACCGTGCGTTTAGCGACCGTTCAAAATGATAAAAGCACTGAAGAAAGGGAGTTATGACTCGCATTTACGACCGTCAACGGCCTTCCCCAAAGTCGCAGGGTCCAAATTTGGGCCTTTGGGCAACTGGTGTGGATTTCTGAGGATTGAAGTGTCCTGAGGTCACGTGATCGCCATTCATGACCTTCCCCACTGGCTTCCAACAAGCAAAGTGGGTGGGGAAAGCTGGATTCACTTAATGACCACTTAACTGCAGTGATTCGCTTAACAACGATAGCAAAAAAAAAAGATTGTTGTCAGGCATAGATCAAATAACAACGGCCTTGCTTAGCAATGGAAATTCTGCTCCTGGTTGTGGATCGGCCACAATCCTAAGGGGGAGCCCCAGTGACGAACCACTTTTTTTAGTGCCCCTGTAACTTGGGACGATGGCTAAATGAATGGTTGTAAGTCGAGGACTTGCTGTAGCAGAGGTGAATCCCTTTCCCTCCCTATTTCCCCTTGCCTGCCGGCCCTCACCTGTGTGCGTCCTCAGGTGCCTCTTGAGGTCAAAGGTGTCGTTGAAGCCTTTGCTGCAGTAGCTGCACCGGTGCTTCTTGACAGGGCTGTGGCTCTTGCGGTGGCGGTTCAGCATGCGCTGCAGCGGGAAGCGTTTGCTGCAGACGGAGCACTGGAAGTCTGCCTGAGTGGGGAGACCCATGCCCTGAGGGAGAGAGGGAGGGAGGAATAGTGGATGGAAGGAAGAAAAAGAAGGGAGGGAGGGAGGGAGGGAGGGAGGGAGGGAGGAAGGAAGGAAGGAAGGAAGGAAGGAAGGAAGGAAGGAAGGAAGGAAGGAAGGAAGGAAGGAAGGAAGGAAGGAAGGAAGATGTGTCCCCATCTACCAAAAGAATTATGGGCAACAAACCAGGATAAAAAGATAATACAACTACCAAAATCAATTTGGGGAAGGGGAAAAAAGGCAAGACCAACAGCAGGCAGACAACGCAGGCAGTCTCAAGACTCTCATCCTTGGCTTATGAAGATTGCTGAAGTCCCAAATCCAGTTTTCCTGGTGTGTGTATGTCTGTGTGTGTTTCATTTTGAACTGCCCCTTACCTGGTTGCACAGAGGCGGCTTCTCCGCAGCAGGGGGCTGCGAATAAAGCAGGCTTTGGGGAAAGCGGTGGGGGTCTCCTCCGTCCCACTTGCTCTGGCTGCTGATGCTGAGCACTGCGGGGTTGACGAGGGCCTGGGCCACACAGGTCTCTTCGGAGATCAAGACAGCCAACAAGGATGTTATTTTTAGTGACTTTTGCAAGTACAGGGACACAACACACTGAACAAATGTCTCAGTGGCAGAACCTTTGGGCTCCATTGTGGTCGTAAGTCGAGGACTATCTGTAGGGGACTCGGCCATCTCCAGGAATATGCTAGGAAGAGAGCTGGAGACCTGACAGCCAGAGAGTGGGATAACTTGGTCTCTTGCGCCTCTTCCTCTCTCCCATGGCAGTTCTTCCCCAACTGGGTGCCCTCCAGATGTGGGAGTCCCTCATTCCCATGATCCCCAGCCAACATGACCATAAGAGTCCCTGCCCGGAAAGATGCCATTCAAGAGCTTCACCTACCTGGGACATACAAGTCTCCCCGGAGCTGGTCAGAGAGCTCCCCCCAGTTCCGTCTTCTTAGCTGTGCCGAGTTACGACGTTTTATCAGAAAGGACTTCGGCATGGCTGGTCGGATGCCAGGTTTGGGTTTCAGATGGACCAACACGTTGAACACGGTGATGATGACCAACCATGGAAGGTCCTTAAAGTAGACACTTCATGGCCAAGAAGAAGAAAATATCCTTTATGGTGTTTGCCCCCCTTCCTAAACCTTGAGTTTCTTCTGTATCGACTTATTTCTTCTTGTAAAAGAATGAGTATCAGAGTTGAAAGGGACCTTGGAGGTCTTCCAGTCCAACCCCCACAATTAGCAAATCTCCAGTTCGAATTTACTTCCCAATAAAAGTCTGACCTATAATTTCAAACAAGTTGAAGAGCCAGGATTATCAATATACCCTAAAAAAAAATAAAAATGCAAACCGTTGCTTCTTTCTTTCCAAACCATGGACCCCAATTCCTGCTTCTAACCCCCACCCCAGCTCCCAGCAAGAATAGGAAGGTCACTCCCGAAGTGACCACATCAATTGTCTTATCATCCAGCAAAGTCCAAAATCTCAACACCATTCCGATGAACTGGAATGAGTCTGTGGGTGGGCTATTTAAGAGCAACTCTAGATGTGCTGGCAATTTGCATCTAAATTGGGGGTGGGGGATTATCCCATTGCATCTCTTTTGCATATTGGGTGCTTCTAATGTACAGATCTACATCTGCTTGCATTCAATCTATGCAAATCTTGCAATTTAACTCTGGAGGGCAGAGTTAAGGTCAGTTATCCATCTCTCTGGTTCCCACCAGGACAAGAAAGTCATCTTCAAAAGCAGCAACAGAATCTGAATATGAGAAGACCAGCTAAGCCTTCCACCACTTGCAGCACAACAATCCTGTGAGGTAGGGCAGGCTGGACAGGGAAAATCCTCAAACACAGAACATTTGATCATATAACAGAAAAAATGTGACTTAATTCAGTGTGCAATGGAGACCCAAATCTTTGCATTAGCAGTGTTTGTCAATGGACTTCAACTCCCAGAATTCCTCAGCCAAAGATGCAAGAAGGATCTCTTCTTCAATGGTCATCTAGCTGACCCTAGCCATACACACGCTCTTCTACTGGGCTGGGAATAAAAGTTGGCTTGGGCCAAACATTGGGAAAAAACAAAGCCAAATTTTGCTTGCAATCAAATTGGGCCTCCCTGGATATGATCTCACAGTCAGTATGAACCCAGTGGATCTCTGGGTTGTTATTTGGGGAGCCCGTGTCCCCGAGATTTTTCTTCCACCCAGCCTTTGTGCTGCTTTGCACTTAAAAGCAAACAGGTCTCTTCAAACAGCACCAGATTTCCATGTTTGCTGAGTGCTCTGATTTGAATAAACCTGTTTCCGTGGTCAGGTTTCTGAGCGGTGTAATTTTAATGCGCACATCCTTTTTTTTGATTAACAAACCACCCTGGAAAAGGCTCACCTGCAGCTTGTGCAACCGTTCCCTGGATGGAGCTTTAGGCAAGCCCAATCGGAAGAAGCCCTCTGCTTCCCATGGAGCCCTCCCTCCATTCCTCGAACCAAGTGGCTGCAGGAATACAATCCTGCCTCATCCTAAGCTTTACTCAGTGTTTCTCAAACCTTGCAAGCTGGAAATGTGTGGACTTCAACTCCCAGAATTCCCTCGTCAGAAATCCAAAGAACTTCAGCAGGCATGGAGCTGAAATCCTTCGGCAGGCAGCTTTCAGTCGAATCCAAGCAGGGTTTTCAGCCCGGATCAGAGATCCACTTATGTGTGGCCTGTGTTGGGCTTCTCAGTGTCTCCTCCAACCCCTCCCCCCTCCACTCCTTTATTATAGCCTCTTGGATCTTCGCTCCTCTCTCTGAGGTTCATGCATGACCAATTCAGTCTGCCCCTCTCTTTCAAATCCAAAAATATTTTATTATATTTAAAACCTTAAAAATAAAAAATAGTAAACTGTTACAAAGCTGTGCTGCAACCCGAGTTTAAAACAACACCATAGGAGACTTTCAGGATGCCCTTCTGAATATTATCTGTCTTTCTTTAAGTCTTATAAAAACATTGTTGTTTTTTTTCATAAAAGGATGAGTTAAAACCTGGCCAAACTGTCAGCGTGTCTGGGCAAACCGTCGAACTTTTCCTATGGATGTGAACAAAGTGCTAAAGGCAAAACGTGAATTGGTGCTCTTGTCGAATGGCCAGCTCCTCAGGAGTCACACCAAAACGAACTTCCATGCACGACAAATGTGTGGAAGGGCAGGAATGGAGCCCTTCAAGGCAGGCTGGTTTTCTGGGCCTCCTCCAGCTTCTTCTGAACCAGGTTCAGCAGCGAGTCAGAGTAATGCTTCAGGAGCGCGTGGGCCTCGCCCTCCTGGAGGCAGCTCGGCCAGAAGGACGAGGGGTCTGTGGCAGTGGCTACATCGGCGTTATCCCTGCTGTCTCTCTTCGCCAGTTCACTCTTCATCCAGCAGAATGTGCTAGAAAGCCTGTGCTTGGCGTGGGTGAGCTCCTCCGGGGTCCCATCGGTGCAAGAAGACACCTGAAAGATTGGAACGCATTCTGGCACTGCCACCTGCCTATCCCCAGGAAAAGCCTCTCTCTCCTTCCGCGGTGTCATTACAAAAATAAAACCCCAAAGTAACTGCAGTGGAAATAGGAGCAGGGTGTGGTCAAGATGGCTGTGAGATTAAAAGCTCTACTTTTTTTTCAACATGTGCTGCCATCTTTCATTTTTTGATCACACCGGGATAGGAGCGAGGATAAGAGTAGTATGTTAGAATTTAACACAGAGGGGTCCAACCTTGGTCACTTTTAAAACTTATGGACTTCAACGCTCAGAATTCTGTGCTGGCTGGGGAATTCTGGGAGTTGAAGTCCATAAGTCTTCAAGAGGCCAAGGTTGGACATCCCTGATGTCATTTTAGCACATTTTAGGAACCTGGCACACCCATCCGAGTAAAGCTCCATCTTTCTTTTTTCGTAAAATGCCGGAGTCTCCCCCCTTACCTTATCATACAGTTGCAAAGTCTCTTGAAATTTGAGGTGTAGAGCCTGCAAGCTCAACTCAAAATTTTTGACGAGACCCTGAATTTCTGAGAACAGAAGGGAAAAATAATTATAACAACAATAACAAAAAAGAAAATTCCCTGTTTGGAGATTTACCAAGGCGGGGGAAAAGACCAAAATCCAGCTGACTGGAATGCCCCCGACTGCATTCTTTTCAAGGGACAGGTAAATTGCTCCAGATGATTCCTCTGCAGGGCATCTACGAGGGACAGGATCAACCCATTTTATCCCAAGAAAAGAAAAGAAAAGAAAAGAAAAAAGAAAAGACAAGAAGGGTGGCTCCAACTACTTACCTGTTCGGTCGACATTCTTACCTGAAACGCAGGATGTTTTGGCATCGGGGCTTCCTTTCAGCTCCAGCTGGATTTCTGCCGGAGGTTTCTAAAAACCAGGCGTTTCACAGAGGTTAGAGAGCAACTGAGCAGGTTTGAGGCCAGCACCTTCGTTTCTCTATCAAGTCAGGAGTGCTGGATGGGGTGCCTTGTTCCACTGCTGAAGATGTTCACACTGTCCCACATTAGAAGACAACGAGCTCTCATTCAGCTACGGTCAAGGATGCCTTCTCTATCCACCAGGACAATGCCCAGTTTTAATTTGGAATTTCAGGATTTCGTCTGGGGAATGCCGGCAACATCGTGCTCCATGGTTCCAGGGGTGCTTTTTCAAGAGGCAATTGGACTTTCTTTGTTTTTTCTTCTCATCTTCTTGGATGAGAAGCGAAACGTCTTCAAGGAAAAACCGGTTGCCTCTTGAGAAAAGCCCCTTTGGGACAACGTCATGTTCCATTAATACATGCCACCCATCTAATCGCTGCACAATGGTTTTGTAGGTGGCTATTAAAAGATTCGCAGCCACCAACTTGCCTTGAATTTCGCGAAATCGCTGAGTGGTAAGCTCTCCTCGGTGACGTGTTCGGCGGAGGCTGCCTGCGTAAGCGGACGGACTCGTGGGAAAAATGCAGCCGCAAATCTGTGTTGGAGAGAACAATCTCAGGGCAGGTTTCTAGGTGAAGCATCCCCACAAGCGGAGAGGCGACGTGAAGGGAAGCAGCCCACCTGCAGTTCTTCTGAGCACGCGAGAGAAACTGGGCGGAGATGCTCAGGCGAGGATTCAGAAGCGGGCTCCCCTCATCCTCCCTGTCTTCAAATGGCTGCAGATCTCGGAGACAACCATCAAATTTCTCTGTACACAAAAAAGCAAGGCAGAGAATTTGTCTGAGTGCCAATCAAGAACAGCCTTTATAGCGCAGGGCTGAAAGGAAGGCTCCCTGGTACTCTCTGAGCTTAGTTGTTTTCTTGCGGACGTTTCATGACCCAAGTAGGTAACATCATCAGTGCCAGAAAGGAGTGGGGTTTGCTGATGGTGTTACCTAGTTGGGTCATGTAATGTCTGCAAGAGAGCAACTAAGCTCTGAGAGCACCAAGGACCGCGCCCCCCCAGTCTTCCTCCTCCTTTTTTTCCTCCCCTTCTCCTCCTCCTCCTCTCCCACTCCATAACCCCCCTCCCTCCTAACACTGATCATGCTCCCTAGTTGGGTCATGAAAGGTCTGCAAGAAAGCCAGCTCAAAGAGCACCAAGCATGCCACAATTAGTATGAATCTCCTGTACTCTGGGTATGGGCAGAAACCAAGAGAAAGGACCAATTCTGGACTTGGGAGGCAGGACCTGGAGCATCTTGTTACCTGCAGGACTGTCTCCCTCACAGGGAGTCTGGCTGCTTAGCATAGGTGAACCGAAAAGATATGCTGAAGATGCCCCCATCCTGGCATGAGATTAAGGAGGAGGGCTGCCCCAGCCTGCCTCCTGAGGCTGGGGGTCGGCTCCCCTGACTCTGGAAGGGGCCAAGGGGGTGGCAAGCAGGAGCTGTCAATTCACAGGTCCAGTGCAAGGGGGGTGAGGGGGGTGGGGTTGCTTTCTGTGCTGGCTGGCCTTGGAATTATAGGCCATTACGGGACTCTGACAGGGACGGCACCTGCCGCTGATCTACATGTAAAATCCTGGCAAATGTTCCTGAAGTGGCCCCAGACTCCATGGGCCAGTGGGCCGGTTTGATTCTTCGCCCCTCGGAGGCCCAATTCCATGCTTAAAATCCCTCCCTCTGAGGCTGTAAGAGATGGCCAAGCTGAGCCCAGGCCCTCCCCAGGACCCCTAAGAGACCTAAGTCCACGCCCCTAGTCAACAGTCTGCCGACTCCCCGCTGCTGCCAATTTTCCTTAACCTTTAGTACAGTGGTTCTCCACCTGTGGGTCGGGACCCCATTTGAGGTCGAACGACCATTTCACGGGGGTCGCCAAACAACGCAGTCCGCCATTTCCCCCCCCTTTTCCTTAGCTGTGCTACTCCCTTTTATTCTGTTGGCTTTTGAAAGTCAATAGAATAGACTCTCTGGAATAGAGTCTAACTCTATTGGCTTTCAAAAGCCAATAGGAATGGTCCAGGCTGTCTCTGCCCTGCTGAGCCCGCCAAAAGTCCCGTTCTACAAACGGTGCTGCACCAGTTGAGTAGTCCTCGACTTACGACCGGTTGAGTAGTCCTCAACTTACGACCGGTTGGGGGTCGCGGCATTAAAAAGGTTGAGAACCACTGCTTTAGTAGATCAGATTCTTCTGCACAGGTAACAATAAAAAGAAACCTGGAGGGCTTTGGAACCCTAGCCTGGTTCCCGCTTTCTTGCGCCAGGCCGAGATCGGCCGGGTGTTACCTTCCAGGGGGTCCCCAGCCAGAGTTTCGAAGTGGTGCTTGAGGTATCGTTCCTGCTCCGGCGTCTGGGGCAGCGACCCGTTCTGGGAGAAGTTCTCATCCAGGTGGGCCGTCTCTGCTTCGGCCTCTGCAGGGCGCAAAACCAAGGGTAGGCCCAGGTGCTGAGGGGGGGGGAGGGTTTCTAGCCCGCGTCTCAAGCACCCTTCCTTCATACAGGTAGTCCTCGACTTATGCCCACAATTGAGCCCAACATTTCTGCTGTTCAGTGAAACATTTGCTGAGTTTTGCCCCATTTTACGACATTTCTTGCCACCGTTGTTAAGTGAACCACTGCAGTTGTTAAGTTAGGAACACGGTGGTTAAGTGAATCTTCCCCCATTGACTTGGCTTGCCAGAAGGCGGCAAAAGGGGATCACCTGATACTGCGACCGTCATAAATATGAGCCACTTGCCAAGCATCCAAATTTTGATCACACGCTCCTGGGGATGCCGCAACGGTTGTAAGCATGAAAAGCAGTCGTAAGTCACTTTTTTCAGTGTCGTCATTTCGAATGGTCACTAAATGAAATGATGTAAGCCGAGGACTACCTGTATCTCTCCTGCCGGCCGCCTTCTTCCTCCATCGAGGTGGACTGCGAAGTGTCCCCCTTCTCCCTCACCCTTTTGGGGTGGATGGCAGCTGAGCCCATAATCCCCCTCCTTCTCCCCCACATTTTCCTGAGCGGCTGGACCAGACCGAGAGCGGCTTGGTGTTAATCCATCACTGGTGCAGAAAAAAACCGATTCCTCTTCTATGGCCGCTTCAGATCGCTTTCCTCAACCTGGCATCCTCCAGAAAGAGGGGCCAGCTCCCAGAATTCCCAGCAATGGCTAAGGGAATTGTGGGAGTTGAAGTTCACACCTGGAAGGCACCGGGTGCCTCTTGGGAACTGGGTTGAACGCTACAGGACCTCTAGGACCAGCGGTCGGCCGGCCAGCTCACGAAAAGGACCCACTTGATCCGGTACAAGCTGGGGAGGAATCCACCGTGAGGCCTGTGCAGGGATCTTACCTTCGTGCTGATGCCCAGAAACAGGCAGGTCAGCCTCCAAGGGCGACCCGGAGCAGATGTTCTCTGGCGCCTTGTCTTTGGGGCTCGAAGCTTCCTCCTCGAACACAGGCTGAGGGACTGACCTTTAAAGAGGAAAAAGGGGCTTCTTAACAGTGGATCCCCCCCCCCCGAGAGGGGAATTGAACAGGTGAGGACAATGCAGACTCTCTGCCCCAGAGCTTCTGCCAGGCTCCAGCATGCAACAGGCCTCTTGACCAGCCTTGTGCTTGAGTCCAGGATGGCCTGCACTCAAGAGGGCCGCGCTGGGACTTCTTTCCGAGAACCTCTGCTTGGGGTCTGTGGGAAACGAACCTCTCCCCGAAGGAAGGGCTGCTCTCTGCCTGGGAGACGTAGAGTGTGGTCCCGCTGCCCTCCAGCCCCTGGGCCGTGTCCTCATCGGAAGACAGATTCAGTTGTTTGAAGCCTTCCGTTATGTTGCTGGGAGAATCCTCCGTCTGCTTGGCAAAGCAGAAACATCCCTGTTGTTAAGTCCTTCTCAGGACTAGCCCTTCGCTATGAGGAGGATAAATGCGGGCACTCCTCAACTTACAACAGTTTGTTTAGGGACCGTTCAAAGCTACATCACTGCGTGGAAAACAAATGCGCCCTCTGGGTTCTGAACCACGTTAAGAAAAACCCTCACCAGATCCAAAAGTCCTGCTTTCTCAGACAAGGGGGGGGGGAGAAATCACTCAGCCAAGCAGACCAAACCCCATCCACCCACTCTGTCCACCTCTAAAATCAGCCCGTCCAGACTCCGCTGCTCCAGGTCCGCCTCAGCCAGGCTACGGTTCTGAATCGGGGTGAAGAAACTCAAGTCGGCGTCCAGGATGGTTTTAAGGGGTTCTTTCTCGGCCCGCTCAGCCCAACGGCCCTGGGGCTGGTAGCTGACTCTGGCGTGAAAGGCGTTGCTGTCTGAATGGTCTGCTTCTCCGAGCTGGGAAGGAAGGAAGGAAAGAAGGAGGAGGACAGCCCCGGAGAAGGGGATTCAGAAGACCTGGCTGGTCCTGCCCCACCCAGCTGGAAAAACCCAGCAAAGAGCTGCGTTGAGGGAAGGGCAGAGTCCTAGCACAGGGGTTCTCAATCTTGGCAACTTTAAGACTTGTGGACTTCAACTCCCAGAATTCCTCAGCCAGCAAAGCTGGCTGAGGAATTCTGGGAGTTGAAGTCCACAAGTCTTAAAGTTGCCAAGATTGAGAACCCCTGTACCTAGCAGCTGCCTTCTAGATCAGAGGCCCCCAACCTTTTGAGCACCGGGGGCCACTTCCGTGGAGGAAGGTTTTTCCGCAGACCGGAGGGTGTGTGGTTTTGTGTGCTGCCTGCATCCCACGGATGGGGCTTTGCTTGTTTGTGTGAACCGGTTGCTGGCATGCTGTGCACGGTACTGGTCCACGGACCGGGGGTTGGGGAACCCTGCTCTAGATGGGGGAGACGTCAATGGCTGCCACCCCCCCAAGCCCTGAAGGGCCGGGTTGGGGAAGGCCAGCTAAAGCAGTGGAAGAATCGCAGGCATGGGATTGGGTGCGACCTACCAGTCTCTTTGCCCACATGGGCAGTCTGCCATTAGAGAGGACACAGACAGGAGCTGGAAAGCAGCATGGGAAAAAAAGAGAAAAGCCACGTTAGGATGGATGGGCGGAGAGTGAAGGTATTCAGTGTATGCAAGGAACCCCCTTTGGGCGTTTAATAATCAAAAAATAAGTGTGAAAGTTTACACTACCTGTCTTAAGAAGCTGTGCTCCATAATAACAAAGACAAGGGAGTTGAATTTTTTTCCCCCCAAAAAGAGAAAGTTAAAAGAAATAACAAAACTACAGAGGGATCTTGGAGGTCTTGTAGTCCAACTCCCTGCTCATGCAGGAAATCCTTGACCATTCCGGACAAATGGCTGTCCAATTTATACTAAAAAGGATAGACTGTCAGTATTCCTGAGATGACCAAGAATGTTTCCTTTGTTTAATCAGGAAAAAGGAAGAGGAGGAGCAAAAAGGAAAAATGGCATTTCTGAATTCTTCAGGGATTTAGCAGATGCTGCAGCGGTTTTGCCCAATTTATGAATTCCAAAGCAGTTGGGGTCACAGCTCCCCAAACTGCAGTCCTAATATATTTGAGGGGCTCCAGGGAAGGAAGGCCACATGATAAAGAATCCATGTCTTTTTAGTAGCTCTCGCCCCAGCCCATCTTAGCAGCCCTCCATGATTATTTGTATGTAAGATTTAATCTTTGATTCAATTCACAGTCTGGGACTGGTAAAAACGTAACAGTTCGAGTCCTAACCAAGGACCTTAGAGCTGCTAAGTATATAGGCAGTTCCAAGTAAGGTGGTTTATTATTGTTGTTGTTGTTGCTATATTCACCACACAGATGTTCAGACTGGGTTTGGCATTTTTGTCTACCTATCGAGTCCTTTCCAAGGGCCTGGGAGAGGCAGGTGTGGATGTTGGATGGTGTTAGATTATTATTATTATTAAATTTATTTGCTGCCTATCTCCTGTCAAACGGCTCCGGACAGCTTAAAGGATAAAACATTAACCAAGCATTAAAATCATCAGATGTAAAATGACAAAGCAGATAAAATAAAATTATTGCTAACTCAGATAACGTGGCTTGCCCCAAGACATACCTGAGTCAAGGTCATCTTTAACCGGGGTCTGCAGAGCTAATTCTTCCTCTTCCCCCTCCTCTTCGTCTTCCTCTTCCTCCTCCTCCTCCTCCTCCAGGTCAGAATCAACCGCATCCCGGCGGGGGACTCTTTCAAACATTTCCACCCTGGAAAGGAAGGTTCAAAGCAGTTGTTTCTTTGCACAGCTGGGCCAGAGTTTCTGGACTCAAGAGCACAGGCTGGTCTGGTACCTGACCAAGGGAGGCCATGCAGAGTCTCCGACCTCCTGCTGCACCTGGATCTGTTCCAGGTCCCTCAAGTGCTGCTTCGTGCAAGCGGTAATTTCAGGGCTCAGGCGCCACACAAAGATGCAACTGAAGAATAGAAGGATAAATGCTGTTAAAAATGGGGAGCCCTGCAGGGGTGGGGCCCCCACGCTGCTCCTGCCAGCCAAGATCTGAATTGTGCCCCACAACACAGATAGCCTCATCCCTCAAAACCGGCCACCCCCACCCCCCCATGTGCATTAAATTCTCCCATTGTCCTTCCTGGATCAGCCTGGAATCTCACAAGTCTTGAAAGTTGTACATGCAGAGAGACCAGACCGCCCACCTGTCTCCCGAGACGGTGATCAGATGTTTGCAGTCGAAGGTAAATTTCATCCCCGTGATGACTTCTGCAATGTAGAAGGTGTGAATTAGTGCGCGGTTCTCCTCGATTAGTTTAGATTAATTTGGGTATCACTTGGGTCATTCTTATTCACAGGATAGACCTCTGAGCATGTGCAAAGCATTGGATCAGCCAGCACATGTCTCTGTTGGCTTCATACCGGAGTACCAGAGAAAATCAGAGAAATTCAAAATAGCAAGACCGGGAAACAAACCTGAGTGCCCAAACATTTTGGCCACACATTCTCCAGAGCGGAAGTCGATAATGGAAATGCTTTTATCCGAGCAACTAGTGGCCAAGAATGTTCCAGAAGGATCAAACTGGACCTGCAGAGGGATCAGAAACCAGACTATATCAAATAGTCTCTTTTCTGCAAATTGTCCTATCAGCCAGCCATCCATCCATCCATCCATCCATCCATCCATCCATCCATCCATCCATCCATCCATCCATCCATCCATCCATCATCATCATCTATCTATCTATCTATCTATCTATCTATCTATCTATCTATCTATCTATCTATCTAATTAAGAAACTACCCATCTACCTCACAGGGGAATCTGGACAGTGAACAAATACAATTACTGGCCAAGGGACAGTTAGCCAAATTTTTGATCTTCCCAAGACTCTGGAGACATTAAATTCTAATCTGGAAAAAAAAAATCTCATTGCAAGCAACGACCAATCCCCGATTCTGCCCTGGGGAGACCACATTTTTCTATGCATCTCCTTTACCTTGAGCAGGGATCCATCGTCGCTGTGGGCTCCTTTATAGCAGCCCTTCTGCTTCCCGCTGACCGTGTTGTATATCCTGGAAGGTGAGAATTCAGCTGGGCTCAGTGTGCGACTGGCTCAAGGCAGAAGTCTTATGGGGGGACAGGCCCATTCAGAAGATGCCTCAGTCCCCACTGCACCCCTAGTTTCTTCCTCCCCTAAGACTGGACTCCAGTCCCTGGCCTCCCTTATTTTCTCCACTCAGGTGTAGTTTCGGGAATTCAAGAGAGCGAGGAGAGCGGTGGACAGCATCTCACCTGACATTTCTGTCCTGGCACGCCACAGCGACGTACTTCTGAGTTATATCCACGTCCATGTCATACAAAGTGGTCTTTTCTGCAACGTGGTGAGACCGGGTGAAATTAATTCCACCTCCGACCTGAAGCGAGGAAGCAGAGTCTCTGAAGCAGGGTAGGCATTTTGATCCAGCCGTCTTAAAACTATGGGTAACAAGCTCCCCGCAACTGGACTCCCCAAATGGGCTGGGTGTCAACTGGAAAGCAGCTGACCTATAGAATAAGTCCACGAAGGATATAGGCAGAGTGAAATCTATACACTGCGACTCCCGGAAAGGGAATTGCTATTTTAATACAAAAAGGAGAAAATTAGCAATATTCTGCTAATTATGATCAGAAATTCCAAACAAGCAGAAGCTGTAGGAATAACAAATGCAACCTAGACCATTTCCGTAATGCCCATCCAGATTCCTGGGAGAAGAGCACAGAGAACCCCCAGCAATCTGGGGTCACTGGAGACCCTACCCTGTTGAAGTCCTGCCTGACCAACAGCTGTTTGGATAAATTTGTGCAGGAAAAGTTTTGTTCAACTCCTTAAATCAGACGAAAGTGAACGGCCAACACAACCCCATAGGCCACCAAACTGTGAATCAACAGCTGAATATATTCAATATATTCAATTTTAACTGAATATATTCAATATATTCAATTCAGGCTCAGCCCACTCCAGTCGACTCTATTTTACTCTTTGTCTATTTATCTTTATATCTATTTATATGCTGCTCAAACAGCCCTCCAGCTAAGAATTGTAATTGTTTTTATAATATAATGATAAATAATTCTAAGAACCTTTTGCGCGCTGCGAAAATAAATGCTTTTGTCAGCTCCACAGCTAATCATCTGAATACGGTTATTTCCTATTGGGGGAAAAAAAAGTTTGACGAAGAAAAGAAGGTCAGACAGATTAGCCTTCTCGTGTTCAGGTAATTTATCTGTTATAATAATCTTTTCAGATTTATGCTTCAGCCTCATCCCAGTTTACCCATCCTGGTGTCCTGAAGGAGGACGGAGCTCCAGTTCCTGCGATCCCTAGCCAACATAGTTAGAGAAAGGCTGAAAGATGGTCAGAAGGATTTGCAAACAGACTTTTCACAGGACTCCATACCGAGGGGTCTTAAGCAGCGCTTTCTGGCCAAGTTATTTCCACCAGCTTACCAGTGAACTTGACTGCCGTTATAGCCGAGGAATGGTCGTCCAAGGTCTGCTCCAATTTGTAATTGCTTCCCACGTTCAGGACGTGAATCAGCCGATCTCGACTTGCGGAGGCCAAGAGCGCCAGGCCTGCAAGCAGAGGGGAAAAAACACTTCAGCTGCTGCTGAAAATCCCAAGAATTGCAATGACAGAATTGTTAAGAGGATACCTTAGGCAGCAAGGTGAGTGTTTGTGTTTGTGAGTGTGGGGATGTGGGTGTATGTATGTTATGGGTGGGTCTGCACACACAACACAAACCATGGGGGTCCAACCTTTTGGCCCGGTGGGGCCACATGGAGTGAGGAGGAATTGTCTTGGGCCGCATACAAAATACAGGCAGTCCCTGACTTGCAACAGTGCATTTATTGACCACTCAAGGGTACAAAGGCACTGAAAAAAAAGAGACTTAGGACCATTTTTCACCCTTACAACCGTTGCTGGCCCCTCCGGTCATGTGATCAGGAGTCAGGTGATTGGCAACTGACTCATATTTATGACCGTTGCTGGGTCCCAAGGTGTGACCTTCTGGCAAGCAAAGTCAAGGGGTAAAGCCAGATTCACTTACTAACTTATGACCTGCAGGTATCAGCTGTGGCCAGGAAGGTCATAAAATGGAGCAAACCTCATTTAACAATTGTCTCAATTAACACAAACAGAAATTCTGGGCTCAGTTGGGGCCAAGTCAAGGACTACCTGTACATAATCCAGTAGTCAATGTACGTAGATGACATAACAAGGTTAAAATGTTTACGGTCTGTTGGGGCCGCATCACCAGCCGTGCAGGGTCTCGGGTTAAACCCGCCTGGCTTAAAAAGTACAAAGGTTCAACTGCACAAATTCCCAGATTTAAAAAGCCACCTGTTTCCGGCTTGGAATACTCCAAGCAGAGGACTTCCAAATCGTGGGCCTCAAATTTCATCACTTCCGCCATGAATTTTAGCTCGTGTATCCTGCAAGACAAAAATTTCAAAAACAAATTTTAACGGTCTGAAAGTTAGCTGATTGGAATTCATGCCTGGCATTTCCCAGGACAGGGGTAGGCAACCTTGGCTCTTTTATGACTCGTGGACTTCAACTCCCAGAATTCCTGAGCCAGCATGGGGGAACTATGGCCCCCTTCATGACTTGTGGACTTCAACTCCCAGAATTCCTGAGCCAGCCTGGCTCAGCTTGGAAACTCTCCCTTTCCCCTCAGCATAGTTGTCTCAGGAATTCTGGGAGTTGAAGTCCACCAGTCATCAAAGAGCCAAGGCTGCCTACCCCTGTCCCAGGGAGCAGAATGGGGTGCAGAATCAGCACCTGTCAGAAATTACAAAAAAAAAAAAATCGACCAGCCACACCCGATGGTCAAACTCTGGCAAGGGAGCAAAATCAGTTAAGGGTGCCAGTCAGATTTAATGGCCATCGATTCCCAGGTAACGATCTACAGGCAGTCCTTGACTTACGACAGCTGAGCCCAAAATTCCTGTGGCTAAGCAAGACGGTGGTTAACGGAGTTTTGCCCCATTTTACGACCTTTCTTGCTGCAATTGTTAAATGAATCAGTGCAGTTGTTAAAGTTAGTGACACAGTTGTGAAGCGAATTTGGCTTCCTCATTGATTTTGCTTGTCAGAAGGTTGCAAAAGGAGATCGCCTGACCGCGGGATGCTGCAACCGTCGTAAATACGAGTCAGTTGCCAAGCAGCTGAATTTTGATCACATGACCTTGGGGATGCTGCGATGGTCGTAAGTGTGAAAACTGGTCATATGTCCCTTTTTTCAGCACCATTGTAACTTTGGTCACTACATGAACTATTGCAAGTTGAGGACTGCCTGTACTTGTTGGATGGATTAGTCCATGCCTTGTGAGTGTCGGACTAAAGTTTTATTATCCCAGCATGGATAAAGGGACAGAGAAGGGCTAAGTGGGTACTGCAACAGACAGGCGTCCAGCACGGAAGGAACCAAGCCGATCCAAGACCCACCTCAGATTGCCGGCTCTGTCTCCAGAGGCCAAGTGTTGACCATCAGGGCTGATCTGCATCACTCGGACACCGGATTTGACATCAAGGTAGCCGACGTTGTCATTTCGCTCCAGCAAATTCGTCGAATCTTGCAAATACTGAGTGCTCTTCTCTACATACACAACCTTCAGCAAGTTCTTTAGGGAGGAAACCAGGTATTACGGCACATCAAAAGGAAATTAACAGGAAATTAATTCTCTTCGGCCCTTGAAATACACTCTGCCTTGCCAGTGGAGGGGAAGCCAGCCTACCACCGCCTTGTAAGGAAGACGAGGGACTTACGTCGCTGTAGACGTTCTTCTTGAAAGGTCCACGCGTGTTGTTTTCCAAGTTCCAAAACCGTATAGTGCTGTCTGAGGAACACGTTAGAAAGGATCCTGGGGGCAAACAGCCTTGGTGCTCTTCAAACTCAGGATAAACCTAAGATGGAGCCCACAGCATAAGAGGCAAGCGGGAACATCCACACTGGTGGTCTTTCCATCCCTGCTGACACCGCCCTCCTGGTCACGGAATCAATGGAGGCTGAGCCCTGCAGGCGAGGGAGACCTGCTCAGAGAGCAGATGACCTCCCGTCCAACTCAGAGATTCGCTGGGGAGGCCACCCAGGATCTTAGCGAGTGACTTCCAGGAAGTACTCTGTTCACTGTGTTCCCCCCACTTCCCCACAGAAGTAACCATTCACCTCAATGTTCCAGACAAAGGAGCTGTGGAAAAGATCAGACCACACTTTCCCAACGTGGCCGATGTCCTTCACATCCCAAATGTACACGCTATGATCCTTGTACACACAGGAGAGCCAGTGATGGCGAGGGTCGAAGACAACAGCAATAGCATCTGGATAGGGGGCATCTGGCCTTCTGGAAAACACCAGAAGGTGTTGCTAAGGGGAGGAGGGAGGGGAGGTGCAAAAGAATCCAATGTGCTGGATTGTAACTTCCACAAAAACCTATTAACTCCTCTGGGGGAAAAAGGCCACTGTTTGCAGAAAAATGGGTCTTGCCAAAGTATCAATAACTCTATCTGGTGATTTGTAGCTAGAAAAAAAGCACTGTTTTGGGCAGCCAATATGCTCTAGTGATTAAGGCTCCAGGCTAGAAACTGGGAGACGGTGAGTTCTAATCCCGTCTTAGGCATGGAAGCCAGTTGGGTGACTTTGGGCCAATCGCCAGGAACTGGGAGTTCTAGTCCTGCCTTAGCCATGAAAGCTCGCCAGGTGATTTTGGGCAGGGAAGAAAGCCCAAAGGGGTGGTGCGGGATCTATTGGGTGCCCCTGTATTTTCCAGCTCAGCCTGAGCAGTGCCATACCTCAGGATCGGCTCTGCAGCCACATCGGTGCCCAGGTAGTGCGGCTTGGGCAAATCGGAGAGGTAGTGCAAGTTGTGTGCTTGGAAGAGGCGCACGGTCCCGTTAGCACAGCCGCAGAAAATAAATTCTTCGCTGACACAAATGCAGTTGGCCAGCGTCACCTCGAGGGAAGGGGGGAAATGCACATTAAGGGGGATGCTAAAGGAGCAAGGGTGGAGGAGCAAAAAAAACCAGTCCGCTTACTTTCAAATCGATCCATTTTTCCAGGATGCGCTTCTCGTTAAAGAGGCAAAGCAGCCCGGAGTGGGAAATGCAGAAGGTGCTGCCGGCCATTTTGCCCTGGCCACAGGCCACATCGCAGAAGGTGTTGTTGTGAAGCTCTCCGAGGAGTCCAGAGCGACCCACCAGGGGAACCGTCTCCTTAATCTGCGAGAGGCAGTGATCATCACAGGCTATACAGGTAATCCTCGGCTTACAACCGTTCATTTACTGACCATTCAAGCTTACAACAGCACTGAAAAAAGGAAGCTACGACCGTTTTTCGCACTTACGACCACTGCAGCATTCCCAGACGCTTGGCAACTGGTTCATACTTATGACAGCTGCAGCGTCCCAGAGAGTCATGTGATCTCCTTTGGCGACTTTCTGACAAGCAAGGTCAATGGGGAAGCCAGATTCACTTAACCACCTGTGTCACCCACTTAAGAACTGCAGGGTTTCCCTTAACGATGGTTTCAAGAAAGGTCGTAAAATGGGATAAAACTCACTTAACAAATGTCTTGCTTAGCAACAGACATGTTGGGCTCAGTTGTGGTCGTAAGGCAAGGACTACCTGTAGAGCAGGGCTGGGCCCCTATGGGTCCTTTATGACCTGTGGACTTCAAGTCCAAAAATTCCTGGGAGTTAGACTTCAATTCCCAGAATGCCATGGGGGCTGGCTCAGGAATTCTGGGAGCTGAAGTCCACAGGTGGTAAAAGGGCCAGAGCCGCCCACCTTGAGCTCCACAGTTTTGTCTCTTTAATGGATTTTTAAGGCCACCTGTTCATGCAGGTCTCTGAGCAGGTTAGAGGAGGTAAAAGTCATAATTTTTGAAAACAACTGAAATAAAGCATGTTGGAAGGGAAATATCAGACTAGGACACCACAGCAGCTGCTTAGTGTGGCCATGAATAAATACTTTAAGACAGGTTTTTAAGTTTCTTCCTGAAGGCCATCAAAGTCATCAAGCCGGCCGGGGAATTCTGGGAATTGAAGTCCACAGGTCTTAAAGTTGCCAAGGCTGGACACCATACCTGGTATAAGGTACAGGCTTACCTTAATTTCTCTGGAGCCATCCCAAAACCAGAACTTGACGTGGCGATGCCCAACTGTCACAAAATAGCTGTCCTCTGAGAAGGAGATGGCCATAACTTTGGAAGAGACTTTGTTGGAGGCGATGAGGGTATCGCTCTGTGGGGAATAAACACCACCCAGCAATCGCTGTAAGGTGTGCTCAGGACAGAAATACTCCCTTGACTTACAGCAGTTCATTTAATGACCTTTCAAAGTTACAACGGCACTGGGAAAAGGGACTTATGACCGGTTTTCACACTTAACGACCAATGCAGCATCCCCACGGTCAGATGCCTGGCAACCAGCTCATATTTATGACAGTTACAATGTCCTGAGGTGTCACGCGATCAATCTGGGTGGTGGCCACGTCATCTTCCTTTAACCATGACTGAGTGACCAAGCCATATCGGGGTTCTCGTAACATGCTAAAGCAAAACCCAACCTGTCCTATTGGGATCTTCAGGATGTGAGAACCGTATCCAAGTTCTCCTATCTGTTACATCCGGATTCTTCTGCTGCAGAATCTGTACACAATATCTCAGGGAAGACCCTAGTGAATGGGACCTCCCCATGGACCCTGCAAGAGGGTGTCTTACCTTCCAATCCCACACATTCACTTTCATGTCATGAGGATACCCGACTGACACGAGGTATTTCATATTGGGAGAGAAGGCCACGCAGGCCACGCCGTGCTTGTGGCCATGAAGTTCAGACACTTGGGACTTCTCCTCTACGTCCCAGACTCGGACGGCTGGCTGATGCCCGTTCTGTAGGCAGAAAACCCAGAAGAGAGCCAGTTTACTCTAGTGGTTAAGGCACCAGGCTAGAAAGTGGGAGACGGTGAGTTCTAGTCTTGCCTGGGGCATGAAAGCCAGCTGGGTGACTTTAGGCCAGTCACCAGGGGATGGTGAGTTCTAGTCACAATGAAAGGCGTGATGAAAGGTGACTTTGGGCTAATGGCCAGGAAATGGTGAGTTCCCACCTTAGCCGTGAAACGCAGCTGGGTGACTTTGGGCCAATGGCCAGGAAATAGGGGTTCTAGTCCTGCCTTAGCCATGAAAGCCCCTCTCTCTCAGCCCCACTCACCTCACAGGATTGTTGTTTTGTGGGAAAATAGGAGGAGGAAAACATATTAAGTATATTCACTGCCTTTCATTAGTTATAAAAAATAATAAAAGCAGGATAGCAATAGATTAAGAGAATTAGGAGAGGCCTTTATCTGAGCACCGGTCAACTCAGCCAATGAGCTGCCTTAAAGACTATGCAAAGCCCTTTTTGCTATGACACACACACACATATCAAACTGTTCAGAAAGGAAGAAACAATAAGCCCAAAAAATTAAACCTTGAGAGAAGAAAAGCAAAGGAAATGTAGTTAACTGCAGCTTACATCAGTTCTTTGGTTCTACCACTTCCGTAAAAGGCTTCTTGTGTAGCCTTTTGCTCTTGTTTCTCAGAGTGGCCCATTCGCTCTTTCCTCGTGTAATTGTTTTCATGAATTGATTCTCACTCATTCTCTTTACCGGCCTACCTCAATGTACTTCTTTCCAACTGGCCATTCACTTTTGTATCCAGGCTACATTCATGCTTAAGCAAGCTCTTCCTGTTTTATCACAAAAGCTTCAAAAATACACACTCCCACTGGGGGCAGTCCTGCATGGTTTATAATAAGGGCCTTATGGTACAGGACATGGGGGGGGGGACAGCAAACTCAGCTGACGAGCCCAACAGAATGAAGAGTTGATAAATAGACCGGTTCTTTGCAACACCCTGTTTTTGGACTTTCTATTTTTCTTTTTATCATTTTTACTTTGTGTTGTTTTTTTATCTTTTTAATTGTACTATCTAAGAAAAGAGTTACTCACCTCTCCAGTGGCAACGTATTTCCCATCAGGAGAGAAACACAAAGCACTCACAGTTTTCCTTAAAAAGAGAGAAAACATTAATTTCTTTCTTTCTTTAAAAGAATGAATACTAGTAGAATACATCTACTAAGGTAGTCCTCAACTTACAACAACAATTGAGCCTAAAATTTCCATTGCTAAGCAAGACAGCTTCGGGAAGGATGAAATAAAAATTGGCTTACCTGGCTGTATTAACGATGTGCCTTTGCTTGTTCTTCTGAGGATTGAAAATCACAACCACACATCTGAGGGAAAGATGAAAATGTTGACATGGGAGAAAGTTTTCCAGGATTCAAAAGGGGAGGGAAAATTTGAGGACCCCTCGCAGGTGAAAGCTCATCAGTGTCGCAGTTCTTTTGCTTTCAAAATACACTAAATCACAGTCTAAGAGTGAACCAGGATAAGCCTCTGGCCTTGAGCAAGAACCTGGAAAACTCTTTTAAATAGTATAGGATAACAGTTAAATTATGCTTTGTCTGAACAAACTATCAATAAAGGCAATAAAGTGTGGTTTGTGATATGGGCCCGTTTAAATGAAACCACAATGAACATTAAACACACGCATTCTATTAAAAATGGAAAGAACTGCTTCCAAATAGCTTTCAGAGCTGCAGGAGAAAATGACAGACAATACACAAGCCTGCCGTTTACCAGGTGTGTTCTCGGGATAAACTATGGAAAAATATTAAGGTTAATAGTGGATAACTTCCTTGCAAATAGCACTAAAGATGCTATCTAGTTTAGATAGTGAAAAGGATTTTGTAACCCTCCAGAGTCTTCTGGAGTGGGCAGCTATAACCAAATCTAATAAACTGGGTTAAATGAAAAGCTGCATCTCTCCCTTGCCATTCCAGCAATAGACCACTATGTCAGCCCGACTCTCAGAAAAAATTCACTGTCCCCACAGCATTTGGCATAAACTTTGGTTTAAGGGGCCATGATATCAAGGCATTTCCTACCCCTGAAGCTTTGGAAACAGGTTTGCCCTCCACCTCGTCTGCCTTTAAGCTTGCTGGATTTGTGTAGTACTTTCTATGGTGCACCTGAGTGTTTCAACCTGTGGCAGCAAAGGACTTACCCTGTTGGATAGGCGATGTGTCCCGAGTTTGGGTCACAACTTAAGCCATTGCTGGTCTGAGCAGTTATTCCCAACACGCGCTCGAGGGTCACCTGCCGGAAAGCAGACAAGACATTGGAGCACCTACCAATCCAATTTACAATCCTTGTAAACACATGCCAGGCACTTCCATTTTTTTAAAATAATATTTTATCCCAAGCACTTCCATTTTGATACAATCCTGGGGATACTGCAACGGTCGTAAGGGCGAGGGCTGCTCATAAGTCATTTTTTTCAGGGCTAACTTTGTGTTTCTATATTTTTTATTAATTTTTTTGCACAAACATAAGTCACAATAGTTGGTAAACAGTGTGATGTCTGGGTTACATTTGTAAAAACAATCCTTAACAATTAATTTCTATAGTCTGTATTTCATATATTAATTTTGTTTACTTTCCTCTTTCCCTGAAACATCCTTTTTTTGCAAACATTACGTTAATATAATTCTTATTGTTTTAATAGGTGACAATTTGGTATATATTTTTTTCCAATATTCCTAAAAAATAATCATCATATTAATGCATTCTTTTCTTTCCATTCATTTAAATTGATTTCACGGCTAACTTTGAATGGTTGATAAACCAAGATTGGTAAGTTAGGCCGGGCGTCCCCAAACTTAGCAACTTTTAAGACTTTTAAGACTTGTGGACTTCAACTCCCAGAATTCCCCAGCCAGAGCAAGGGATTGGACTAGAAGACCTCCAAGGTCCCTTCCAGCTCTATTCTGATTGACAGACCCCCCCCCCCCAAAAAACGAGACACAACCTAGAAGAGTGCCACAGGATGCTTTCCTGGGTTACGCCCACTCTCTAACTCCGCCCACTACGTCACCCCGCCCTAGGCTTCTCCCTTTCACCCCTCCCCGGCATTCTGAATCCGCCCATCTCTGCGGCCCCACCCCTCCTTGGCTTGGCCCCGCCCCTCACCGCCTCCTCCGGCCCTTGCTGTTTCGACCTTCGCCTCAGGCTGAGGAGAGGCGGCGACTCGAGGTTCGGGTTCGTTGTTCGCGGGTAGAAGCAGCCGCCTCCTGCTCCCGCTCCTCCTCCGCCGGCCATCATCCTTACCGAGCCCGATTGCTTGCCAACCGGCGGTTTTCACCCACCCCCCCCCACACCGCGGCTCGGCGCCCCGTAACCGTCCCAAACAGCGCGCGGAAACGATGCTGCTCCGTGGTTGGCCGGGGCCGCGTCAATCAATCCCGGACGCGGCCAATGGGAGGCAGGCTTTGCGACCAACGACCTGCCTCCAAATCAGAAGCCGGGCGCGCGCCACCGCTTTACTTTGGACCAATCAGATGGCGCCGTCGCAGCCGCCGCCCTTCTAGCGTAATTTCGCGGGTTCGAATCTGGTCGGACCGGCCCAAATCTCGAATATTTCGTTCCTTTGTCTTTTTTCAAGGTTTTCACATGCCAGCCAACTCCATTAAATCCCACTTGTTCCATCTATCTATCTAATCTGAGAGATAGATATATATGCGCCTCTTTCCTTTTCCTATCTCTATGGCCAGCGGCGTCGGCCTCCGCCCGGCGAGCAAAGGCGTCACGGGCTCGCTCTGCGCAGGAGCAAGCGTGCGGGGGGCGTGGCGGCGCGGGGGGCGTGGCGCGTGACGTCAGCCGTCAACAAACGAACTCGGGGTTCCGGAGGCGCCGCCACGATGACCAAGTATTGCCGGGCGCCGCGATGCTCCAACTCGGCCGGGCAGCCGCGGCGGGACCAGCGTCGGCTCAGCTTCTACAAGTCAGCGCGCTTCCCGGAAGGAGAGGGCGGGGCGGGGTGGGGGGTCTGCTTGGGACGCCCCCTGGGTCCACCCGCCTCGGGCCAGGCGGCGGGGCCAGACTGGGGCTGGGGTGGGCATAGGGGGGAGAGGAAGCCCCCTCCCCATCTTGGCCTGACACACAAACACACCGGGCAGGGCTTCCCTCCCCGCCCAGAGTCCCTGGACTACAACTCCCACGTGGCGTGGAGGAATGGACTTTGTAGTCCGGCCCAGCTGGGGTGGGGGCTTTCGGGGGAGGTTGCCTGAAGGGGGCCAGGAAACCCTCTCCTGGGGGGGGGCAAGAGACAGCCTCTCTAGGAGAAATAGAGACCCCTCCCCAGGAGGGATAGAGAGAGACCCCCCCTCCCAGGAGTGGGACAGGAGACCCCTGTGGTTGGCCTTTTTGGGGTCCAGAGCCGCTCTTAATGGGGAGGGGGTGAACAGATCTTTGTTGCTGTTGCTTCTTATGGGAAAGGGTTTTTTTAAGCAAGAGCCCCCTCCTCATTTTACTCCACCTGGAAGGGGAGAGGGGGTCTCTAGGGCTGAATGGGGGCTTGAATCTGGGGCTCCCCAGCAGCCCCATTAATAGGTGTAGTGTTTAAGATACCAGCCTAGAAAACGGGAGACTGTGAATTCTAGTTCCGCCTTTGGCACGAAAGCCGGCTGGGTGGCTTTGGACCAGTCTGTCCTACCTCACAGCGCTGTTGTAGTGGGGAAAATAGGAGGAAGAAGGTGTGATGGATACCTTCAACAACTTGAGTTATTTTTAAAAATAAGAAAGGCAGGATACAAAGAAATGAAGTCTACGTTGCCTGGATCGGCATTGGGGTTTTCAGAAATGGTGGAAATTATCTGGCAGATTCTCAAAAAGTAACGTTGACTTGTGCTGACTTCATGGATGTGTCGCCATGGACCTCTGGGCAAAAAGGAGAATTGGTTGGTGTTTGCTTTCTTTCTCAAGACTGTGGTTTTTGGTCTGGCAGATGCAACAGGGGGTCTTCAAACTTGGCCCTTTTATGACTTGTGGACTTCAACTCCCAGAATTCCTCAGCCGGGCACCCCTGAGTTAGACTGTAACACAAACCCAAATACCTAACTTCATGTACAAGCTGTGAGTTTGGAATTTCTCTGATAACACCAGACTGGCTAGCAGAAACAGGCTAGCCTGTTTTAATATTAAAGTGTCATCATTTTTGACAATAAATTTAATAAATAATACCATCTCCTCTGACGTAAGCCACGATATGTTTTTATGGGGCCAAATTATACAGCGTTCCAAAATGGACAGAGCTTTTAACTGCACGTCCTCCTTCCGACCTGTCTTTTATCTGAAGCTTTACAAAGAATGGAAGGAGGTTCCCGGTAAACGAGATAAGGGTGTTGGCAGAGAAGCAAGGAATGCAAACGGCAGAATGCACCCTTGTTTCAAGGGCCTCTGTTTATATTTAATTATGTATCATTAATCCTGATCGTTGTTTTCCGTTCCCCTACAGGTTTCCCTTACACAGTCCTGAGCGTCTCCGGCAATGGCTCTCTCAAATGAACCAAGAAAAGTGGGTCCCAACCAAACACCAACACTTGTGCAGCGATCATTTTGCCCCTTCCTGCTTTGAGTACCGGTGGGGAGTTCGCTACCTGAAGCCCGATGCTGTTCCCACCATCTTCCAGACGTCGGACAGCCCACTGGTGAGGATCCCGTTGCTTTTGCTCCGTGGGATGAGAAGGGCCTGTCAGAGAACAGCAGGGTGGACAGGAAATGAGACTATTTAAGTCTCTCTTTGTAAAGTTAGAGCTCTGCTAAGCCGGCTGGGGAATTCTGGGAGTTGAAGTCCACAAGTCTTAAAGTTGATTAGATTGAGAAATCTAATCTAGGTGATCTTTCTGGTCCCTTCCCTTCGTGACTGGCTGGGGAATTCTAAGAGTTCAAGTTTTAAAGTCACCAAGTTTGGACACCCCTGTGTTAAAAGAAGAACCAGCAAACCGGTGCTGGTGTCTTCCCATAATATATATATATATACTAAGTGCAAGGGATGTATGTTTCTATAATGTATTATTTGTTTATATGCTGCCCATCTCACTGTTACAGTAACTGTGGGTGATCTATAGAAGAAAAGTAAAAACATGATAAAAAACATTTACAAGTAGACGAAATACGAGGCCAAAGAGGAAGAACATTTTATTTCTTTATTCCCCTGTGCCTCATTCTGAAACCTCGGAGTTCTTATTCACACAATCCGATTCCAGTGACTGTGTGCCAGAGACTACGTGTCAGAGAATAATATTGTTTCATGCTACTATTTGGCCCCAGACCGAGTTGGCTGTACATATGTTCAGGTTTATCTCTGCTTGGGAAAGATAAATATCAGGGTTTTGTAGGTGTAGGGGTGTGTGTGTGTGTTTGCTGATAGGGCTTTGATTTCTGAAAAGGCCCCTGGTGGCCACAGCTGAATGTTCCGGCCCTGTAGCAGGTTGGACTTAGATCCAGGAGTAAACAACTATTGTCAGGTGACTTTAAGTGCAGTTTAATTAGCTCTGGAGAGAATCAGGTTGAGAAACAGGTATGTGCCACGTGAGGCCGGGAACTTGTTTGGGATAAAAGGCCTGGAATTTGCGTCAGGCTCCCAAACCTGAGATATTAAGAGATCAAAGAGTTCTCCTGCCCTCAGATGCTTTGAATAGGTCAACTCCCTCTTCTCTGCAACAGCCCTTCAAGTAACGGACCATGGTGATCCTGTCGTCCCTAATCTTCCTCCTCCTCCTCAGTAGGCTGGTCATGCAGGCAGTCCTCAACTTACAGGGATTTGTTTAGTGACCGAGGTGACAATGGCACTGAAAAAAGGGACTTTTTCACACTTACAACCGTCGCAGCATCCCCAGGGTCATGTGGTCAGAATTCAGACGCTTGGCAACTGATTCATATTTACGACCGTTGCATAGTGTCCCAGGGCCGTGTGGTCTCCTTTTGCGACCTTCTGACAAGCAAAGTCAATGAGGGGGGGGGGGAAAGCCAAATTCACTTAACTGCCGTGTGACTAACTTTAAGAACTGCACCAATTCATTGAACAACTGCAGCAAGGTCATGAAATGGGGCAAAACTCACTTAACAGCTGTCTAACTCAAAAAATGGAAACGTGGGGTTCGGTTGTGGTCGTTCCTCTAGCCAGTTCCCGCAACGGTTCATGGTACAATTTAGCCTCCAGTCCCCTCATCCTCTTTGTTGTTCTTCTCTTCTTGCACTCTTCCTGGGGTTTCAGGCTTTTTCCTGTATCGTGGCAACCAAAACCGGAGGCAGGATTCCCAGTGTGGCCTCCCTAGGGCCGTGGGAAGAGCAAAGTTAATCCCGCTAAGGGTTTGTCTCATCCTTTCTTCCACTGATTAAATTGGAGGGGTGGGGTGGGGGTCCCTGGTGCTCTCCGAGCTCGGTGGCTTTCTTGCAGACGTTTCATGAGCCAAACTAGG
The DNA here is from genome assembly GCF_016545835.1 of Crotalus tigris. NCBI lineage: Eukaryota > Metazoa > Chordata > Lepidosauria > Squamata > Viperidae > Crotalus > Crotalus tigris. The sequence continues at coordinate 766,197 of NW_024100488.1, forward strand.
TAACAGCATCAATGCTAGAAGGGGGGAGGGGTTGCTGATGATGTTTCCTAGCTGGGTCATGAAACGTCTGCGGGAAAACCACTGAGCTTAAAAAGCACCCAAAACCCCACAATCCTCCTCCTCCCATTACTTCTCTCTCTCTCTCTCTCTCTCTCTCTCTCTCTCTCTCTCTCTCTCTCTCTCTCTCTCTCTCTCTCTCTCTCTCTCACCCTCCCTCCCTCCCCCTTCTAGCACTGATGTTTGGGTCATGAAACATCTAAGAAAAACTCCAAGCTCAAAGAGATCCAGGGACCCCACAGTCGTCCTCCTCCTCCTCCAAACCCCATTTCCTTCTATCACTGAAGACGTTACCTAGTTGGGTCCTGAAAGGTTTGCAGGAAAACAGCCCAGCTCAGAGAGCACCAAGGACCCCCTCATTTCAACCCCAAGCCACAAATATCCTCCTCTATTGGTAAATTGGAGAAGGCTGCATTTGGTCGTTGACGGGTGGCCCTTTTTGTTTCAGAAGAGGGAGAGTCCTGACAAACCGCCTTCAAACTCATCAGCCAAGAAGCTGGCTCTCGATTGTGATGGAGAGGGGGGCACCCCAGCTGCCCAGACCCCGACCTGCCAGGAGCCTAACACCATGGAGACCCTCGCCATAGCCATAGACCCCAGCGTGGCTGCCACGCCAGTCTACCTGGAGACCCAGTCTTCGGCTCCCACCTTGGACTTCCAGACCCTCTCTGGACCCCTGGTCGGAGCGGTGAACCTGCTTCCTCTGGTCCAAATTGTGGAGCCCCTCAAAGCCGTCACCCTGGCGGTGGCTTCCCCCACGCCAGCCGTGGCGGGCCAAGCTTTGCAGGAGCCCCTGGAGCAGCAGGTGGTGGACTTCGTGGCCTCCCTGCCCCCTGCCTCCCTGGGAGCCTTGCCCAGCTCTTCTCTAGGGCTGCCTGGGCAACTGTGTGCCGAAGTGGCCTTGCCCTGCGAACTGGTGGCAGCGGGCGACCAGCCCTCGCTCCAGGCCCTGATGGCCGAGCCGGCAGCGGTGGCCGAGCAGGGGGCTCTGGTGATTGAGAACATCTCCATTGAGCCGTTCCTGGACGGCAGCCCCTCCGTGGCCGTCCCCATCCTGAGCCCCCTGCAAGGGTCCACTGCCACCGAGATGGTGGCCTATTTCGAGACCATCCCCACCGCCCCCGTGGCCGCTGCGGCCTCTTCCGGGGTGACGCCCCCCGAGACGGTCTTGTCCTCGGCCCTCAGCCTGCCCATCGTCTCCACCCTGCCCATCGTCTCCAACCAGGCCCCCCTGGAGGGCGAGGAGCTGAAGCTGGACGAGGGGAGCTCTGCCGAGTCTTCGGAGGAGCAACTGGAGGAGCACGGCTACCACCGGAACGAGGGGACGACGGCGGAGCTGGTGGAGGTGGTGATGGGGCTGCAGAAGAAGGTGAAGGTGCTGCAGCAGAGGCACCGGCGGCACTGCGCCAAGCTGGACGCCATGAAGAGCATGGTGGAGCAGCTCTGGAAGGAGAACTTGGCGTCGGAGGAGAAACTGAAGCTCCTGGAGGTGGTGAGTGGCACAAGGATCGACATTACAGGGAGTCCTCGACTTCCAACAGTTTGTTTAGTGACCATTCGACGTGACAACAGCACTGAAAAAGGTAACTTACGACCCTGTTTCATACTTAAGGCCGTTGCAGCATCCCCAGGGTCACGTGATCAGAATTCGGACGCTTGGCGATTGACTCATATTTATGACGGTCGCCATGTCCCAGGAATCACGTCATCCCCTTTTGCGACCTTCTGACAAGCAATGTCAGTGGGGAAGCCCGATTCACTTAACAACCGTGTGACTCATTTAACGACTACAGGGATTCACTTAGCAACAGTGACAAGGAAGGTGGTAAAATGGGGCCGAACTCACTTAACAAGTGTCTCGCTTAGCAGTGGAAGCATCCCAAGGGAAGACTGCGAAGAGCAGGCTCCGTTACCGTCGTAACTCTAGGACGACCTGTATTTCAAGATCTTGGGGCACAGTGAGCCACACTGGTTAAGGACGCTGTGACCGTCGTAAGCGTGAACCAATTGCCAAGAGTCTGAATTTTGATCACGGGAATGTTGCAATGGTCAAAAGTGTGAAAAACAGCCCTAAGTGACTTTTTTCAGTGCCGTTGTGACTTAGAAGGAATTGTTGTAAGTCAAGGACCACCGGGACTTCAACGGTCTCGCCATGGGGGACACGACCTTTTCAGCCCCATCTGGACACAGCAAAGGCTGCGGAATCCTATCCGACTGGCCAAAGGCTGCCCAGGTATCCTTAACCCTTTCTCTTCCCTTCCCTCCCCAGGCCTGCCTGCAGTCCAGCACCTTTGCGCCAGAGAGCGGCGGCGCAGTGGCCATCATCTGCCAGGAGAGAGAGCAGGCCTTGGTCTACGCCGTGCCTCAGCTCCCCAGCGAAGGCAGCGAGACCATCCTCCGGTTGGAAGAGCAGTGAGCCGGGACTGAAGGGGGGTGGGGGGCAGCTGAGAACAGGCCTTTCTGCACCTGGTTGCCCCCTCAGTCCTCCCCAGGGGGTGACCAGAGCTTGCCCCCCCCCGGAGCCTCCGGGAACCCCGGCCCAGCTAAGCAGAGCCTCTGCTGAGTGGGCTGCTTCTCCGTGGCCTTATTGCATCAGCACCTTCTGGTTTCTCTCTGGGGCTACTTGAGATCATTATATATGCTGAACTTTCAGCCCTAATCCTTCTCGGGCCTCCCAGGCTGCTAATTTGCATTCGCCCCGGCTGGTGTGGCCGTGGCCCAGGGTGATGGGAATTGTAGTGCAAAAGGGAAGCCTTAACCACCGTTCCTCCTCCCCTGCTTGTAATTCTCGCCAGTGTTACCGGACCAGCCAGCTTCGTCTCAGTGGCCAAGAAGTGTCCTATCCATTTTCGGAGGTCTAGAACGTTCTGTCTGTTGGTGCTTTGTTTTTTTTTTTGAAAGCTTCAGATTCGGTGTTTGCAAGGTGTTTTTCTTCCTGGAGGGGCTGTTGGCCTCTCCAGATCTCTACACTGATTCAAACTAGGTGGGAAAGATGATTCTGGGCTGCTGATCCCAACTGAGCCTTTTATGCAGAGCTTACAATCTGATGGGTTATTATGATTATTATTAAGGGGTTGAATGGAACCTGGAGAGGACAGTGAGTGAGTGTAGGAAACACAGTAAGGAGAGAGGAGAGACTCTTTTAAGGGGTCACGAAGGGAAGTGTGGAAAAGATTGACACATGACAACAATTGACAATAGGCCCCGTGAAATTGGAAACGTACGTGTGTTTTGCAGCCACGAAACCAGCTGGAGTTGTGCGTGCCCGCCTTCTTCAACCTGGCACTCTTAACTTGCTTTAGAGTAAATCTCAGAATCCCAAGATGGGGCTTTTTGTGAATTGTAGTTCAAAAGCATCTGGAGAAACCACCAAGCTGGACGTGAAATTTTCAATAGACAAGATTTAAGAACAATTCGAAGAGCGTTTAGACTTCTTTCTGCTTTTCCTTGTGTCCAATTCCTGTAATTGTCCTGAAGGCCAAAATGTCTTGCCAGCTGGCTGCCAAATAGGATCCCGAGTGAGTTTTGATCATAGATCCTTTCATTGGTTAAATCTTCATTTTAAAAAAAAATAAAATACACTGGCTTCTGTGATTAACCCATGCGTTGGAGGAAAGATTTAATTAAAGATTTTACAAAGGCATGCCCGTCTTCCCCAGCCTGGCGGCTTTCAGATATGTTGGGTCTAAAATTCCCAGCCAAGATAGCCAAAGGAACTCTGGGAGTTGTAGTCCACCCCACCTGGAGGTTGCCCGCTGGGGAAGGCCAGGGTAAATCTTGAGAGAATTGAGCAGGGATGATCTTTTTTTGCATGTGCTGTGTGTTTATACAGGTCTGTAATTTAAACAAACGAATAAAGGGAATCTATCAGAAAATATTTTGCATGGCTTTGATTACATCAGGAGGAGGGAAGCCATGGATCCAGGTGTGTCTACAGTCTTTCAAAAGTTAAGACAGCGATCTTGGGACTCAGGTTCCCATCTTGATTTTTTAAAACTTCCCCCGTGAAAACCCTGGCAGGATCTATAGCTCCCCACCATACACACTAAACACAATGGAGTGCCTTCAAGTGGGTCAGTGCTTCTCCGCTTAAAGAAGCGTGGACTTCAGCTCCCAGGATTCCCCAGCCAGCATTCTAATGAATTTTTAAGATAGGTGCACTTCAGCTTCCAGAATTCCCCAAAATTCTGTCTTCAAGTGTACTAGCATGCTTTAAGATGAGTGGACTTCAACTCTCAAAATTCCCCAGCCAATATGCCAGTAAACGTAAAAGAGATGTGGACTCCAACTCCCATGCTCACTGGGGATTTCTGGAAGTCTACGCCTGTTGAAGTTGCTGAAGTTGAGAAACATAATGAAGTGGATAATGGGTTATGGTGCTGTCCCAGCGTGGAACTGTTTGGAAACCAGCCAATTCCACATTAGGCTGACTAGCCAAGGAACCAAAAGAAAATTGCAATGATTTACCTCACCCCTTACATAAATCTATGGTGTGATCACACTTAGTTATATTTTGCATATATCTGCTCACCCCCCCCAACCCAGAGTGAAGTTAAGAGCTGGAAAAGTTGCAGACGAAGCAGATCTGGGGGGGGGGGAATGGAGATTTTAAGGCTGGAAGGCAGCCAGACAGTGAGTTGTGGCATATAAAATTAGGCAGGATGAGATTTATTTTCCCAGAAGGAGATGGCAATTCTTCTGTGCTGTTGGAAACCACATTCCTCCAGACTATGGATATCCCAATTTGGTTTGCGTTCCTGGAATTTTCAACTGGCTGAGGTTTTTGAGATCATTTATACGGGCCCAGTGGATGGTTCTTTGCTTAGCTGCCTTCCAACAGATCGCTGTCATGCGGTGTTTCTTCTGGAAAATTCTGGGGGGAAAGTGGGTTTGGTGTTGTGTTCTGAAGGGGCTGGCCAATCATCAGGAGATGGTGAGTTCTAGTGTGCCTTAGCCATGAAAGCCGGCTAGGTGACTTTGGGCCAATCACCAGGAGACGGGGAGTTCTAGTCCCGCCTTAGGCAACTGGTTGGGTGACTTTTGCTCAATCCCCAAAAGACAGTGAGTTCTAGTCTCACCTTAGGCACGAAAGCCAGCTGGGTGACTTTGGGCCAGTCACTCATTCTCAGCCCAGCCCACCTCACAGGGTTGTTGTGAGCAAAAGGGAAGGAGGAAGGAAGAGTAGGTACGTTGGCTTGTAGAATAATAAAAGCTGGATAAACATCTAATCATCAAACGGATCAAAGGTCTTTTCAGTGAAACTGCCGCACTGGGGAAAAACGGTCAGAAGTCCCTTTTTTTCCAGTGCCATTGTAGTTTTGAACCATCACTAAACAGACCGTCGTAAGTCGGAGAACTACCTGAATGGCCATTGGCCTCCTCTTTGGAGAGAGGTCTGCCAGCTCTCTGGCGGGAAGGTGCCCAGCTGGGGGCCCCCAACTTCTCAGCCCCAAGGGAGGGAGGGGGTGCAGCTGGGATTTCTGGCCGTCTTTTTTTTCCGGAGAGACCCCCAACCCCCCCCCGAGAGACCCCCAACCCCCCCCCGGGAGTGGACGGAGGGTCCCGGCTCAGCAGCCTCCTGCCCCTCGCCAGCCCTTCCCCGGGCCTGCGTCCCCCCGGATCCCCGCAGCGACGACCCTCCGGAGGCGGGGGCGGCGCGGGGGCTGCAGAGGCGGGCCAGGGGGCGGCTTCGGCTGCTGATGCCGCGGCCGATGATGCTGCGGGCGGCGCATGAGCGCTGCCATCACCGCCTCCTCCTCCTCCTCCATTCCGCGCTGCGCCCGCCGAGCCCAGCCGAGGGTCGCCTCGCCGCCGCCGCTGCATTCTCCGCCCGGTAGGTGGGCGCGCTGCCTCCCGGCCGCCGAGCCCGAGGAGCCCTTCCCGGAGGATGAGCGACCCCCCCCCCGGCCGTTCCTCCCCGCAGCGGAGATGCTCCTGCGGGCCCCGTCCTGGCGCGTCGCAGCCCGCAGCATCCCTGCTCCTGGTCCTACCCCCCCCACTCCCGCCCTCCCCGCCGCTCCTTCCGACCGCTCTTCGGCCTCCCCCCCCCGCCGTAGCCCCCGGCCTGGCCCTGCGAAGCGCCCCCGCCGCCCCTTCCCACCCCCGCTGGACCGGGATGCTCCGTCTGCCCGTCCCGCTCCTGCATCCCAGGGTGGGAAGGATGGTGCCCTCTCCTCCCCCTTCATCACCCCCCCCCCCGCCCTCCATCAAATGCTGGGAATTCTGCCTTGGCCTCTTAGGGGAAGTTCTCCCCCCTCCCACCCCACCCCAATTTGGGGGCTGGAGCATCGTTGGGCTCCCCCCGTCCCTCCCTCCCCGCAAGGACAAAAAAGGCTAGCCAGGTTAAGGCGGGGGGGGGAGGGTCTCTCTGGGCTAAAGACAGCCCCTGGAGGGAGCAGGACTCCATTTCGGAGTACTACCTCTCCCATCGTCCTCAGCTGGTGTTGCTATTGTCCTGGCTGCTAGGAATTCTGGGAGCCGAAGTCCCAGCCGGTCTGGAAAGTGCCAGATTGAGGATGTAAATATGCATGCATGATGCCCGCTTTGCTGCGATTGAGGATGGGAGCATTTTTGAAAGGGAAACACCCCCCCCCCCATTTCTCCTGCGAAGGTGCCAGGATTTTACCTGTTCTCAAAAGGGTTTTGTTTCGTTTCGTTTCACCGATTTGGTTTGATTTGAATTATTATTTTATTTTAATTTATTATTTTTTATTTTATATTTTATTTCATGTCATATTATTTTAGTTTATACTATTTTATTTTGTTTCATTTTTTATTTTATTCCCCCCCCCTTTCTCTTTTATGGAAAAAAGAGGCATATCTCTTTGCAAAAAAACAAACGAACCCACTAAGTACAAACCCCAGGAGGTCTCAAGACCCAAGACTGGAGTCCTGCATTGCATGGGAATTTCACAGACAGGGCAGCACCCCTCTCTCAATCCGCAAAACAGAGCCAGCTACCCATCTGGAAGACACCCAGAGACACAGAAATACACATACACAAATCCACACACCCAAGCAATCTCTGCATTGTTGAGAGCCCAGCTCTGACACACATACAGGATTGCCAGGCCTCGTATTGATCGCCTCCATCTCATGGGCCTCTCGGAAGGGAGAGTGTGTGAGTGTGGGTTTTGTACAGGAAGGAAGAGTGTGTGAGTGCGGGTGTTGTACATCATCCATTCTTAAGGCATTCCCAAAGAAAGCTTGGGAATAGCAGCCCTGCCAGAATCTGCTCCCCATTAAATGGATCCTAGAGTCCCTTTATGGAGCTTTAATGCTTAGCGAGATCACCTCTGTTTCGGGGATGGTGCACGTGGGAATCGGAATCCAGCCAGATTTCCAGAAGAGTCCACGTGTGGTAGTGTGGATTGCGAAGAGGTGACAAATGGTGTGACTCTCTTGAAGCGGAATGGTGCTGTTGGTTAAAGGAAGCTGGCAGGAGAAAAAAAAACTCTTTTTAGTGTGTGTTCAATTCTCAGTCATTTTAAATGGAGAGCAGTGCATTTTCAACCCGGGTAACTTGAAGAGTGGTGGACTTCAATTCCCAGAATTCCCCATACAAAATCACAGTAGTTCTCCAGCTTTAGTAGCCTCTTTCGTGGAGCTGTGGTTGCTGTGTGGACTTCAGCTCCTAGAATTCCCCAGCCAGCAATGAATGCTGGGAGTTGTAGTCCATAAATTTTCCAGTTCATTAGCATGCTGACTGGGGAATTCTGGGAGTTGAAGTCCCCACATGCTAAACTCAGTTGGCACAGTAGTAAAGTGGACTTGACCATAAATCCTACTTGAATAGAATATTGCAGCTTTGGCAAGCTCACTCCTAACAAGAGCCTTTTAGACAGGTGATTTTGGCTGGTTTGTTCACTCTAGGACGCCAAATACCATTTGTTTTGTATTGGTTTAGTGCCATGTGCGAACCAAGCCATAAAGCTGACCATGGTTTACAGCTTAATTTATTACAGGAACCCGGCTAATTATGGCTTAGTCAATGAAGCATAATTAAGCAAGCTGTGGCTTAACCCAAAGCATAAAAATGTTTTATGGTTTGATTTGAGATAAAAAGGGGTTTTTTTGCAAAGCTTGCTCAGGATTGAGAGTACCTTGACTTCTGTAATTTCTTAAGAATGGCCAGCTATTATATTCATATTCATGTCTTCCGGATTTTATATAATTATTTTATATCACTGTTTTTGTGAGGTTATAAGGTGCCCAGAGTCCCTCACCAGTGAGATGGGCAGCGTGTAAATTTAACAAACGTACAAATTTAATAAGTACATTCAATCAGGAATAACCAAGAGGTTATCCACAAGGAAAACCTGAGCTTACGCGCTTAAATCTTTCTATGTTCTCAATTTTTGGAGAGTTACTCCCTCTCTTTGTAATCCTTAAACTTGTCTCATGGGTGGCAAGACAGTCAGCTTGATTGAGTGGTTAAGGCCCCAGCCAGAAACCAGGCGATGGTGAGTTGTAGTCCTGCCTTAGGCCCAAAAGCCAGCTGGGTGACTGTGGGCCAGTCACCAGGAGACGGTGAGTTCTAGTCCCATCTTAGCTATGAAAGCCAGCTGGGTGACTTGGGCCAATCTAGTGAGTTCTAGTCCCATTTTAGGCATGAAAGCTGGCTGAGTGACTTTGGGCCAATCCCCTCTCTCTCAGCCCAACCCACCTCACAGGGTTGTCGTTATGTGGAAAATAGGAGGAGGAAGGAATATTAGGCATGTTCACCACCTGGAGTTATGTATAAAGATAATCAAGATGGGACTAAAATAAATTAATCCATAGCAGGCCTGAGTTTCCAATTCCTTTGCTGTCACCTGGCTGACCGATTTCTCTTCTCCTGCTGGACCTTGAACAGAGAAAAGAGCTTCCCGCTGCCATGACCAAAGACGACTCCGCCGAGCTCCCTTCCGAGGAAGACCACCAGGCGCTGGAATTCCAGAGCCCAATCCTGGAGAGGAGGAAGAAGCCCATCGTCCACCCTTCAGCCCCAGCTCCGCTCCCCAAAGATTATGGTGAGCTGTTTCCTTCCCATCCTGTTCTTCTTCAGCCTTATCCTTCCCTGGATGGCTTTTCTCCTTGACCAGCTGACCGGGATTCTGGGTCAAATCCTGGGGTGGTTGTTTTTTTTTTAATGGTGGAGCCCAGACAAGGAGGACATTGTGCATCGCAGCGCATAAAAGAGACAGCCAGGAAAGGGGTGTGAGAGAGGCAAAATGGGGTTCGGATTAAGAGAAAAAGGCTTTCTGTCAGGGAAATAAAAATTGCACCAGGTCACAAATATGAACTGATAGCCTGTCAATATAAATTATGCAGACAATGTTATTTTCCAGCTTCCCCGCGTTGATTTTGCTTGTTGGAAGCTGCCTGGGAAGGTAACAAATGATGATCACATGACCCAGTGCAACCATGTCAGTTGCCAGGTGCCCACAGTTTGATCATATGACCGTGGGGATGCTGCAATGGTCATTAAGTTTGAAAACTGGCCATAAGTGACTTTTTTCACTGACTTTCAGTGACTTTCTCAATTGCGGTCATAAATTAAGGACTTACTTGTCTGATATCTGAAGTAAGGATATCTGTCAGGGGTGGCTGGGGAATTCTGGGAGTTGAAGTCCACAAGCCTTAAAGTGGCCAAAGTTGGAGACCCCCTCTTTAACCAATGGCCCACCCATCTGAAGTTTGAAACCAACTGTGGGGTGAAATCCTTTCCCCCTCCCCCCTCCTTCCCTGCAGCTTTCACTTTCTTTGATCCCAACGATCCTGCTTGCCAAGAAATCCTTTACGATCCCATCACTACCGTCCCGGAGCTGTTCGCCATCATCCGCCAATGGGTTCCCCAGGTGCAGCACAAGATCGACATGATCGGCAATGAGGTGAGCGGGCAAGGGCAGACCCCCGGGGGTGGCCGAGGGTTAAGAGGTGAAGGCACCAGGTTAGAAACCAGGAGACCGTGAGTTGTAGTCCCACTTTAGGCACGAAAGCCATTTGGGAGACGTTCGACCAATCAGCAGGAAATGTTGAGTTCTAGTCTCTCCTTAAGCAGGAAAACCAGCTGGGTGACTTTGCAACAATCACTAGGTGACAGTGAGTTCTAGTCCTGTCTTCGGTGTGAAAGGTGGCTAAGTGACTCTGGGCCAATTACCAGGAGGCTGGGAGTTATAATCCCACTTTAGGTATGAAAGCCATCTGGATGATTTGGGGACAATCACCAGGAGACGGTGAGTTCTAGTCCCACCTTCAGCATGAAAGACGGCTGGGTGACTTTGAGCCAATCATCAGGAAACTGGGAGTTCTGGTCCTGCCTTAGATATGAAAGCTGAATTTGCTTAATCATGATTTGCTTAATGACCATGATCCAAATGGTCATGAAATTGATCCTGTCTCATCATGACTTGCTTAGTGACCAAATTGCAGACCCAATTGTGGTCATACGTTGAGGACTACTGATAGCCTCTTTCTTGCTCGTCTGTCCTCTTCAGATCCTGAAGCGTGGCTGCCACGTCGATGACCGGGATGGGCTGACAGATATGACTCTCCTGCATTACGCATGTAAAGCTGGTGCACACGGCGTGGGTAAGGCAGAAAAATGAAATGGATATGTATTTATTTACTTATTAAATTTATTTGCCAGCCATCTTGACCCCTGAGGTGACTCTGGACGGTTTACAATATTAAAAGCTATGAAACTAGAAAAAATGCATGTTTCTTAAGGCTGGTCCAGTTTTGCATTGTGCTTTAAGCACAGACTGGTGCTGAGTTGCCCAAAAAACACAGTCTGAATTTTCTGAGCCCCTTCTTGACAAACCTCTTCCTTTCTTATAAAATTTTGATTACCATGACTGTGTGTCCATTATTTGAGAAAGCCGTCCTTTATTAGAATATGCATTTTTGTATATTTTTTCCTGGTTTCCTTGGCACTTGAATTTTCCTTTACCAAGCAAAATTATATATTTTTTAAAATCCTTCTTGTTGCCTCTATTTTTTTCCAAGAAAAAAGAGGCATTGTAGGTTAAATTAGAATATAGTTCTCTGGAAAGAATAAAGCACCACTCCTAAAGTACTTGCTAACAATTCTTTTTACTTCCCTTCCCTTTTCACTTCCCTTTTTACTTCCCATTTTACTTCCTGTTTTATTTTTATTTTATTATTTTTATATTTTATTTTTTAGTTTAATTTAATTATTGTATTGATTTATGTGCTCCCCCTCTCACTTAGAGTTGACTTATGGGGTCAGTTTCCTTTAGGGAGGCTTTTGATACAGCTCACCTGTGCTTCTGCTCATCCCAGGTGATCCCGCTGCCGCCGTGCGCCTCTCTAACCAGCTGCTGGCCCTGGACGCAGATGTGACACTACGCAGCCGCTGGACCAACATGAACGCGCTCCATTACGCGGCCTACTTTGACGTCCCCGAACTCATCCGCATCCTCCTCAAGGCCTCCAAGCCCAAAGGTGTGTTTGCACGAAGGAGGTCGGACATGTTGCCCAGGTGGAGGGAGGCCAAAATGACCTGGCACTTTTGCTGTCCATCGCCATTTTTAAGTCAACCAATTAATGGCTCAAGACGGTGTTTGGCAACCCTGGGAATTTAAAGAGGGGTGGACTTCAACTTCCAGAATTCCCCACCCCTCTTCAAGTTCAATAGCAGGCTGGCTAGGGAATTCTGGGAGCTGAAGTCCACCCATTTTCAAGTCCTCCAGCATGCTAGCATGATTGCTTGTGTCTGCTGAAGAGCTTCATGGAGAGGCCTTTCCAGTTAGAGAAACCGAACGTGGGACCTAAAGAGGTAGGCCACCTTGGCTCTTTTATGACTCGTGAACTTCAACTCCCAGAATTCCTAAGCCATCATGGCTCAGCTTGGAAACCTCTCCCTTTCCTCTCAGCATGGCTAGCTCAGGAATTCTGGGAGTTGAAGTCCACAAGTCATGAGGGGGCCATAATTCCTCCATGTTGGCTCAGGAATTCTGGGAGTTGAAGTCCACGAGTCATGAAGGGGCCATAGTTCCCCCATGCTGGCTCAGGAATTCTGGGAGTTGAAGTCCACAAGTCCTAAAGGGGCCATAATTCACCCATGCTGGCTCAGGAATTCTGGGAGTTGAAGTCCACCAGTCATACAAGAGCCAAGGTTGCCTACCCCTAGCACTGGGCCTTCCTTCCCTCCAAGGCCGGGGGCTGTACAGAGCCTAGTATTGTGCAAATGCATCCTAAACTAATTCAGAATCCCGACTGAGTCCGTACTGCTTTTTTCCCCCTGAAGTTCTCAACTCGACATGCAGTGATTTTAACCATGGAACCGCCTTACACATCGCTGCTTCGAATCTCTGCTTGGGGGCCGTGAAGTGTCTTCTGGAACATGGGGCCAACCCCGCTGTCAGGGTGAGAAAAAAAAGGGGGGCACAGATAACGGGCAGATGGGTCTTTGACCGAGAATAAGAAAGACCCCCATTCTCATGGAACATTGATCCAATGCCTTCACAATATTCTTTATTATTATTATTATTACTCAATGCAATTAGATCTTCTGTTAGATGTGATTCGTTTGTTTTTAATGCATGTCGGGGACTTTTGACCGACCCCTCTCTAGACAGCTGCCAGAGGAACCAGACACCGATTGAGGCTCACATACAAAATGTGTCAAACCAGAGGCAAAAATTAGATTTTGAAGATGCCGTAAAAATAGCCCAGCCTGTTAATCAGGAGACTGGGTGTAGGTGAGCACCTCCAGCGACACTGCTGTAAGTGACATTAGCGGAAAGAAAAAGGTTGTCAACACAATGCAAAAAATGTTGAGACCCTTAAAAAAAGAGTGCAGAGAAGAACAACAAAGATGATCGTGGGGGGGCTGGAGGCGAAAACATAGGAGAGTCAGTTGCAGGAATTGGGTATATCTGTTCTAATGACGAGAAGGACTAGGGTGTGACATGGTAGCAGTGTTCCAGTATTTGAGGGGCTGTCACAAAGAAGAGTGGTGTGTGTGTGTGTGTGTCGAGCTATTCTCCAAAGCACCCGAAGGCAGAACAAGAAGCAACAGATTGAAACTAATCAAGGAAGGAAGCAACCGAGAACTAAGGGGTAATTTCCTGACAGTGAGAACAATCAACCGTTGGAACAGCTTCCCTCCAGAAGTTGTGGATGCTCCATCCCTGGAGGTTTTTAAGAAGAGATTGGACAGCCATTTGTCTGAATTGATATAGGGTGTCCTGCCTGAGCAGGGGGTTGGACTAGATGACCTCCAAGGTGCCATGTGACTCTGATATTCTGTTATTTTTCGTTGGAAGCACCCAGCTTTCCTTGGGGTTTCATTGAGACCCCCTTTAACTTTATGAAGGAGGCCTTTAGTGCCATCGGTGGAAAGAGCCCGCATTGTCCGTGGGTGGGAGAAACCGCATTGTCCCCCCTCTCTCTCTTTCTCTCAACAGAATAGCAAAGGGCAGGTCCCGGCTGACGTCGTGCCAGATCCCATGGACATGACCCTGGACAAGGCCGAGGCTGCCATGATCGCCAAGGAGCTGAAGCAGCTGCTGCTGGATGCCGTGCCTTTGACTTGCAGCCTGCCCAAGGTCACCTTACCCAACTACGACAATATTCCTGGGAACCTCATGCTCCTCTCTCTTGGCCTTAAGCTGGGTGACCGGGTCCTGGTGGACGGGCAGAAGGTAAGGAAGGCACAGCTGCACAAGGACCTGGGAGAGGAGAGGGTTCTCCCCCCCCCCGGGTCTCTCTCAGGCTCATCAGAACGGCCTGTTTTTTTCATCTGCCTAAGGATGGGGAACCCCGTCGTGGAGGTCGTCAGCCCTTTGAGGGAGTCTGATATGGCAGCAATTGCAGAATTGCTCTCTCAGTGTTGCAGGATAGGATTACCGAATCCTGGAAGCCAGCCAGATTTTCCCCTCTTATACCAAAGAGAATGAAGGCAGGACGGTCTTGAGTTTCTTCCTCACTTTTCCCCCCTTTCCAGGGACAGAATTATATTTACTCTTAACAGTTCCTGTGTACCTTCTTCAGGGCTCTGTCTGCGTTAATCTACAGATGTGTAGCCAAAGATAACCAAAGATTGGATTTGGTAGGAGGAAGGAAGGAAGGAAGGAAGGAAGGAAGGAAGGAAGGAAGGAAGGAAGGAAGGAAGGAAGGAAGGAAGGAAGGAAGGAAGGAAGGAACGTCTGTGTGCAGACCAAGAACATAGCCACTTCTGCAGCACCCCTGAAAATGTGGGATCCTTTCAGACTGTATAGGGACTTAATATGTTCTACCCCTAGAACAGCTATCCAAGATGGTTTGCAATCTATATAACTCTTGGGGCCGGGCTACACATTATACTGCCATCCAAATATTCACCTGTGCCAGTCAGCCACCTATGCCAGCCGCTGTTTCCCCATCTGGATCAGCCTTGTTGAATTAGGTTTTTCGAGGGATCCTTAGCATCCCGTTAGATTCCCAGCTCAGATTACATGTGTTTCCAGCCAGGTGATGTGCAGGTAATTTCCTGTTCTCCACGTGCAATTTGACCCCATCGTGTTTGGCTGCAGGTGGGCACCTTGCGTTTCTGTGGCACCACCGAGTTTGCCAGTGGCCAGTGGGTCGGCGTGGAGCTGGATACGCCGGAGGGCAAGAATGACGGCAGCGTGGGCGGCATCCGCTACTTCATTTGCCCTCCGAAGCATGGTGAGTTTTGGCAGAGGTAGGACTTCAACCCACCGTTTGAAGTTAACGACAGCACTGAAAAAAGTGACTTACAAACGGTTCTCACACTTATGAACGCTGCAGCATCCCCACGGCCACATATCTATCTGTCTGTCTGTCTGTCTGTCTATCTATCTATCTATCTATCTATCTATCTATCTATCTATCTATCTATCTATCTTCCCTATCCTATCTTTCTATCTGTCTGTCTATCTATCTATCTATCTATCTATCTATCTATCTATCTATCTATCTATCTATCCTATCTTTCTATCTATCTATATCTATCTATCTATCTATCTTCTCTATCCTATCTATCTATCTATCTATCTATCTATCTATCTATCTATCTATCTATCTATCTATCTATCTATCTATCTTCCCTATCCTATCTTTCTATCTGTCTGTCTATCTGTCTGTCTATCTATCTATCTTTCTATCTATCTATCTATCTATCTATCTATCTATCTATCATCTACATTTATCATGCTTCTTAAACTCCCATCTCCCTTAACAACTGCCTTGTTTAGTGGATGATCATGGTGGAATTACAGCCTGCGTCATTAACCAGGGCTGCCTTTTTCTTCTTTCTTGCTTTCCCAGGACTGTTCGCTTCAGTGTCCAAGATCTCCAAAGCTGCTGACCAAATACCGTCGGTCACCTCCACCCCACGGACCCCCCGCATGGATTTTTCCCGCATGACAGCCAAAGGGCGCAAGGAGAAGGACAAAGACCGGAAAGGTAGCTTGGGGATCTCTTTGGAAAGGGGGCTGCAGAAGGGGCCCCTGGTGGCTGGCAGGCCCCAGAGGGGGGCTTCTTCTCTCAGCTTTGACTCAATTGTTCAGGTCTTGGAGGGTGGCTGCTGGGGGAGGGGGGATACCAGCACCAGACATCCAAGTTGAACTGTGGGGTCCTTAGTGCTCTCTGAGCTTGGTTGTTTGCTTGCAGACGTTTCATGACCCAACTAGGTAACATCATCAGTGCTGGTAAATGTGGGGGAACCCCTCCTCTGCAGCAGCCAGCACTTAGATAAGCAGGGATTAACATCAGACAAACAATCAAGCAAAAAACAATACTCTAATCAAGGCACTACCAAGGAGAAAACAACACCCACTAAGACTGGCAGAGAAGACAACTCTATATAAATGGGGTGCAAACTCCCTCCTCCCTCACTCGGATGAAGTTACCTAGTTGGGCAAGGAAATGTCTGCACAGAAACAACCAACTTCAGAGAGCACCAAGGACCCCACAGTTGTCCTCCCCCTCCTCCTCCTCCATCCTTCCTCTTCTCCTTCTCTTCCACTCTGCAAACTCCTTCCCCTTCTAATACTGGTGATGTTACCTAGTTGGTTAATGAAACGTCTGCAAGCAAACCCCCACCGAGGGCTCTAAAGTCTTGGAATCCTACATGGGGGGGGGTCACCCAAAATTTGTCCCCCTTATTCCTCTCCCTTCTCCGCCCAGCGCTCAGAAAGAAATCCTTATCCGTGGGCAGCCTGGACCGCGAAGGACTGAAGATCGACATTGGAGATCAGGTGCTGGTGGCTGGACAGAAGCAAGGGGTCATTCGTTTCTACGGGAAGACCGATTTTGCTCCAGGTAAGGCCGACAAGGTAGAGGTTGGATGGGAAGACCCTGCCCAAGGGTGGGAATGAAGTCGGGGGGGGGAGCTAAGATATGGCATCTCAACCGTTTGCGACCTTTATCAGGATTCATGGACGGTACGACATAAGTCACAACTAGTGCAAATATTGAGATAATGTTTACATTGCTCTCTGTTGTCCGTCTCTCTTCTTTTAGGCTACTGGTTTGGAATTGAGCTGGACAAACCGACAGGGAAGCACGACGGCTCTGTTTTTGGGGTTCGCTACTTCACCTGCGCCCCTAAGCATGGCGTTTTTGCCCCCCCGTCCAGGGTCCAGAGGTAGGTTGGCTGTTTAGGTGCTGGGAATGAGGCTTCCTTGGATTGTATAGCATCCTAGGGCTGGAAGGGATCTTGGAGGTCTTCTAGTCCAACCCCATGCTCTGTGCCAGGAGTATCCAACCTTGGCCCCTTGAAGACCCGTGAACTTCAACTCCCAGAATTCCCCGGTTTGCCACGTGACCATGGGGATGCTGCGATGGTCATAATCGCAAGAAGCCACAAGTTGCTTTTTTCAGTGCTATTGTAACTTCAAATGGTCACTAAGCTAATGAATGTAAATTGAGGGCTCCCTGTTATCTTTGTTCTTAAGTGAATTGCAACTCTCTCTCCCTCCCTCCCTCCCTCTCTCTCTCTCTCTCTCTTTCTCTCTCTCTCTTGCAGAATTGGAGGCCCCAAGGACTCTCAAGATGCCACTTCAGGAAAGAAGGTGCACCAAGTGACCAGTAGGTATAGCCCGGACTTCCCTTCGACACTATTTGGGGGAAAGGAAGGGCTGTGGGAAAGCGACATGGAGGGAATTTGCTGAGAACTCACCACGGCTCGGTTTCTGGCAAGCATCCATGTGCCTCTGCTGATTTCCACATGAAGTTTGGACTGTAGTACTGGTGATATAGAATACAATACTTTATTTAGCCAAGTGAGATTAGACATACAAGGAATTTGTCTCCGGTGCAGAAACTCTCAGTGTACATGCAAAACAACAAAGTAATAATAATCATATATCAAAGTCATAATAATGATACCAATAAGAGAACATGGTGGAAGAGGTGAGAAGGGTAAAAGTAATACAGCTATACTACATGGGTAAATATGCTTGGGCATAAGTCCTGTTGCACAGGCTAAGTAACATGAGCTTTCTTGTGCTCTAAATTTGCCTTTTTCAAATGTGTTGCTAATAATTTGCCAAAAGCCTTAACCTTCAGGAAAAAACTCTCTTTTAGTAACCAGGACTGGTAGAAAAATATTCGGTATATTCTACATAAAAGTTTCAAAGGCAGGAAAACCCATGCTAGCTAGCCAGTGCAACGGTACTACAAAAACCATACTCCAAGTATTATCAAGTCCATAATGTAAGGTCCTCGACGTCTTCTCCTCCAGGAGCAAAGATCCAGGAGCCGAGGGGCATCGAACGGGCTCCTTTCCCAGTTTAAGAAAAATAACGGCGTTTCCCCCTCTCTTGCAGTTTCACAGCCGAAGCGCAATTTCACCACAGTCAGATCTCCGAAAGACATCACGTCAGAAAATTCCATCTCTAGGTAAGAGCGACTGGGATCTGGCCATCTTCGAAGCCCCCCGGATCCCTGGCTGGGGAATTCTGGGAGTTGAAGTCCACCCATCTTAAAGTGCCCAAGGGGGGGGGAGGAACATGGTTGTAAATCCATGCCTCTAGCAACAGGCCATGTGGAGGGTGGAAAATGATTCAAGAGCCCCTGAAAGAAGAAGGCCACCCCCCCTCTTGAGTTTCTAGGTCCTTCCACAGGTGATTCACTCTTGGGTGGTTGAATTTCATTCCACAAACTTGCCTCAGCATCCTTATTGTTGAGTAGTGGGTTGGGTCTTCTTCTTCGTGCGATGCTCCTGTTGACCTCAATCGTCATCTAAGCCACCAAGAATTCCTTCACCCCTTTGAGGTGTCCTCCATGGACCAGGTAGACCTTCCCCAAGGGTCTTCAGAAGATCCATGCCCTTCTTTCCCACCATCCCGGAGGCCAATCACACACCACGCTTCCTGTTCTCTCCCACAGGATCCTCTTCTGTTGCTGGTTCCCGTGGATGCTGCGTGCGGAAATGCAGCCGTAGAGTTCTCGCCCCCCCCCCAGCACCCACTCTTCCTCCTCTTCCTCCGCTCTTTCTTCGCTCTCCACGTAATCAAAGACTGCTCTTCGGATCTGTCGCTCACCTCTCCTGCTCCCCACCTCCATCACCATTCTAGTGAACCCAGTGCCTTGCTAGATCACCTGAGCACCCCAGTAGATTGTGAGAAACGCTAAACCCCTCCTGTTTGCTCCCCACTTTCTGAGCTGTGGCACCACCGGTCTCTTCTAGCACTTCTTTTGAGGATCTGGCAACGGCCATTAGAATCATTTTTCTATTGGGGGGGCAGGGGGGAGGACGTCCCTTCAGTTATGCTTGGGAGACACGTCTCTGAGCTTTCCGGCAGTCAGGAAATCCATAGTCCAGTTCTGAGGTCTTCACCATGAAAAAGCACATTGCAAATCCACTTGGCTTCCTTGGACAACCGTTTGTCTGGGGTGGAGTAAGACCTCCTGCCTTGGGCGGGGGGTTGGACTAGAAGACCTCTGAGGTCCCGTCCAGCCCTAGGATACTACGATTCTAAAATTGAGTCTGCAGCTAAGGGACAACAGTCTCCCCTAGTTTGCAGTTGACCCAGCCCTTTGAGTGACAGACATAGGAAACTGGCACTCTTGTTTCTAAAGTTGCTGGCTGGGGGATTCTGGGAGTGGAAGTCCGCGTACATTTTTCAAGTTGCCGAGCTTGAAAAACACCACCTTGGGCCAATGTGGGCCACAAATGCTCCATTGAGGAGGGCTGTGGTCAAGAATCACTCTGCTTGGTCGACCAGTTAGGATCCGAGTCCCAAGCAGACAGCTTGTTGAACATCAAGCTAAGATTCTCTCCAGAATCATGGCTTGTTCTTCCATGCAAATGCAGCCTTAACTAAAATTCCTCGGCGTTTCCCTTTTTCTCCTAAGCAGTTTTTATCTTATCATCAACCAATTTCAAAAGCCAGATGCTTCTCCTCTGCCAAAGAGCAAATCTCTGCTCATTTTGGTGACTTAATCTTAAGTGTGCCCATGAATGCAGATTTAAACACGGCTTTAAATCATCTGCCCATTTTGTGACTAACGTGTGAGCAGGATGGGTGCCGAGTGCGAATGCCTTTGCCCACCGATACCCTAAGTAGCCTCTCTCATTAGCCATCTTCCTTTCTAGCTGAAACCTCCCTCTTTGGGTTACCGATGCAACAAGACACCTTAAAGAAAACCTAGTGTGAGTTAAGCAGCCGGTGCTTAGCTTATGTCTGTGCAAATTAACATACAGGGAGGGGTGAACCGCCCAATAGCATCCTCTGATGGTGTGTAGTGTTTGCGTGTCTCTCTGTGTGTAAGTACAATACCAGAAGTCTGTTCTCTGTTGTTTTTTTTAAAGCAAAAGGCAGGGGAAGACGTTATAAGTGAATTTGATCTTAACCTTGCATTTATCAGCTGCACAGCATTAGATCTTAATCCAGAGTTTTTCCCCAGGCTGAGGAATTCTGGGAGTTGAAGTCCTCCCATTTTCAAGTGACCCAGTTTGAAAACCACCAATCTTAATCCATTTTAGTAACATTTCAGCCTTTCACAGATAGCTTCCTGTCTTAGTTGAACCAAACGTAGTTTCCACTGACTTTGGGGAGGGCAAAAGGGTCTTATCTTATCTAAGCCTGAGTGCTGAGCCTGGCTTGTGGGTGTGAAGGGTGTGAACTCCCAATGTGAACTCAGAAAGCAGAAACGAAAACAGCAAAACTTTATGGTGCTGATGGTGGAATCATTCTCTATGGAGAAACGTCAACGTTTCTCTGCTCGCCCTTGACTCGTGTCAACGTTCTTCTGTCATCTGCATGGAAGCTGAGCCTGAAGTCTAGAATTTTCTCCTGGCTTGGGAGGCAGGTCCCTCCCCTCCACCTGGCCTTGAGCAAAAGCTTGCCTGGCTGTCCCAAATTCCTTTTCCTTATCATCTTTGTCAACCCAGAAGAGAGAGAACCGTCTGCTCATTGATTAGGGATGGAGGTCAAGGTTGTCACTTTAAGACCCTGTGTGCCTTCAACCTCTGTGCTGTTTGTGCAGAAATCCAGTAAGGTTGGGCTTTGTGGGGACAGGTATCCAGGGACAAGCACCAGAAGGAAGGACAAGAAGCAGCAAATGGAAATTAATCAAGGAGAGAAGCAACCTAGAACTGAGGAGAAATTTCCTGACAGTGGAGAACAATTAACCAGTGGGGCGGCTTGCCTCCAGAAGTGGGTGCTCCATCACTGGAGATTTTTTAGAAGAGATTGGACAGCCATTTGTCTGGATAGGGGTGTCCAACTTTGGCAAATTTGTGGCCTTATGGCTAGCTGGGGGACTCTGGGAGTTGAAATCCACAGGTCTTAAAGTTACTGAGATGGGACACCCTGGCACAGAGTCTCCTGCTTGAGCAGGTTAGGCTAGAGGACCTCTCTGGTCCCTTCCAGCCGTAGGATTCTATGTTTTATGAATGCCCCTTGCATGGTAAAATATATGATAAACGGTTGCAGGAACCTAGCCTAACAAAGAGAAGGAGTAGGGATGATATGGTAGCAGTCTTCCAGTATCTGAGGGTCTGCCACAGAGAAGAGGGGGTCAGCCTATTCTCCATAGCAGCCGAAGGCAGGACAAGAAGCAATGGATGGAAACCAATCAAGGAGAGAAGCAACCTGGAACTAAGGAGGAATTTCTTGACAGTGAGATCAATCAATCAGTGGAACAGCTTGCCACCAGAAGTCTGGGTGCTCCAACACTGGAGGCTGTTAAGAAGAGTCTGGACAGCCATTTGTCCAGAATGGTATAGGTTTCCTGCTTGAACAGAGGGTTGGACTAGAAGACCTCCAAGGTCCCTTCCAACTCTTGTTATTCCAGTCTTGTGGCATAGCTGCTAAAAGGCCACAATATTCCATTTGGGAAAATGGGGTGAACATCAGAAGGGGAGATGGTGTGGGCATCTATTTTTGGACTGATTTTAAAAAATAAAAAAGGGAGGGTGGCATTCAGGCCACGAGAAGGAACCCCAAGCTTGGTGAAACATTGGGGACCTTTATGTACAGATATATAAAATGATATTTTAAAAAAAACCCAAATGGCTACATCGAAGCTTCCGCTCCATTTCATCCCACATCTTTCCCGCGGTCATTGTTGCATTGTGTTGTGGTCCTTGCGCCCCCCCCCCAGTTTAGACCCATGTTTCATTCTCATCGAAGTTCGAACCAGCCTTGTGTAAACTGGCCCCCCCTAATGAGTTGGGATGACTATTTCCAACATTGCTGGGAAAAAAAAAATAATTTAAATTTCCAGATGCCAGATTATAGAAAACTGCTGGAAACATTTCACTTCATTTGTCTACTTAGTTTTCTGTCACCTTGACTAGCAATAAATAAACCTTTGGTTGACTTCAGTTTGATATCGGGCACAATCTTGGTGTGTCCCCCCCCTTCTCAATGGAGGGTAGCCCCCTGCCCTTGAATTATCCACCAGGACTGGCCTAATCCTCAAAGGCACAGACCAGCCTCGAGAGCAACGTGATGGCTCTTCACAACCTTTCTTTCCGTAGAGATCACACGGGATTGTGTTCTTCCTGCCTAGATGTCTTTCTTTTTTTTTAATTTTTCAAAGAGAAATAACTTTGTAAACCGTCATGTGAGACAGCCTGCCGTGCCCTCTGCTAAGCTCCCCGTGGAATCTTGCATGGTTTCTGTCTTCCCTGAACCCTCCTTGCTCATCCAGGTTCTCTGGAAGGAAAGCAAAAAAAAAAGTGAGCATGACGAAACTCAGTATGTTATTGCTTATCTGTTATTAACAAATTAATAAAAGGTGTTTCTATGTGCACTGTGTCCAGGACTCTTCCTTTCCGCTCTTTCTCAGGGGATTAGGACATTTAAGATGCATAAGGAATTTTGCAGGTAAAAGCCCAGCTTGGAACAACCGCATAGCCTATAAAGAAACACTGGATATGTCTAGCCTACAAAGAGAAGGACTAGGGGGGGGGGACATGATAGCCGTCTTCCAATATCCGAGGGGCTGCCACAAAGAAGAGGGGGGGGTCCACCTATTCTCCAAAGGACCCGAGGGCTGGACAAGAAGTAACAGATTGAAACTAATCAAGGAAGGAAACAACTGAAAACTAAGGACAAATTTCCTGACAGTGAGAACAATTAACCGGTGGAACTCCTTGCCACCAGTAGTTGTGGGTGCTTCATTACTGGAAGTTTTTAAGAAGAGACTGGACAGCCATTTGTCTGAAATGGTTATAGGGTCTCCTGCCTGTATCAGGAGGTTGGACTAGAAGACCTCCAAGGTCCCAAGGTAATTTGGAGGAGGGGGGCAAATATTATCCCACTCCTTGAAATGCTTCTGATCTAATATTCATTTCACGTATGTGTGTGTGTGTGCGTGTGTGCGTGCGTGTGAGAGAGTGTTAGTTCAACTCCCAGAATGCCGAGCGACCTTGATTTTTTTTTTTTTTCCTAACTCTGGATGCGGATTGGTACTTTCCGCCGCAGAAAGGCGGGCCCGGCAAAGCTCATGTTTTTATTGGGCGAGCCGGCTGCCGCTCCAGGAACTACCCGGAAGAAAGGCGGTGTGCATGGGCCTGTAAGTGGCTCCCGGGACGGAGGGGGCTCAGTCTCCAGGCAGGGGGGTCTCCCGAAGCCCCCCCTTCCGCCTGTTAATCTACCCCTTAACCCCCTTTTCACAGGGGCCCTTGGAGCTGCCCTGCAGGCAGAAATTCAGCAGGTGCTGTCTAAGCTAGCCCGCCCCTCCTCGCCCCCTCCGCCGAAGGACCAGTCAGGATGCAATTTGGGGGGGGGGAGCCGTAGCTCAGGGCAAGGTTGTAATGAGCCCCCCCCCGTTCTCCCCCGTTGTCTTTCCGCAGGTGAGAAGCGGAGGTTCACCTGCCCTGGCCAGGTTGGAGAAGAAACCGAGGAAGCTCCGGATGGCCAGCAATGGTCCCGAGAGGCCGCAGGTGTGGGCGATGGAGCCCTTCCGCGTAGCCCAAGTATGTTCCCAGGGAAGGTGGCTTTGGACTGGATGAAGGCAGCATTTATTTATTTCTTTATAGCCCATCTGTATTATCAATCAGTCAGAGTAGAGCTGGGGGGGGGACCCTGAAGGTCTTCTAGTCCAGCCCCCTGCTCAGGCAGGAAACCCTATCGGATGCAGGGGTAGGCAACCTCGGCTCTTTCATGACTCGTGGACTTCAACTCCCAGAATTCCTGAGCCAGCCATGCTGAGGGGAAAGGGAGAGGTTTCCAAGCTGAGCCATGCTGGCCCAGGAATTCTGGGAGTTGAAGTCCACCAGTCATGAAGGGCCCATAATTCCACCATGCTGGCTGAGGAATTCTGGGAGTTGAAGTCCACCAGTCATAAAAGGGCCAAGTTTGAAGACCTCTGGTTTAAATATTTAAATATTTTTCCTCACGGTCACATGATCAAAATTCAGGCATTTGGGCAGGGGTAGGCAACCTTGCTCTTTTAGGACTGGTGGACTTCAACTCCCAGAATTCCTGAACCAGCCATGCTGAGGGGAAAGGGAGAGGTTTCCAAGCTGAGCCAGGCTGGCTCAGGAATTCTGGGAGTTGAAGTCCACGAGTCATGAAGGGGCCAAAGTTTCCCTCATGCTGGCTCAGGAATTCTGGGAGTTGAAATCCACCAGTCATGAAGGAGCCAAGGGGGCCTGCCCCTTCCCTATCTCATTTCAGACAAATAGTTGTCCAGTCTCTTCTTAAAAACTTCCAGTGTTGAGCATTCACAACTTCTGGTGGCAGTTTGTTCCACTGATTAACTGTTCTCACTGTCAGGAAATTCCTCCTTAATCCCAGGTTGCTTCTCTCCTTTGTTAGTTTCCCTCCATTGCTTCTTGGCCTGCCTTGAGATGCTTTGGAGAATAATTTGACTCCCTCTTCTTTTGGGCAGCCCGTCAAATACTGGAAGACTGCTATCAGGTCACCCCTAGTCCTCCTTCTCACTAGACTAGACGAGGCATCCCCCTCCCGCATTTGGGCCCCTCAGCCAACTGGCCGTGCAGCGGGGTCAGCAGAGGCCAGGAAGAAGCTGGGCAATTTTTACAAATTTTTACAAATAGCGCAGCAAACATGCCTAATACACCATCCTCCTCCTTCCCCCCCCCCACAACGGGGGTCTTCAAACTTGGCAACTTTAAGACTTGTGGACTTCAAGTCCCAGAATTCCACAAGCCTTAAAAGTTGCCAAGTTTGAAGACCCCTGCCTCACAATAATCCTGTCAGGTGGGCTGGGCTGAGAGACCAGAGAGAGAGAGAGAGAGACTGACTGAAAGTCATCCAGCCAGCTTTCGTGTCTAAGGCAGGACTAGAACTCGCTGTCTCCTGATGTTTGGGCCAAAGTTCCCCAGCTGCCTTTCACGGCTAAGGCAGGGCCAGACCTCCCTGTCTCCCTGTTTCTAGTCTAGTGAATTGATGGGGTTCCTGCCTCGTGCTAGGACTCAACACGGGGTGCAAAGCTAGGTATATTGTATCACCCTGGTTTTAGCGACCCATCCCCCTATCCAGGCAAGGAGAGCATGTTAGGGATCCCCTTAGTTAAGACTTTCTGATCTCTTTTCCATTTACAGTCTCCACCAGCAGCCTATTATATTCCGGACTTCATCAGTGAGGGAGAAGAGGAATACCTGTTGCAGCAAGTACGTGCAGATGTTGTAACCTTCCAGAGGTTCTTACAATGATATCTTTTCTATGAGGCTTTGGGAGGGAGCTGCATAAATCTCAAGCCAGCAGCATTCTAGAAATTAATCCCTTTCTCTTTCCAATTTCCAGATTTATAATGCACCGAAGCCCAAGTGGACACAGCTGTCCGGCAGGAGACTGCAAAACTGGGGTAAATTGTGGGAAGAAAAGAGAATTTTCATAGCTCAGGGTTGAACTGAGGGGTCCTTGGTGCTCTTTGAGCTGGGTTGTTGCCTTGCAGACGTTTCACGACCCAACTAGGTAACCTTATCAGTGGTAAATTGTTTCCTGTTTGGAGTGTACCATTTGTGGGGAGGGGGGGAATTGGTCTGCCCCATTCTATCTCCATCAAGATCACAGTCCTGTTGGTGCCGAGAGTAACGTTCAGCGTTGTCTTTGTCGCCACCCTGCAGGAGGGCTGCCCCACCCGAAGGGGATGGTGGCAGAGAAATTGCCCCCCTGGCTGCAGCGTTACGTGGACCGCGTGTCCTCCCTCGGGATCTTCGGAGGAAAGGCAGCCAACCATGTCCTGGTGAACGAATACCAACCTGGCCAGGGCATCATGGTAACCATGGGGGGGGGGATTTCCCTCTTCTCTTTTTATCTCGGGGGGGGTCCAAGTACCGCTTTACTAATTCTCGGTTTGCTTGCAGCCGCACGAAGACGGCCCGCTGTATTATCCTACCGTTACCACCATCAATTTGGGGTCTCACACTCTCCTCGACTTCTACCACCCCGTCACCGGAGAACCGCCACCCGAAACCCAAAAGGTGAGCTCAAAACACAAAATCACAACAATCCTCTTAACTTTACAGGTGGCTCCTCGACTTACCACCCCAGTTGAGCCCAAAATTTCCATTACTAGGCGAGACGGTCGTTACTTGAACCTTGCCCCATTTTACGACCATTTCACAGTTAAGTGAATCAGTGCAGTTTTCCAAGTTAGTAACCCGGTCGTTAAGCGAATCTGGCTTCCCCATTGACTTTACTTGTCAAAAGGTCACAAAAGGGGATCACATGAACCCGGGATGCTGCGGCCATCATAAGCATGAGTCAAGCGTCTGAATTTCGATCACGTGACCGTGGGAGAATGCTGCAACGGTCGTAAATGTGAAAAACGGCTATGTCACTTTTTCCAGTGCCATTGTAACTTTGAACTAAGTGAACTGTTGAAAGTCAAGGGCTGCCTGTAGTAAGCCCTCCTCTAGGGCAGTTTCTCCACCTCATCAGCTGGAAGATGAGTAGACGTCGTGGGTGTGTGGAACTGGCTAGCTCTCATTTGATCTGGCCTTGTTAAGGCGAGAATCTGGTTCTGTGGATCCCGCATTGTAAATGACCTTTTTTCCAACCATGTTGAGCTTTTTCCCCTGCAGAATTCGGCCCTGCAGTCCGAGGAGCAGCGCCACGCCTTCTGCTTACTTCTGAAGCCCCGCAGCCTCCTAGTCCTGCAGGAAGACATGTATGTGCGCTACCTACATGGTATCCGCCCTGTCATGGCGGACACCGTCACGCAGAAAGTGGCTAATGCCAGCCTGTGTGGCTGTGACTTTGGGGACACGCTGCCTCGTCAGACCCGGGTGTCTCTCACCATCCGCCACGTCCCCAAAGTGCTGAAAACGTCCATTATTCTCGGCCGGAGGAAGTGACCGCCGTATTGCACGGCAGGGGTGGCGCCCCCAGGAGGCGGTGGGAGGGAATTGGTGCAAGCCCCCCCACTCAAGATCACCATGTGGAACTGTAAATGGGACACGGTGCAGTTCCAAACGGATGTCGGCAAGCTTGGGCTAAACAATGCTTTGTTTTTTCCCCCAGCATGCCTAAACTATGCAAACAAACACCCAAAATTATATAAGTTTATTCGGCTTCGTCTAATTAAGTCAAGGATGAAAAGGTTTCAAAGCTTTGCCCTCCGGCCGCTGTTCAAACATTTTCCAGGATTTAGGTTCTCCAGGTGTGGCTGGAAAATTACGCTTACCGTCAGAAAGGAGGACAAGATGCTTAAAAAAAAAATTAAAGGAAGAGAGATTGGGGTTTTCTCAAACTGCCCTGGAGGCCAACTGTGAACTTCTTTTCTGCCAGGTGATACGCCAAGTTTATTTTATTTTATTAAATTTCTACGCCACCCATCTCACCTAAGTTGTGTGATGCTCCTGTCAGCCCTCCGTCCACTTGACTAGCGGAGAAGGATAATGGGAGTTGTAGTTCAGTAACACAGAGAAGGCCATTCTTTCCACCAAGTTTTTTAAGGCACTTTAATGTTTTGGTTCGCCATTTTTTGGGTAGATTGATAGGGTATAAATTGAAGAAAGAAAAATCAAAATCACACATTTGGCCTGTTTTGGTGCTTTTCTTGGCTGCTGCAGATACAAGTGATCCTGGACTTACGGCCACAAATTTCTGTTGCTAAGCAAGACGCTTGTTAAGTGAGTTTTGCTCCACTGTATGACTTTCCTTGCCACAGTTGTTAAGTTAGTAACACAGTTGTTAAGTGAATCCGGCTTCCACCTTTGACTTTGCTTGTCAGAAGGTCGCCAAAGGGGATCACGTGACCCCGGAACACTGCGACCGTCATAAATACGAGTCAGTTGCCAATGGTCTGAATTTTGGTCATGTGCTGTGGGGATGCTGCAGTTGTCGTAAGTGTGAAAAAACGGTCATAAGTCGCTTTTTTCAGTGTTGTACCTTCGAACGGTCACTATGCTGATCCTGATGTTAAAACGCCTCATAAATCAGATCAGATAGATAAACTCAATAGGAATAATTTCATAACAAAGACATATTTAATCAGAAAGATTACTTGCATTCATGACGGTTGTTTCTGACAATATACCTCTGTTCATCTCTATAGGTCAGTGTTTCTCAACCTTGACAATTTTAAGGCATGTGGACTTCAACTCCCAGAATTCCACAGCCAGCAATGCTGGCTGTGGAATTCTGGGAGTTGAAGTCCACATGTCTTAAAATTGTCAAGGTTGAGAAACACTGCTATAGGTGAAAGAATGATGCTCCCTCCATACCATCTTTATAGCGGCACAGGGTCATCGGGTGACATCTGATGGCCCATGCTCTTCTTTAGACAAAGACATTCCAATCTGGCTTGTGTCCAGGAAGTCTCCCAATGGCCTTTAGAAACTCCTCCCACTGGCCCATTAACATGGGATGACTGACTAGCTAAACTGCATTTCCCATAATCCATCTCGTAAGGAGACAGCACTTAACCCAATATATGCCAGATATTCTAACATACTGATACATGCTCTATAGTTAGGGTTACATAGAGCTATACGATCCAGAACCATCACTAAATCAAAATGTTGAGGTCTACTTGTGCAGCCTTCTGCAGATTCCTCCCGAGATCAAGTTCAAATTGAAATAAATCGTGGGGGAGATTTTGTTTATAAATATCATCAATATAAATGTGTTCACAAAAAAATGTTATCAGAACTATCTAGCTTTTGGTAGTCCTTGAATTATGACAAGTGTTGGTTGACCAGACTTGCTGCTACTAAACTCGGCAGGTCCCGGTTGAGTTTGTGCCTGATGTCAATAACCTTTTTGCATAGCTGGTTAAGCAAATCATTGCAATTGTGAATCCAGCTTCCCCCCTCCCCCCCCCCATTGATTCTGCTTGTTGGTGGCCAGCTAGGAAATGGCCATCACGTGAACCTGGGATGCGACAACCGTGCATTGTGAACCTTGAAGAAATCTAGGATAACATTTTTGCTTTTTAAGCCGTCAAAAATATCTTTATTTGCATCTCCCAGACGTGGCTGCCCATCTGAAAGTCACATTACTTTTCTCCCGGATTTGAGGTTATGCAAAAAAAATGCAAACATTTTAGTCTGTCGTCGGCTTCTTTGTTTGGTTTTGTGCAATTATGATGCTGTCATCTGCTTTTTGGACTCTAGAGCCCAGCTTTGGCGGCTGTTTGGGGCAAAGGTTGGAGCCCTGTGGGGCAGACGGTTGAGTTAAATCTTGATAAGGCTTCCTGACTTTTACTGTTCTAGCTTCTCAAGTTTCTGTTGTACTTCCTTAAAGTGCGGCTGTGACTTTTCGGTGCGAAGAAATAAAGCATAGTTTATGCTTAATAACTTGGGGCATTTTGTGCTTGCAGCTAAATATTTCCAGATTAATATTTTTCAACCTGAGCATGGCGGGCTGAGGAATTCTGGGAATTGAAGGCCACAAGTCTTAAAAATTGCCAATGTTGGACACCCTTGCTGTATATACGTAGTAACTGGCTGGGGAATTTTGGGAGTTTTAAGTCCACAAGTCTTAAAAGTTGCTAAGGTTGGAGATCCTTGCTGCATATATGTAGTAACTGGCTGGGGAATTCTGGGAGTTGAAGTCCACAAAAGTTGATGTGATAGTAGTCTTCCAGTTGGGCTATTACAGAGACGAGGGGGTTCAACCTATTTATTGTCAATTTATTTTCCAAAGCACCTGCGGGCAGGACAAGTAGTGAGCAGAAACTCATTTAAAGAGAGAACCAACCTAGAAATAGGGAGAAATTTCCTGACACTGAGAACAATTAACCAATGGAACAACTTGCCACCAGAAGTACTAGGTGCTCCATCACTTTTGCGACCTTCTGACCAGCAAAGTCGGTGGGGAAGTCAGATTCGCTTAGCGACCGTGGGACTAACCTGCAGTGATTCACTTAGCAACCGCGGCGAGAA
Source organism: Crotalus tigris (assembly GCF_016545835.1). Taxonomy (NCBI): domain Eukaryota; kingdom Metazoa; phylum Chordata; class Lepidosauria; order Squamata; family Viperidae; genus Crotalus; species Crotalus tigris. Next base: position 796,027 of record NW_024100488.1, read on the forward strand.
AAGTCGTAAAATGGGGCAAAACTCACTTAACAGATGTCTCACTGAGCAACATACATTTGGGGCTCCATTGTGGTGGTAAGTCGGGGACTCCCTGTATTATAAGGATGCCCCTTTTCTCGGGTGGGGCACTCACCTGGCCAGCTCCACCGAGCAGCTAAGACGAGGTCCTCCCCCCGCCCGGCTTGGAAAACAGCAGGTGGCATCTGTCACTTTGGCACGCCGCCCTGCCAGAGAAGCAGCTGCCACCCAGCGCTGGAAAAGGGCTGGGCCAGATCCTTCTGCCCCGAGAGAATCGAGTTACCTGCCAGCCCGCCCTGCTCTCCTGCTTCTACCTGGCGCAGGTGAGGCGGAGAGCCACTCTCTGCTTGAAGAGCCGGAGAGGTGAAGACGGGGTGGGTGGGCCCTTTCAGCTAAGCCTTTGCACACCTGTTTTCCGTCACGTTGGCCCAGGAGGAAGAGGATGGCGCTCTCTGTCTCGATCCTTGTTTGCTACCCGTTTAATGATTGACAGGCAGGGGAAATGCAGGTGCTCAGAGCGAGGATCCCAGCTTCTGGACGGCAGGTAGATGGGAGAGCTTCTCTTTTGGGGGAGTGGGGGGGGATTGCTGCCTGAAGTTGGGGTGTCTTCTGAGCCTGGAAGGGGGGGGTGACCTGCCAGGGAGATGCCAAGTCTGTCCCACGGGGATTGTTTTGGTTGTGGGGCTGAGTTTGCGAAAGCTGCAGGGCGGGAAACTGAGCGCGATCTGTGCGAGGTGGGGCTGCAGGTTAAAGCGACAGGTGATTGACAGGCACGTTAAGAGGGGCTGGGGTTTTTCTCACGCACACACAAACGTGCTCTGGGAAGGAGACGGGTGGTTTCTCAAGGTGATATATATATATATTTAGTTTCAGGACTCAGAAAAGGCAGAACTGTGTGAAAGGTGGACTTTTAGCAAGGATGACTGTGTGCTATAAAACTGAAGGGTGTCTGGTTCTTTCAGATGCCCCTGAAAAAAATGCCTCAGCCAGAAGATGGGCAGAAGTGGTAGGTAGGCAAGGTGCACTTTGCATATGCTCAGAGGCTGCTGGAGGATGGAATAATGGACACGAGAGAAAGGATTATCCCAGTGGAAAGTTAGGGAGAATTTCCTAATTATAAAAGCAGTTGAATAAATTGGGGGAAGGGCTTCCTTCCTTCCTTCCTTCCTTCCTTCCTTCCTTCCTTCCTTCCTTCCTTCCTTCCTCCATTTTCTCTATATTCCTTCCTTCCTTCCCTCCCTGCCTCCTTCCCTTCTTTCCCCTTTCTCTTTTGCTTTCCCTGGGTAAGTTCAAACAAAGCCTCGACAGCTATGGGTCAGGGATTGTTCAAACCTTCACAAAACGGGAAATGCTGGATGATCTCAAGGGACTGAACTGAAGAAGCTTCTTGAATGAGAAGCAAAATACTTTCAAAGAAAAAAACCAAGGAAGTCCAGTTGCCTTTTGGAAATCTCCATAGAAATGCCATCCATATGTTTTGCAAATTGCACGGAGTCTGGAGCTTCATAAACCAGCAATCTGTGCAATTTTAGCCCACAGGGCTTGGGGCTGGCCGAACAGCCAAGGCTTACAAAACTGCAAAATACAGATAATGTGTTAAAGATTCCAGACAATTCAGTCTGTTTCTCAAGATTGAAGGGCTCTCAGTATAGTTGGTTGCACAGTCAGCCAGATGTTCAGACTGAATTGTCCGCCTATCAAGTCTTTCCTAAGGACCTGGGATAGGCAGATGTTGTTATTTGAACTTTAAAGCTCTCCTTGCGGGTTGGAAGCTGTCCCAAGTCAAACTGCCCTTTGCAATTGACTGACGGTGAATTTGTCAATGCCGATATGAGTTCAAATAGTGCTCCAGATGTTTTGGGATTGCACCCAAGGACCATAGTCATTTTATTTCAATTTGCAGGTCTTTGTATTTTGGGATCTTCTCCAGTTCTTCCTCTTCTCCTCCGCTGTCTCCAGGCACTGCAGCATCCATTACCCAGACTTTTTTGTCTTCCTTATGAACAGTGGTTAATTCTGTGGTGTTATGTGGCTGGTGTTTATTATCATTACTATTTTGATAACAGCAGCAGTGGGAGGGAGCTGGCATTTCAGAAAAAAAAAACCCAAGGGTTGGCAAAAGTGGGATATCTTTCGTGCATAAACAAAAGTATACATACAGGGAACAACAAACTCTGAGTATAAATTATAAAGAGAAGAAGTCAGAAAGAAAAAATGTTGCACACACCTTTCTATTGGATGTGGCTGTTCTCCCCTGGAGCCAGATGAACTGCGGTTATATAAATACATTCAGCACGTGCTGGATGTGCTTTGTTAGATAAAGGCAGCCTGCAGCAGATCCATGTTGTGACTAGTGTTATTTATTTATCCAGCGCCAGGCATCTTCAAGGCTGTGCTTCATTAAAAGTAGATCTGCATGTCATAAAGCAGATTTAGTGCAATAAAATCAGGTAAAAAACGATCATAATTTGACACTCCATCCCAGGAATCTCGAATTGCAAAGTGAATAGTGATGCCTTTAGCCTAGATCGAAACTTTAAGCAAAGTTGGTGGGTGATGCGTTTGGGGGGCAAAATGCTAAAAATCGATATATTATGGGTCTGCCTGAAAAGCCTGCTGCGCTCTTAAGAGCTCTTCTGCTGCTCACTTCTTTCTTTTCAGTTTTTATTTGCTTTGTTTTCTCCAAATAAGGCTGGCGAGAGGATTTTGCCTCCTTCCGAGCCAATGGGACCAACCTGGAGGCATTTGGGTTTTTCTCCAGTTCTGAGACACCTCAAGGGCCGTTTTGGGGCATCTTCTGCCACAGAGCCACGAGGCTGAAACCAACAACTGGGATGCAGGAAGAAAGTGTGAACTTCAACCTTTTCCCGGATAAGCAGAGTTGCCACAAATGGCCTGGGGAGCCGATGATGCCAGTAAATGCTGCTTGTAGCCTTTCCACGGCGACTGTAGAGAAACGGATCAGGTGAGGGGAATGGAGTCCTTAGAAGGACAAGGAGTTCTTCTTTAGCAACCACAATTGGGACCGACAATTGTTAAGCGAAGCAGTCACTAAATGGAAAATCACATGACTGCAATGGTGTTTTCCTTTTCTTCACTCCTCTGCCCCTGTGAATGTTGGGATAATTAGCAAGAAGGGAATTAATATTTGTGTTTACGATCATTGGAGAGAAAGGAATTGTAAGAGAGTAAACAGGCACAACATGTGGAACAGTCATAGAAAGGAATGTGTTTTTTGAGGTTCTGAAAGACTCCCAAACCTGGTTTTGGTGCCAGTTCTCAGGTTAATAAGCTTTTTTGAATGAGAAAGGCTGCCATACAGTGTTTTATTACCTGCTTTCAGTCCAGGCTGCATGGTTTTATTTATGTTTTTAATTATTTTATTTTGGATGGGACTGTATAAACCATCCAGAGTTGTTGGAGTGCGTGGCTATAATAAATGCAATGCACAAAATTAATTTTGCTGGAAACAGTGGCAAGGCTTTCTGGGTTTATGCCTGCCATCCATCAGCCAATTTTCATACTGAGCTGACATAGCATGGATGAAAAACCTTGAGATGAGTATACAGGAGAGAGAGAGAGAGAGAGAGAGAGAGAGAGAGAGAGAGGGATGGTAGATAGATAGATAGATAGATAGATAGATAGATAGATAGATAGATAGATAGATAGATAGATAGATAGATAGATAGATAGATAGTACTGAGTGGATGGATGGATGGATGATTGCATGGATGGATGGATGGATGGGTGATAGAATGGATGGATGGATAGATGGAAGGTAGATAGATAGATAGATAGATAGATAGATAGATAGATAGATAGATAGATAGTACTGAGTGGATGGATGATAGGATGGATGGATGATAGAATGGATGGTTAGGTAGGTAGGTAGGTAGGTAGATAGATAGATAGATAGATAGATAGATAGATAGATAGATAGATAGATAGATAGATAGATCTTCTCTCTCTGCATGCTTTCCCTTTACTGATCCATCTCTCCCTTGGAGTAGGACACTGCTTAACAGCCCCCCCTCCCCCCCATTGCTGGACTGTTGTTCCTGACATGCCGGCCTCTGCTTCCCCAGTCAGGAAATATTCCATCCTTTTCCATTCAGAAGGAAAGAAAGAACCGGGGCCGGGGATGTCCATCTCGGTCTTTCACACCCTGCCCTTCTTTCAGGGAGCAGGCGGCCTGGACCCTGCAGGAGACCCTCCAGGACAGCCTCTTCCGCTTCCAGGACTGGCTCTGGGCAGTTGAGAGGGTGGCCTCCTCCCCCAAGTCCTCACTGGTCTCCCACAACGACTCCAGAAAAGAGCTGCAAAGGTTCCGGGTAAGCAGAGGGCTGCTGCTTCTGGGTCTGATTGCATATATTAAGTGGGTTTGTCCCCCCCCCCCTATCTCGCCACAAGCTGACCGGTTGCCAGGACAGTAGGTACAGGTAGTCCCTGACTTACGACCACAATGGAGCCCCCGGGACCCTGCGACCGTCATAAACGTGAGTCGGTTGGCAAGGACTACCTGTAGCCCGGCCCCTGTGTTCTGTGACTGGTTTTTATTTTTATTTTTTGCTCTTTCAGTCTTTCTGTTTATAAATGTCAAAACTAGGACTTTAAAAAAATACTTTTAAAATCAAACACGTTTCCAAAACTCCTTTTCAAGTTGAGCCTATTTTAAAAAAAACTCTTTTTAAAACGAAACATTTTAAAAATAAAATACGTTTTTTAAATCGCATCTTTGTTAAAAAAATGTTTTTAATTATTAATGATTTAATTCCATCATTATTTTTAACAGTTGTTATTACTAATGATTAGTAGTAGTGTTTTAATATTTGTTCACGCTCTTAGCCAGGCTCATTCGTTCGAGAGGGTGGCTGAATAAATTGAATGAGACGTCAGTCAAAGGAAGTAATCTTCCGAAATTTACATGCTCCTCTTTTCCTGGCAAGGATGGATTTTGGTGGCTTTCCGGATCTGCAGAGATCAACAAGATAAACACAGCTCTTTGATTGCCAAAAACCACAAGGAGTAACAGCAAACAATTGCGGCATTGAGAGGCCTCTGTACACCTTTGTGGGGCAAGCAAGAGACAAACAGAAGCAGCTTTGTGCTCCCTGCTCTGAATGTGTCTGTCGAGGCGAGAAGACTGACTCAAAAGGCAAAATCTAAGGGCCCTAGAAATAGAAATAGAAGAACATAGGAAGGGACCTCAGAGGTCTTATAGTCCAACCCCTCGCTCAAGCAGAAGACCCTAGATCAGGAGGTGTCCAAACAAACAAACAAACAAAAGGACTTGTGGACTTCAACTCTAGGAATTCTGGGAATTGAAGTCCACAGATCTTAAAGTCGACACCGTTGAAGAATACTACGCTAACTTTGCATATTTATACTTTTGTAATATTGTATTTGTATTGTTTTATCTTTTAATATTGTAAGCTGCCCTGTGGTAAGGCTGGGGAATTCTGGGAGTTGAAGTCCACAAGTCTTAAAGTTCCCCAAGTCGGACACCTCCTGGCTGGACACTCTGCCCTAGAACATGTTTGGCTTAGTAACACAAATGTTGGGCCAACTCTTCTGGGATTTTTTTTTCTCCCTCCGCCCCCGCAGGCCTTGCAGAAGGACGTCTCCGAGAAGGTCTGGCCTTTGGCGTCCCTGAACAGGCAGTACCACCAGCTGGTGTGGATGGGGGGCATCAGCCCACGTCTGAGGTCCTCCGTGCAGGAGGTGAACCGGCGCTGGGAGGAACTGCAGACACGAGCGGCTGCTGTTTCCAGAAGGCTTCAGGTCAGCTTGGAGGACCCTTGACTCGGTCCCGGTGCCAGGGGTGGGTCCCAGCCAGCTGTGGATTTGGGGTCATGTTTGCGCAGCCCTAAGTGGTGGTCCTGCCCACCAAACCTTAGACGTCTCTGTGGGGTCCTGGGCGCTCATTGAACTTGGCTTCTAGGGAGGTTCTCAGTCCTCCTGTCCCAAACGTGCTTTTTCAGGAGGCAACTTGGTTTTTCTTTGAAGACGTTTCGCTTCTCATCCAAGAAGCTTCTTCAGCTCTGACTGGATAGTGGGGAACTGAACTTGGTTGTTTTGTGCAGACGTTTCATGACCCAGCTGGGGAACATCATCAGTGCTAGAAGGAAGGTAGCTCTCTGCTTATATCCGTTTCCTTCCAGCACTGATGAAGTTACCTAACTGGATGATGAACTGTCTGCAAGAAAACAGCCTAACTAAGAGGGACCCCACAGTCCTTCCCGTCCCCCTCCTCTCCACAAACCCCTCTCCCTTGTAGCACTGATGATGTTATCTAGCTGGGTCATGAAATGTCTGGAAGAAAACAGGCAAGCTCAGAGAGCACCAAGGACCTCAAAGTCATTGTTGTTGTTGTTGTTGTCGTCGTCCTCCTCCTCCTCCTCCTCCTCCCAACAAACTCCATTCCCTTGTAGTACTGATGAGGTTACCTAGTTTGGTAATGAGACATCTGCAAGAAAACCACCGAGCTCAGAGAACACCAAGGACCACCACCACCTCCTCCTCCTCCTCCTCCCAACAAACTCCATTCCCTCCTAGTACTGATGAGGTTCCCTAATTGGGTCGTGAAACGTCTGCAAGAAAGCCACCCAGCTCAGAGAGCACCCAGGACTCCGAAGTGTAACTCTGAACCACAAAGGTTCTCTTCTCAGAGGTCCCTCTTGGCTCACAGAATGAGAAGCCGCCTGTCACCCTCTGCTTTGCCTCTCCCTCAGCATTTTGTCAATCAATGGGAGGAGTTTGGACAGAAGAAGGGGGACATCCAGGTGCGGCTGATGGAGCTGGACCTGCGGCTGACTGACGTGGAACACTTCTCCGCAGGAACGTGGCTGGAGAAAATGCAACAGCTGCAGGTAAAATGGGCTCGGTGTCCAGCAGACAGAGAAGCAGGTGCTCCTCTGCTCACCTTTGCTGGTTCCTGCAGGATTTTCCTCAAGATTCATCCAATCTGGAATCTTGGATCTGGAATCCTCACATCCTTCAGTGGTCAGACCTGGGGGGGGGGAACCCTGAGATGTTTGTCAGTTCTTTCTGAAGATGTCCGTGCAGAAAGCTGATCGGGGTCCTGCCCTGGTTTGGCCTCTCTCTTGGATGTCCAGGCATTCCAGCAAGACGTCCAGACCAACACGGAACACGTCGATCACCTTGTGGTGCACGCCGAGTATTTGATCCAGAAGAGCCAGCCGGAGGATGCTGAGACCCTGGAGGAAGACTTGAAGGAGCTGATTGTCTTCCACCAGGTGGTCTTGTCAAGGGTGCTGCAGTTTCGGCAGCGCCTGGTCAGCATGAGGCTGGTAAGTCTTTCTTTCTTTCTTTCTTTCTTTCTTTCTTTCTTTCTTTCTTTCTTTCTTTCTTTCTTTCTTTCTTTCTTCCTTCCTTCCTTCCTTCCTTCCTTCCTTCCTTCCTCCTTCCTTCCTTCCTCCTTCCTTCCTTCCTTCCTTCCTTCCTTCCTTCCTTCCTTCCTTCCTTCTTTCTTTCTTTCTTTCTTTCTTTCTTTCTTTCTTTCTTCTCCTTCTCCTTCACCTCCAGTTTCTCCTCTTCTTTCTTCTTTTATTACTTCACCCTTCAAGGGAAGTCTTAGCACCACTTTACAAGGCCTTGTTAAGACCACCCTTGGAATATTGCATCCAATTTCGGCCTCCGCCACAGAGTCCCACTGGGGAGCCTTCCCACGTGCCCAGATCACTTTGTGCAAAGGGTGGGGGGTGGGGAAGGCCCTTGTCTGCACGTGTCCCTCCTGCCTCCAGGTCTTCGAGGACGAGTGGGAGTCGGACCGAGAGAGCGACTCGGAGTCAGACTGCTTCACGGAAGGATCGCTGCCCTTTCGCACGGGGCACCCTGAGTCCGCCGCCCTGAGTCCCCAGGGTCTTCTGCTCCACTCCACCCCGCAATCCGTCCGGTGTTGCAGAGCGCCGGCTCCCATCGGCGATTCCTCGGCCGCAGACCTGGAGTGGGACCCCTCGGTGGACGTGGGGGGCTCCACCTCGCAGGACGAAGATTCCTCCTATTGCAGTGCGGTTGTGGGTAGGTGTGGGCCTGGAGGAGCAAGGGTTACCTGTCCTCAACTGACGACAGTTCATTTAGTGACCTTTCAAAGTTACCACAGCACTGAAAAAAGGGACGTGTGACCGTTTTTCACACACACGACCGTTGCAGCCTCCCTGTGGTCACGTGATCAAAACTCAGACACTGGGCAACTGGCATGTACTTAAGATGGTTTTGGGGTCCCAGGGATCCCTTTTTGTGGCCTTCTGACGAGCAAAGCCAACGAGGAAGCCAGATTCACTTAACAACCATGTCACAGGCAGTCCTCGATTTAAGACCACAACGGAGCCCAAAATTTCTATTGTTAAGCGAGACATTGGTTAAGTGAGTTTTGCCTTATTTTATGATTTTTCTTGCCACCGTTGTTAAGCAACTCCCTGCAGTAGGTAAGTTAATAAATCGGTTGTAAAGTGAATCTGGTTTCCCGATTGACTTAGCTTGTCAGAAGGTGACAAAAGTTGATCACGTGACCCCGGGACCCTGCGACCGTTGTAAATACGAGTCAGCTGTCAAGCACATAGCCACGGGGAGTGCTGCAACGGTCGTAAGTGTGAAAAACGATCGTAAGTCACTTTTTTCAGGGCTGTTGTAACTTTGAACAGTCACTAAACGAACTGTTGTAAGTTGAGGACTGCCTGTACTAACTTAACGACGGCAGCGATTCGCTTAAGAACTGTGGCAAGAAAGGTCGTAAAATGGGGCAAAATCCACTTCACTGCTGTCTTGTTTAGCAACGGAAATTTGGGGCTCAGCTACGGTCGTAAGCCGAGGCCTCTCTAGAGGGCCCCCCCCCCCAAGATCTCAGATTATGGCCCCCCCCATAAGTCGGAAAACAGCGGATCTCCTCGTGTCTCGCAGGCCAGGAGGAGCCTCTCTGGAGAAGGAACCGTTCCCTGCGCTGGAGCTGCGGCCGAGAGGAGGAATTTGCGGTGGGTATCGGAGGAACAGGGCGGGGGGAATTTGGGGGAAGGGGGAGGGGGCTGAGTCCCCCGGGCTGCTGGTGGAAATGAATCACGAGGACCAGCCACTGCTTTTCGGCAGGAATGCTCTCGGTTGGCCAGGAGTTGCCTTTCAGAAGACAGGTAGACTGCCACTGGTGGGGGAGGTTTCCTGTGTTTAATAGTCTTCTTACAGGCAGTCCTCGGCTTACAACCGTTCATTTAGTGACTGCTTGAAGCTACAGTGGCACTCAAAAAAGGGACCGATGACCATTTTTCACACACACACAGCAGTTGTAGCATCCCCCCCGGGGTCATGTGATCAGAATTAAATCGCTTAGCAACCGGCCTGTATTTGTGACGGTTGCAGCATCCCAAGGTCACGTGAGCCAAATTTAGATGCTCAGCCACTGACTCGTATTTATGTCAGCGACCTTCTGACAAGCAAACTCAAGGGGGAAAAGCTGGATTCGCTTAACGGCCGTGTTGCTAAATTGAGAACTGCAGTGATTCATTGAATAACGGTGGTAAGAAAAGTCGTAAAATGGGACAAAATGCACTTTGCAAATGTTTCACTTAGCAACAGAAACGTTGGGCTCAGCCGTGGTCGTAGGTCAAGGACTACCTGCATTTATTACTTATTTGTGAAATAAATTTATAGACCTGTCCAAGTCACACCGGGCAATTTATAACATAGTTCCCAGCAGGTCCTGTTTTCCTGCTTTGGGCCGGATGCGGAATTACAACGCGACTCCAATAATCAAATCAGTCAGTCCAGGCAGTGACTCACTTAACAACGGTGGCAAAAGTCGTAAAGTGGGGCAAAACTCCACTGTCTTGCTTAGCAACAGAAATGGGGGGCTCCGTTTGTGGACGTTGACTGGGAACAAGCCATACAGATGTGAAGCTCTTTGAGGGTCTTGTGTTCTTTCTAAGCGTGTGCTTAGCGTGTTCCCGATTCTCTGGCGACTGTACAGGCGCAGAGCGGTTTCCCAGAGGAGGGGGAGCCCTGCAGCTGCCTGGGGGCCGATCCAGTGGAAACAGATGTTTGGGGTAAGCCCAGGAACTTCCTTTTCACTCCCCACCGTTTTCCTTTTTAAAAAAGTAGCCCTTCCCTTTCGTGTTCTTGCGAATGTCTGCATGCCGTTAACTGTTCGCCCACTTCCCAGCTAGTGCTCGTTTAGCGACCATGATTGGAAACAGCAACTCGCTCGTTAAGTGAAGCAGTCACCAAATGAAAACACGAGGTGCTTATGATCAGGCTTCAGCCTTCTTTCGCTTCACAGACTGGCAAAGCTTGTGCAAGCAAGGATTGGTTGCAAAGTCACGGTCGTCAGTCTGAACGGTGGCGGTCGCTAAATGAGGATACCCTGTGCAGTTTCCTCTAAATAGAAATCCCCTAAGCCCACCTTTTCTGCCAACGTGCCTTTGAAAGCTACTGGTTTATTTATTTACTTATAGCTATTTATTAATTTTTTTTATGCCGCCTATCTGCCCTATACGATGACTCTAATTCAGAGCAGTTTTAGCCAACTGGGCACCCTCAAGTTCTGCTGGGATCACAGTGTCCATCCTCCACAGCCAACGGTGTGATGCTGCTGCATCTGGAGGGGAAAACTGCTTTAAAAAAACTTAAATAGGTTTATTTTTCTGACAGTTGCTGAAGATTCTTTGGCCAGCAATTTTGTTTTGGGGCACATTTCAACTCTGTTGTTCCTTTTGGGTAGGTCGTTCCGCCCCCCTGGAACCAGGAGCTGGCCGGCAGCCCAGGACGGGGGTCTGCTGCCCACTCATTGAAGCCATGGGGTTTGATCCCAAGCGCATTGAGAGCTGGCTGGACCAGAACCGCCAGAACCAAAGGGGAACGCCGCCAGAGACCAAAGAGGTATGCAATTCTCCCAGGGAAGCAAAGTCAGAACTTGCAAGGTTGCAAAAAGGAGTTAAATTCTGAAGCTGAGAATCTGTTGACCCAGTTCAGGAGCAGAGCGAGGATTCTGAACCGAATCCCATCTCGATTCTGGCCATCAGAGCAGTCTGGAAATGATCGAATGCAAACAGCAATTTCAAAAAGCTAAAAAGAATATAAAACACACCAACTTAAATAGACTAAGCCAGTGTTTCCCAAACTTGACAATTTTAAGGCATGTGGACTTCAACTCCCAGAATTCCACAGCCAGCGTTGCTGGCTGTGGAATTCTGGGAGTTGAAGTCCTCATGCCTTAAAATTGTCAAGTTTGGGAAACACTGGACTAAGCTATATTCAAGCAGTCCTCAACTTATCGCAGTTTGTTTAGTGACCGTTCAAACTTACGACGTTAAAAAAAGTGAGCTATGTGACTCATGACCATGTCTCACACTTAACAACCGTCACAGCCTCCCCGTGGTCACGTGATCCAAATTCAGACGCTCAGCAACTGACTCACACTTACGACGGTGTCCTGGGATCACAGGATCACATTTGGCTCTGCCTAGCAAAGTCAGTAAGGGAAGCCAGATTCCTTTGACAACCGTGTTATTAACTTAACAACTGCAGTGATTCGCTTAACAACCGTGGCAAGAAATGTCATAAAATGGGGCGAAACTCACTAAACGACTGTCTCGCTTACCTCGGCGAGGCTGCTCCTCTTCCTCCATTTTTCAGGACTCCGTAACCCCTGTGGATGTGCTCCCACTGGCCAAGGAGCTGCAGCTCCCTCTGCAGGTTCAGGCAAGGGGGCAACAGCCCCGGAGGCAGAAGGTCCAGCGACGGTCCAGGAAAAAAGGCAAACGGAACCTCATCACCGGCCAGGTGTGGCTGGAGAAGGAGCGACGGGTAAGGCCAGCCCACGCTTCTTGCCAAAAGCTGATGGGATCCAAGTCAGCGACAGACGAGAAATGAAACAAAAGTGAATGTGGGCAAGTTCTACCTGGGAGATCAGAAGGGCAATTGGCAAGGATCTCTTGAGCATGCCGAAAGTGCCCTCTCTTGAAATTATTATTTATTTATTTGGATCCTGCCTTCATTGTTTTTACAAATAATTCAAGGCGGTGAACTTATCCAACATGTCTTCCTTCTCATCTTTTTCCCTATAACAACCACCCTGCGAGGTGGGGCTGAGAGAGAGGGACTGGCCCAAGGTCACCCAGCTGGCTTTTGTGCCTAAGGCTGGAATAGAACTCCCCGTCTCCTGGTGATTGGCCCAAGGTCACCCAGACGGTTTTCATGCCTAAGGCGGGACTTGAACTCACCGTCTCCCGCTTTCCAGCCTGGTGCCTTAAGCACTAGAACCAGCTGCAATAAAGCCTCCCTGTTTTAGAAGGAAATTTTAAAAGTGGGTGCTGCTTTTAAAAGCTCCAAGTTTTTTTTTTTTTAAAAAAGCTTGATTTTGTTTCCCTCGTGTGAACCTTTTCCTAGATCTCCAAGATGACATTGCGAAATTCCCAGTCAGCAGAAATTATGGTTACCATCGAGAAAGAGTAAGTGGCTTTTTTAGAAGTTTTTGAGAATAATAATAGGAGCCGAGGTGGCACAGCAGTTAGAGTGCAGTACTGCAGGCCACTTTAGCTGACTGTGTTCAGCAGGTCAGCTGTTCAAATTTCACCGGCTCAGGGTTGACTCAGCCTTCCATCCTTCCAGTGTAGGTAAAATGAGGACCCAGATTGTTGGGGGCAATGTAAATATATATATATACATTGCTTACTGGTGTACACTGCTTAGAGAGTGCTTGCACTTAAAGCGGTATATAAGTCTCATAAATAAATAAATAATTTAGGGTTTCAATGAACGCAGCCGGTTTCAGCCACCGTGATGCCGCAAATTGGGGGGGAAAAAAATTGGATTCGTTTAGTAACCAGGCTGTGTGTGTTGTAGGAATGCAACTGGGGTATCCCTGCATTCTGGGTATAGATCAATAGCGAGATTCTGTTGGATTGGGATTACGGCAGTCCTCAGTTTACGACCACAACTGAGCCCAGCATTTCTGTTTCTAAGTGAGAGAGTTGTTGTGAGTTTTGCCCCATTTTACGACCTTTCTTGCTGCAATTGTTAAATGAATCAGTGTAGTTGTTAAGTGAGTGACACCGTTGTTAAGTGAATACGGCTTCCCCATTGTCTTTGCTTGTCAGAAGATCGCAAAAGGGAGATCACGTGACCCTGGGACACTGCAACCGTCCTAAGTACATGCCAGTTGCCAAGTGTGCAAATATTGATCATGTAACCATGGGGATGCTGCAATGGTCATAAGTGTGAAAAATGGTCATAATTCACTTTTTTCAGTGTCGTCCTAATTTTGAACAGTCACTAAATGAACTGTTGTCAATCGAGGATACCTCTACTTAGTGGAAATAAGTTTGAATTCCAAGCTTGAAACCGTCTCCCCCTTTTCTCTCTCCAGATGTGACCTGCAGCTGCCCACTGAGACTTCTGCCCAGCCCCAGAAGCTCTGCAGAGCCTCCGTCCTCTGGCTGCTTCTGACCACCACCTTTGCGGTGCTGGTGTGGCTGCTGTGCCAGTCCACTTTCCTCCCCCTCTCTCAGCCCCCCTGTCTCCAGACCAACGGCTTTGCCAAATCCTTCCACCTTATGCTAAAATACGAGGGCCCCCCTCCCACGTAGAGGATGTTGGGGAACGGGGACAGTGCAATCAACTAAACTGGAGAGTCCTGCAGGAAAAAATGGGGCTCCTGGACCAGCTTCTTCTGGACTTTCAAGAAGTGGCCTTCCCTGGATGGGCTGTGCCTGCATCTGCTCGGAGACGGGTTCCAGATCAGGAGATCCAGAAGATAGCTACAATTTCAGGGAAAGAGGTTGGATTTAAGTCTGGGGAGCCACCTTGGAGTAGTCCCCAGTGCAAAGATGGGGCCGGTTTTTCTCAAACAAAGGTCATGCATGCAAAGAGGCAGGACATCAACCTGTGGCCGTGACTGCTCAGGTGGCATCTGCTGATCTTTGAAGAAGCTTGTGATGAATGGAGCTGCAGCAACATCTGCTCTGGACTGAAGGTTTCTCAAAAGAGATCCATTTTGACTTGGGGGGGGGGGGTAACTTCCAGCTTTGGAAAATGGATATTTTTGTACACAGGCTACCTATTTGTACCTTTGGCATCCGCCATTTTCTAATAGAGAGAAAGGTCTAGTTGTGTGATTGGTTGTGGCAGGTAGAAGATGTGAGCCAGGAGATGGCACCAATGTCACATTTGGCCCTCAAAAAAAGACCCCCACCTGAAAGCGAGTATCTGAGAGACCCTGAAGATGGCGCTTGTCAACCTTGGCAACTTTAAGATGAGTGGACTTCAACTCCCAGAATTCCCTGGGAACCCCCAGAATTCTGGGAACTGAAGCGTCTTCAAGTGGAATTGCATGTCGACTGGGACATTCTGGAAGATGAAGTCCAGCTATTTTTAAAGTTCATTAGCATACTGGCTGGGGAATTCTGGGAGTTGCAGTCCACACATTTTAAAAGTCTCCAAGCTTGAGAAACAATTTATTAGGGAAACTGATTACTGTACTTTTATTTGTCCAAAATATCTGTGGGAGCAAAAAGGGTAGAAGGCTTTGAGTTCACAGATCCGGAGTGTAGAGATCCAATTTTTCCACCACCGATCCAAGGAATCCTGTTCTCCAGCTTCTCATGTTCTGGTTCACATGACTTTTTAGTCAAGCGCATGATACAAATCTAGCCTAAAGGTTCATTTAATGCAGGGGTGGGGAACTACGGCCCCTTTCTGACCTGTGGACTTCAACTCCCAGAATTCCTAAATGGCTCAATGCTTAATGAATTCCCGGCTAAGGCCACATTTCAGCAAAAGCTGAAATAAATCAAGAGACATACACCGATTAGTGCGATAGTGGTTTATTTTAAAAATATTACTGCATTAAACACTCATGGCTTTCTCTCTCCAAAGTCATATTCACAATTTGAAAATAAATTAATAAGTACTTAATCTGCCAGTCCTTTACCAGCCACCCCAGTTCTCTAGATTGGATACCAAATGGAAAAAAAAAGCTGTCATCAGATGCTTCCCAATTGATCGCTGCAGTGCAGATCAATTCAGAAATCGGAAAGGGGAAGATATTGGAAAGCAATTTTGGAAGGGCGAAGAAGACCGGACACCCATTGACTGTGTCTCTTTGGGCCCCAAATCTCTTGGGAGGCAGGAAGGGACCAAAGCCGGGGATGGTAAACTTAGAAGATGCTTTGGATGAGATAGAAAAAGAGATATTTTTCGTCACGCGTCACACCCAATAGCCAGGAAGGATGAAACGGACGGTCCTGCTATGCCACGTTAGTTAATCAATCTGGTCTCAAGGTCTCGGACGTGCAACCAGGCCACGTTGAGGGCAACACAGCTCCACTCCTGGAGCCAAAATCCTGCCAGGAAATACTGAGTGCCCACGACCCACGCGGGAACTTTTAATACGGTAGCACCTCGGCAGTTCTGGCACTAAATCTGCTTTTCGTCCCCGTTCAAGGAAGTTTCCGGAGCTGAATTCTGCTGAATCTGGAGTCAGAGGTTACCCTGACCCAAACACACCCTCACATCTGTATAATCCAGGGATTAGGATCTTTCTGGCTGACTTGTGCCCCTCGTCTACAAATGGAGGAGGGCCAGGTGTGGGCAGCCCACGGCCCATTTCTCCCTTGCAAAATTGGACACCCTCAGAACGGACAAGAGGCATTTTATCCGCCTCTCCCAAGGCCAAGCCTCCGTCTCTCCCACCCACCCTCCTGCAGACCAAGATGGACAGAGACCACCTTCAGTCCCTGGTCAGCGTAACGGAGAGGCTCGAGTTGCAACTCAGCAGTGGACGGGGCTCTCTTCTGCTCTGGATTCGCACTCGGACCTGACCCGACCCTCACGTGAAGAACCTGCTGTGGGCAGCTCCTGAAGTTGCTGGGAACGAACACCAGATGTTCACCGGATTGCAGAAAGAAAAAAAAAAAACCCTGTTGCCAAAACTGAGCCGGGAGGCAAATTCTGCTCTTCTCCGTCTTCCTCTCCAGCAAGATGTGGGTCAGGAGTCCGGCCAAAACTCCAGGATTAGAAATGCAGAAAGTAATAAAATATTTTTTTTATAACCATTTACAAATATATATATATATATATATATATATATATATATATATATATATATATATATATATATATATATATGTATAGGGGTGTGTATTTTTGTATGTGTGTGCACGCTCATGTATGTATATATGGATATATACATATATGGATAAAAACCATATATATATATATATATATATATATATATATATATATATATATATATATATCGCCACCAGTTGGAAAAAGAAAGAAAAAAAGGAAGAGGAGGAGGGGGCCTCTCCGATGCCGCCACTGTACAAAACCCGTCAGAAAGTGAACGCGGCCGAAGCAACTGGCCACAACGACAATTTTATTCCATCTTGGACATTTCAAACTTTGTGGTCACTATCTCCTAAGGTGGAAAGAAGGAGAAAAGGAGAAATGAGTTTTGTGTGCTTTTCAGCCGGATGGCTCCTTCCCAAATTTCGGCTTCACCAGGGATCCTCCGTGCCTTTCCCCTTCTTTTGATCGCCTCCTTTAAAGGCTCTCTGGACGCCTTAAACTTGGCTGCTTTCAAATGGGTGGACTTCAGTTCCCAGAATCCCCCAGCCAGCCTGCTGGTGAACCAGGGGAGGGGCTACAGAAACTGAACAAATATCTAGATCAGTGTATCTCAACCTTGGCCATTTTAAGGCATGTGGACTTCAACTCCCAGAATTCCACAGCCAGCGTTGCTGGCTGTGGAATTCTGGGAGTTGAAGTCCACATGCCTTAAAATGGTCAAGGTTGAGAAACACTGATCTAGATACATTTGGATTTTGGGGGAAAAGGTGAAAAATGGCAGGTTTACCTCATCGGAGTCCAGCAACGGAGGCAACATGCTGGAAGAGAAAGAAGAGGGAATGTGGATTATAAATACACAAAGACGGCTGACAATAAAATTCTAAAAATTCTCAGTTTATGGCATGGGTTAACTCCGCTGGGTTGAACGCTGGAAGTACCGAACTTTGTGGAAGTTTTTCTTGCCGTGATCCGAAAAGAACCAAGAAAGACCCACCGAGATTCTTCTCAGCTTTTTGACTAAAAGGCAGGAATTGAAAGGTTTACGTAATAATCCCTGCAATCTTCTACTAAAAGCCTAGAACTGCTGGGAGCCCAGTGAACCAAACACAGGGAAAATAGACCCAAAAAAAAAGACTTACACATCAGCCATGGAAGAGGGAATGTTTTCTTCAACCCATTTCAAGTCTTCATCCTGCATCTGGAGGACAACGAGGGGGAAGAACTTAAGCCCATGATGGGGGGGGGGGGAGAAGAAGGAGGAAGAGAAGAAAGAAGAAAAGGAGAACGAGGAAGAAAAAAGGAGACAAGGAAGATTAAGAGAAGAAAGAGAAACTCCATCCAAGATTCTTACCACTCGGTTGCCTTTCAAAATCCCGTTCACCTCTGGCTTGCCCCCCCTCATCTTCATCCCTGGGCAAAAGAAAAGAGAATTAGCAAAGTAGAGAGACCAAAGCGGGGGGGGGGGGAGGACAAAGACACCCCCCTCCCCGATCCGACATACCAGCTCAATCTAGAACCGGCGCAGGTGCGCAATATTTTCCTTTGGCGGAGATGTCTCCCGCACGGAGATCCCAAGAGATCAGCTGGAATGCACCGGGGTGCAGTGTGTTGTGTGTGTGTGTGTGTGTGTGTGTGTGTGTGGCACACCCACAGGCGTGCAAGCGCACACCGACCACTCGAGCAAAGTCGGGCCAGGCCAGCCCGCCAGCAGGACCCGGACTGGGCTTCAAGAACCGGAGGCGGAGGTCCTGGGGCCGTGGAGCGGAAGAGACCCCCCCCCAGGCAAGGCTTACCGAAGACTTCATTGACCACCTGCTCGTCTTCCCCCTCCTCCTCCTGCTCGCTGCCCTCGTCCACCAGCGGCATGAAGGCGTATCTGTGGGGAGGGGCCGGGGCATCAGACGGGGCTGGGGGCTCCCCCGGTGGAGGCTCCCCCGTGGGAGACCTGCCCTCTCTCCCGGGCTTGAAGGAGACCCTCCATCTCCTCTGAAGAAGAAAGGTTTTCTCTCCTTGGGAGGAGCACGGAACACGGGAGCCCAGTGGGCAAGGGATAGAGACAGCTGCCCTGGGTTCGAGTCCCGGCACCTTTGATTATTGGCAGAGGGTCTCCACAGGAACATGATCACCAGCAGGAGGATGGAAAAGAGGAATCTCCAGAAAGCATCATCGATCCAGAGTTCCCGCCAGTCCTAAAAGAGAAAACAGGAAAGGTCACTGTGCAGGAAACCCAAGGTAGTCCTCGATTTACAACAGTCCCATTTAGTGACCGTTCGAAATTACAAGCTCACTAAAAAGGGATTTATGATCCCTTTCCACACTTACAACCGTCGCAGCCTCCCCACGGCCACCTCATCGAAATTCAGACGCTTGGCCACTGATTTGTATTTACGACGGTCGCAGTTTCCCAGGGTCACGTGACCCCCCCCTTTGGCGACCTTGCAACAAGCCAAGTCAATGGGGAAGAAGCCGCATTCGCTTAACAACCGGGTTACTAACTGATCAACTGCAGGGATTCGCTTAGCGACGAGGTGGCGAGGAAGATCGTAACATTAGCAACTCTGTCGCTTAGGCTCAGTTGTGGTTGTAAGTTGAGGACTACCTGTATAAAATTTCCTTCAGACCCTCCAAAACATGGGAGGAACGAAATTTCAATGATGCAAGGGTCAACTTGTAATTATTATTATTATTTATTTGTGGCTTTTAAAGCAGGGATCTTCAAACTTGGCCACTTTAAGACTTGTGGACTTCAACTCCCAGAATTCCTCAGCCAGCCCTGTGAAGACCCCTGCTTTAAAAGAAGGAAAAGAAGAAAAAAAAAGAATGGGGAGAGGAGGCAGCCTGCTTACTCACGGATTGGCAAGTGGCGAGATGGAAGGTCTTCGTGGTCCAGACGATGAAGATCAGGGAGGCTACAAAAAGAGAGAAAATACGTGTTGCGGCTGACTGCAGGAGGGCGGGAAGCTAAACGAAAGGCGCGGGAAGCATCTCCTGGAGGCAGCAGGACATCTTCGGAATTAAAATTCAATCAAGGGATTTAATATCCTGCTCCGAGCATTATGCTCCCGGCCTATCTGATGAATGCCGGAGGGTTTAAGATGAGAGCAAGGAGCTTTAAAAAATAAATTGGAGCAGATATAAGATGGCAGGGCGCTGTGAAAATCTAATTTTAAAGCTGAGAATGTCTGAAGGACGTAATTGCTGCGATCTCAGCCACGTCTGCTGCTGAACTGAAATACCAAGGAAGCAAAATTCAGTGATTTTCATCCAGCTTCATCGTCCGCCTGATTTTTGGCAAGGTAACCTTCTTTCCCCCCACCCAATTTATTTATTATTTATCTTATTTATTTGCACCCTCTTCTATTTTTACAAGTAATTCAAGGCGCTGAACGTATCCAATACATGTTCCTCCTTGTTTTCCTACAACAATAATTGTGTGAGGTGGGTTGGGCCAAGAGGGAAAGTCTGGCCCAACGTGGCCCAGTTGACTTTCATGCCCAAGACAGAACTAGAACTCACCGTCTCCTGGTGACTGCCCCAAAGTCAGCCAGCTGGCTTCTATACCTAAGGTGGGACTAGAACTCACCATCTTCTGGTGATTACCCAGAGTCACCCAGCCAGTTTTCATGCCAAAGGCAGGACTAGAAATCCCAGCCTCCTGGTGATTGTCCAAACTCACCAGCAGGCTTTCGTGCCTAAGGTGGGACTAGAATTCCCAGCCTCCTAGTGATCGGCCCAAAGTCACCCAGCCAGCATTGATTCGTTTGAGGCAGAACTAGAACTCACTGCCTCCTAGTTTCTAGTCTGGTGCCTTAACCACTAGACCAGGGGTAGGCCATCTTGGCTCTTTTATGATTCGGGGACTTCAACTCCCAGAATTCCTGAGCCAGCCGTGCTGAGGGGAAAGGGAGAGGTTTCCAAGCTGAGCCAGGCTGGCTCAGGAATTCTGGGAGTTGAAGTCCACGAGTCATGAGGGGGCCAAAGTTTCCCTCATGCTGGCTCAGGAATTCTGGGAGTTGAAGTACACAAGTCATGAAGGGGCCAAAGATTCCCTCATGCTGGCTCAGGAATTCTGGGAGTTGAAGTCCACAGGTCCTAAAAGAGCCAAAGTTGCCTACCCCTGGCCTAGACCAAACTGGTTTTTCAAAGCAAGTCCTGCCCCCACCCCCAGGAACTCCCCCCCCAACCTGAGCAACGAGAAGGCAGTGTGTCCCCCACCCCACCCCGCAAAGCAACCCCAGGCCCCATCTCACCTATGACGGCGAAGATGAGGGTGTTGGTGAAATGGCGGTAGAGAGAGAGCTTCACCAGGTTTCTTCGCAGCTTCAGCAGCTTCATGGTCTGCACCAGGCTGACCAGGATGTGCCAGGGGTCAAGGAGAACAGCATGGCGATGGAGTGGGAGTGAGTGGGAAAGGGGGAAGATGCTGAGACGGGGTCCCTGTCCAGAGAAGGGAAACCTGGGCGCTTCTCCAGAGAGGAGAACTTTGCAAGTTGGTGGTTCAAAACCAAACTGGCGTGGGGCCCACCCGGGAAGGTTTGCACCCAGAACTGGAAATGGGCAACCTTCACTGTTGTGACTCTGTGGCCCCCAAACCCTCTACAGCAGTGTTTCCCAAACTTGACAATTTTAAGGCATGAGGACTTCAACTCCCAGAATTCCACAGCCAGCAACGCTGGCTGTGGAATTCTGGGAATTGAAGTCCACATGCCTTAAAATTGTCACGTTTGGGAAACACTGCTCTACAGCAGAGTTAGGGAACTATGGTCCCTTTATGACCTGTGGACTTTTAACTCCCAGAATTCCTGAGCTAGCCACCATGGCATTCTGGGAGCTGAAGTCTTTGTGGCAGCCCCTCAGATACTGGAATCCTGCTATCATGTCTCCCCTAATTCTTATTTTCTTTAGACTACTAACCAAACCCAAATCCTGCAGCCGTTCTTCATGTTTTTGTCTCCAGGCCTTTAATCATCTCAGCTGCCCTTCTCTGCGCTTTTCCCAAAGCCTCAACATCTTTTTTGTACTGTGGGGACCAAAACTGGATGCCGTCGTCCAGGTGTGGCCTTACTAAGGCTTTACAAAGCGGTACTAACGCTTCACGTGATTTGGATTCCAGGCCTCTGTTTATGCAACTAAGCATTGTATTAGCTTTTTTGGCTGTTGCCGCACAAGGCTAGCTCATGTTTAAGGGATCGTTCACAAAGACTCCAAGCTCCATCAAGGGGTCAAGAGAACTCAACGAAGCCGTCCAACCCCCAGTCTGAAACCCCCTCAAGACGAGCAGAGCTTCCTATCACCTGGGCAGCCTCTTCTCTTTCGAAAGCCCACAGGTTGACCAACTGTTTGGGGAGGAGGAGGAGGAGGCAGGGCTGGGACCCACAGCCCCCCCACCTGACCCCCCCCGGCAGGCCGGGACCACAGAGGATATCCACCAGCAGAGAGCAGAGTCAAGCAGAGCAAGGGGAATGGCTGCTAGCAGCACCAAATCATCCTGAGCCTGGGATAAAACAAGAAAAAGGAGAGAAGGAGAAAAAAAACGTGACGGAGAGGAAGAACGAGGAGAGAAAGCAGCAGGGGACGACACAGGGTGGGGATGACCGGTCTGCAAAGGTCAGTGGGTTACGGGGAAAGGATCGGAAGACCAAGGGAGGAAAGAAAGAGTTAGATGGCGGCTTTCAAACCCACACATGAGATTTGAGCCTGCTTACAGTTAGTCCTCAACTTATAACCATGATGGTCGTAAAGCAGGTCAGTCACAGGACTGACTCAATGTTGCAACTTTTATGATGAACACAATGGACCATTTTGGCTGAAAATCAGAAGTAAAGGCTAGCTTAAAGCAAAACTGTCGTAAAATGGGAGTCACTTGACCCCATGGGATACTGCAAATGGACATAAAGTGAGGCCAGTTGCAGAGTGCCCAACAAGAGGTCACATGGCTATGCAACCCCACCCCCCCTGCTGTCGAAAATTCAAAACTGGGTTGTTAAGTAGCCTTGGGGAGCCCGGTTGTAACTTTCAACCGTCACTAAGCGATTGGTCGTTAAATTGAGGAGTCCCTGTAGTGCACACATTTGGGGAAAGACCCAGGTTTTAACCATGCAGGGGAGGCATCTGGAAAGCCCCAAATTCACGATCTTCCACTATCTAAAATGGGAAGGGGTTCTTTTCTTAGAAAACGAATAGCCGTGCAAATCGAAAATAGATCGGTCAGTTAACTCATCTAGGACCAGGGGTTTTTTTTGGTTTTTTTTTACTGACCAAGAAGTCACTTAATTTTGTGTGTGTGTGTGTGTGTGTGTGTGTGTGTGTGTGTGTGAGGGGCTAATTCTGTTGGAAAAACCAGATTCCTCTCCCCCCCTCCCGCTGGACACCCTGAAAGCAAGAAAGAGGAGCGGGGTGGCCATTTTGGGCAAAGGATATCCACCAGACGATACAGGAGTCCACAAAAGCAAGAAATATCTCACAGGAAAGGGTGACTATGTTAGCTTGTTCCTGGGGTGGGGGAACAATCAGAGGCTGAGAGAGCAGACCCTGGCCCACCCAGCTGCAAGACTCCCTCCCGGCCCACCCACCCACCTTGCCCCCGAGTCCCTCCCCTTACGGATTTCACCCGCAAAACGCCCTCGATGATGGAGAAGACCAGGTACATCAGCCCGACGCCAACCACGCGGTTCAGGAGGGCACCCAGCCGCGGCCTGCGAGAGAGAAGCCGAGGGCATCACAATGGGGGTCAAGATTTTGGAGCAGGGGGGAGCATTATTGTAGTTAGGTCTTAAGCCGAGGACCAGGAGACTGTAAATTCTAGTTCTGCCTCAGGCATGAAAGCCGGCTGGGTGACTTTGCGCCGACGACCAGGAGATTTTGAGTTCTAGTTCTACCCTAGGCATGAAAGCCTGCTATGTGACTTTGGGTCAATCACCAGGAGACTGGGAGTTCTAGTCCTGCCATAGGCAAGAGAGCCGGCTGGGTGACCAGGAGAGGGTGAGTTGTAGTCCTCCCTCAGGCATGAAAGCCAACTGGGCAACTTTGGGCTAGTCACCAGGTGATGGTGAATTCTAGTTCTGCCTTAGGCATGAAAGCCAGCTGGGCGACTTTGGGCCAGTCACTCTTTCAGCCCAACCCACCTCACAGGGTTGTTGTGGGGAAACGAGGAGGAGGAAGGAGTGTTAAGTATGTTCACTGCTTGATACGTTTATAAGAACAAGGCAGGATATAAACAAGGAAACGAATCCTGCCATTAAGCTGAACTCTGGCTGTTTATGACCAAAACAAACACAATCTCCCTTGTGTTGTGACAGGGGTTGTTGACCCTGGTTCATGTCATTCAACAAAAGTGAAAATAAACACAGGTTTTAAGGTCTCTGGGAAGATGACAAGTTTTAGAAGCTGCTTTTATTCTGCAGGACTCAAAGCGGGAGAGATCCTCTTCCTCTTCCCCCTTCAAACCACGAGCCTGCGAGGTGGGTCGGGCTGCAAAACAGCATTTAGCCCGAAGTCCCCCAGGCGGCTGTCGTGCCCTCCGTCCGTGCCCCGGGCATCCCTCCCTCGTGCCCTCCGTCCTCCTCACTTGACAATGCCGTATCCCAGGCTGGCGATAATGACGAGGACCCGGGCTAGCATCCGCTTCACCGCGCAGAGGACCTCCCCAAAAATCACGGCCCCTTGAACTGGAGAAAGGAGCAGAGCAGAGAGAGGAAGGGTGAACAGCCTGGAGGGGAGGAAACGGGCCCAACCTCGGCACAGAACAGAATCGAATAACAGAGTTGGAAGGGACCTTGTAGGTCATCTAGTCCAGCCCTCCGCCCAAGCAAGGGACCCGACACCATTTCTGACAGACGGAAGCCGATCCCCTGCTTATTCAAATGGCTGCTCCATGGAGGAAAAGGACCCAAATACCCATCCTCCCCAATCAACAACCATGCCCATCCTACTCTGAAGTGGCGAGGGAGACTGGACAGCCGGTAAACACTGTGCAAAGGGTGGACATTTTTCAATTAGCCCACACATTTTTTAAAAAAACTTATTTATATTTTGGAATATTTAACATTTTAATGTTTTGTACCTGGGAGTTGTAGTCTAGTCCCCCCAGAGGGTCCTGCACTGAGCAATAGGAAGAGCCATTAGATTGACCTCACTGCAGACCAGGGTCTCTACCCACCTGATTCTCCCTCGCTTTGGATGCTCTGGAATTCGGCGTAGAAGACGGCTTTCTCCAACATGCCCAGCAGGATGACGCCGCCGATCCAGAACTGGATGCGCAGAATATCTCGCCAGTAGCAGGCCAGCAGGCTCAGCCACAAGACACCGTAGAGCACATAGACGATGCACATCACCATGTAGAACTGGGGGAGAGAGGAGCCCCACCGAGGATGAAGGGAGCCGGCCCAGGAGGGCGAGCAAAGACTGGGGGAGGAGAGGATGCCCTCTGCTCATCCATCTCCCGAGCCATGAAACGGGGTCTTCAACTTACCACCTTGAGAGGCCACTCCGAGGCAGAGATGTATACGTATTCAGGATGTTTCATGTGAACGTCAACTACAAGGCAGAACAGGAGAAAGACACAGGTGAAAAAGTTCACAGAAGACCAGCAACTTCTGGAGAAGCAGCAGGAGGTGAGATGCCCCTGATGGAACTCCAATCCAACCTCGGATTGCCAGACTGTTGGGCATCTGACCGCTCTTCAAAACAGAGCAGCTGTATCTCAGCCCCCCCCGCATGGCCTCTGAAAGCTACCACTCCTTTCCCAGGACAAGGGTGATTCAAGAAAGCCTTGGATGCATTCTTGTCCTGTGGTCTCCTCAAAGTCTTGGGCAGGAGACCACGTGACCAAAAGGGATTGGGTGGGAGGGACAGAACCGTTGGAAAAGAAGCATCCTTGCCCCCAGTCACCCCAACTGAAGTCTCCTTTGAAGAGGATGTAATAGTCTTCTCTGCGTGTGAAGACAACTTAAATCAGAAGGTATTTTTTTGCTTGGTCCATCACAACTGGAGCCTTCACTCACTTGAGAGGTCCCAGTTGGGCGACGGGCTCGTGATGCTGAGGATGAAGACGTATGGGCCATCCTTCCAAGTTTCAGCAACTGTGACAGGCTAGACCAGAGACAAAAAATATATATATTTCAGGTAAATCGAGAAGCTGCTTGCAACACAGGATGGACCACCGTCTTCCCTACCCCCATTCAGAGCCAGGCGTAGGGAGCAGCAGCAGAGACAGCAGTTGGCCAGTTTCTCAGCAGGAAATGGGATCCATACCATCTTCCTCCATTTGTAGACCATCTCAATGGTCCTTCTGTAGATGTTGCGAAGGCTATGGAGCACCAGAGACCAACTTCCAACAGTAGACAGCCTCAGCATCTCTCCACCTCTGAAGATGACCTCTGCTCCAAAGCCTAGAACCACATCCTTAACCTTCTCTAACTTGGAGCTCTGGATCTGAAGCTTCCAGGATGCTCTTTGGCCAAGGAGTCTCAACCGGTGGTGCACCAGGAGACGGACCTTCTCCGCCACAGCCCCTGCCCTCTGGAACCTCCTCCCACCAGGGATCAGGAAGACCCCAACTCTGCTGCCCTCTCGGAAGTCTTTGAAGACCTGGTTGTATGCCTGGGCCTAGGGTCTTGGGTGTGTGTCTGTGTGAGGGTCCCGTTTCCTAGCTATGTTGACAGTAACCAATTATAATATCTCTTGGCTGCTAAATTTAATTTATTTGTAAAATTTACTGGCTGCCTAATTTACCTCAAGGTAACTTTGAGCGGCTTAACAATCATAAAAGATAAAAACCAGGTAAATTAAAAACGTAAGTAAGTTCATTCTTGGGTGCGGATTGGATTGGATCAGTGTTTCTCAACTTTGACAATTTTAAGGCATGTGGACTTCAACTCCCAGAATTCCACAGCCAGCAATGCTGGCTGTGGAATTCTGGGAGTTGAAGTCCACATGCCTTAAAATTGTCAAGGTTGAGAAACACTGGATTGGATTGCTCCTTTTTTGCTTTTATGACTGCTCGCCACTCAGAGTTACTGGTTGGAGATGGGCAGCTGTACAAGATGGACAGAGGGCGGGAGGGATTAATTCTGGAAGTTGCCATCAAGGCACATCTGGATGGTCTTCAGTTGGGAAAGGTTGAGCAGAGACTAAAGGCCCCGGGGGAATGGAGACCACCAACCTCTAACTTTATCTTGGTCCCGTTGACTTTCTTCTTGGGGTCTTCTGTCGGTTTCCCATCGGCCGAGGGAGACAGCTTTGCGTCCTTGGTCTCGCTGGGCTTCTGGGCTTCTGGATTTGGGGGGCTGGACCCCTTCTCCTTCTTGTCTGCCTTGTCTTCTGCTGCTTTGGGAGCCTCCCTCTTTCCCACAGCAGTCTGCAGAGAAAAGAGGGGAGCGGAGCGGAAGTCAGGAGAGCGAAGAAGGGGGGGACCCCCATGTCCCATCTATTGCAGAGCCTCTAAAGCGAAGATGTACAACCTTTTTTTTTGTTCTTTTAAATACAGGTGGTCCTCAACTTACAACAGTCCATTTAGTGACTGTTCAAGTTACAACAGAGCTGAAAGCAAAGTTGTGCCCCTCCCCATCAATTTCCTCTCCACCATTGCCAGAACCCCAAAGTGTCCCTATCGGTTACCTTTTGAATTGGCAGGTGCTTCAACTTTTTCGGATGTGGGAGTTCCTGGACACTCAACTGAAACAGAAAGGAGAAAAGACAGTTTTATTACTTGAGACCCTCCAACTAATGCTCCCCCTCCCCCCTCAACCTGGACTAAGTTATCAGCTCCCCACTTTGGGGTCCTGGGTGCTCTCTGAGCTTGGCGGTTTCCTTGCAGACATTTCATGACCCAACTAGGTGGTAGAAGGGAGAGGGGGGGTTTTGGCCTCTGTTTATATTCAGTTGTTTGCCCTGCCCGTGTTAGTGGGTGTGTTTTCCCTCTTGATTAGGGTGTTTTCTCCTTTATTGTTTGTCTGATGTTAATCCCTGCTTATCTAGATGTTGATTGGTGGAGCCTAACCAGTACTGTTGATGCCACCTAGTTGGGTTATGAAACGTCTGCAGAAAAACCATCACAAAGCACCTCACAGTCCTCCTCCTCTTCCTCCCCTCCTCCCTTCCAGCACTGATGATGTTATCTAGTTCGGTAGTGAAATGTCTGGAAGAAAACTTCCAAGCTCAGAGAGCACCGAGGACCCCACAGTTCAACCCTGAGCTATAAATATTCTCTTCTCTCAGGAGCCCCCCACTTTCACCCACAATGAGGACACCCTCACTTTAAGGCCACCCCTGGAGAGTCCTGCAGGCTGGATCCGTACCTTGTGAAACTGACCGCATTTAACCAAGGTGGAGTTCCAGATGTACTGGCCATCTCCAGGGATGCTGGCCTCAATGTCAGGATTCCTCAAGTAGGTCAAAGCTTCATTATCCTGAAAGAAGAAAGAAAAAAAAAAACAGAGGGGAAATTACTAAGAGCCCACCCACTCAAAAACCTCAACCCATCCACCTTCTCTGAAGTGGGCCCAGATAGCAAGCCCTGAGGAGGGGGCTTCCTTCCAGCCCAGCCCCTGGGGTGGGGGGATTTCCAGCCCTCCCCACCCCGTCCCCCCAAATCCACCCTGAGAAGATCAGCAGCTCACAGTTATATAAATTTCATGGTGGCAGCGGGAATTGCGGAGGTACCAGGTCACGTTCAGGAGCCCATCCCAGTCTTTGCAGACTTCATTAGGAACTGTCAGTATAAATATATATATATATATATATACACACACACACACACACACACACACACATAAATCCTGCAACCCCCAGCTAGTGCAAATTTCAAATTAATTATCCGGCTTGCAGGAGGTTCAGCACGTACATTTGAGGATAATCCAAGTCCCTTTAAACATCGTCTTGGAGAAGACAAACAGCTTCTCTCCCTGGTTCTGCAAGACAAGAACAGCACAAAGGGTTGGCCACCTCACAAAAGGGCTTGAGTTCAAATCCATCCCGTTCCTAAGATCCATCTAGATTACCACGGAATAACTTTCTTTCTCAGGATATACTCAGAGATTTCCTCTGGACAAAGAAACTTTCAGTGGAAATGATGTAAGGCAGACTAAACCCAGAAATTCTTCTCACTGCCGGTCTGCCTTACCGGCTGATAGCCAACGCCTATTATTTTATTCACTGAACTTTTATTTTAACTTGCTGTAGTTGAGATTCCTGGCAGGTTACAATCTGAACAATAAAAATGTCCGGTTGCAGAGGCGTGTTAAAAAGGTCATCAAGCCAAGAGTTCTTATATCGGATTCATGCAGCCGGCTAAGCTATCATGGTTAACAGTGAGCGGGGGAGTCAGTCCCTTGGCTGGCTGGGTCTTCTGATTTGAATGTTGGTGGTTGGAAAAAGCAGCGAGGGGCTTTCATTAGCCACAGACGGTGCTTTTTCCTGTTCAAGATTGCAAGTTATTTCTCACCAACCAAGAGAAAGTAGGGCAAACGGTTCCCACACTGGTTTGACCACATTAAGGTAAAAAGAGGAAATAAATGCAAATAACTTTTCCCAATGGCAACAGATGAGTGCAGAATAGCAGAGTTGGAAGGGACCTTTGGAGGTCTTCTAGTCCAACCCCCTGCTTGAGCAGGAGACCCAGTTGTTAAGTTATTGCCATTTACCACCTTTCCAGCCGGCTTCCGACAAGCAAGGTCAATAGGGGAAGCCAGATTCGCTTAACCATCATATGATTCACTTAATAACAGCATTGATTTGCTTAACAACTGTGGCAAAAATAGGTCATAAAATTAGGCGCAACTCCCTTACCCACCACCTTGTTTAGCAACTGAAACTATTGTGGTCGTACGTCGAGGACCACCTGTGTGCCCACCCCCATTCATAAAAAAAAAGTTGTCTGTCGCCTCTGTGAAAGCAATTACTATGGGAGGCTGCTGGGATCTTTGGCGGGGGGGGGGAGCGTGGGTGAGGGGTAACGATCCAACATTGGCAGAGAGAGGGACCCCAGCCCGTTGAGGGGGGGCAAGGAGAGGACGCAGACCCCCCCAGGGCAGCTCCTTGGAAGGCCGGCCAGAGGTCCTCCCGGCTGTCCACCTCGACCAGGCGGCCCCTTTGAAGGCAGGGGGCACCCCGAGGCCATCTAGCCTAGCTGGGGTGGACCTGATGGGAGAGAAGCGAGCCGGGCCCCCCTCGGGCCGCCCGGCCACACCACCCTGCCCAGTCTCCCGATCCAGGCGCCGTGCAGGATGTGGGGGCGGCGGAGGCTGCGGGGTCTCCCGGGATCCCCCCGACGCCCCCTCCCCTCCCGGTGACGCCACAGGTCGCGCCAGGCCCCGCCCCCGCGCTCACCCCGCCGGCTGTCCGCCTCCACCGGCCCGGCTCCGACGCAGCCCCGCCGGCCGGCCCAGGACCCAGCGCCGCCCCGGCCACCAGCAGCAGCAGCAGCGGCAGCCCCGGCGGGAGCCGCCACCTCCTCGCGCCGCAGCCCGCCGCCGCCATCCTCTTCCGGCCTGCGCGTCACGTGGCCCGGGGGGCGGGGCGAGGGCGGGCGCGGCGAAGGCCCGGGGGGCGGGGCGAAGGAGGTCACGCCTCCTCAGGGCGGCCCGAGCCTCGGCTGAGCCCGCGTTGCTCGGCTTGAAGAGGGCTGGACTGCAACTCCCAGAATTCCACCCCTCTTCAAGTTCCTTAGCGTGCTGGCTGGGGCATTCTGGGAGTTAAGAGTCCATCTCTCTTCAAGTTACCCAGTTTGAGAAGCCCTGGGCTAAGCAGCTATCTCCGCTTTTGCGGTGCTCTGCACCTGCTCAGGAGCACCCTGGCTTGAATTGCAACGCTTCTGCCCGGGCAGTGGTCACCTTCGTTGCCCCATGGTGGGTGCGCCCTAATTGCCCTGGCCGCCCACTGACGGGCTTGGCTGCAAAGGGGCAGCGATGTGTGGAGCCTTCTTTGTGCCCGACGGCTGGTGCAAAGCGAAGCTGCGGCCTCCATTGTGATGGGGTCTGGAGCCTCAAACGTGCCAGACGGGCTCTTTGTGGCCCCCATAAAATTGGACGCACATTTTGAACTCAGCTCTGGCCCACTTTGCTTCCCTAAGCGTAGCTGGGCTAACCTGATGTCAGGGCCCCCGAATGCTCGCTAGTTTTTTCACTCGGTATTTCAGACAGTCCTCCATTCACAATGGTTCATTTAGTGACCTTTCAAAGTTACAACGGCCCTGAAAAAAGTGACTTAAGACTGCTTTTCACACTCTGTGAAAAAGCGCTGTAGCATTCCTCGTGGTCACGTGATCCAAATTTAGAGGCTTGACTCCTATTTATGACAGACGCAGTGTCTAAAAGTTGGGTGACCTGCTTTTGTGACCTGCAAAGTCAACGGGGGAATCCAGATTCACTTAACCATGTTACCGACTTAACAAATGCAACCATTCCCTTAACAACGGTGGCAAGAAAAGTCCTAAAATTGGGGCAAACGCTTAACAAATTTTTCACTTAGCAACGTCAGTTTTGGGCTGAGTTGTGGTCATAACTTGAGGACTACCTGCCTCACCGCTTCGAGCCCACCAGCGCTGGACCCTGGATGAGGGATTAACGGGGTAATTAATTATGTAATTAAAGAAATGCGTCAAGCAAGCACCTGGTCCTGCTCGTTTGCGGTCTGTTCCGCAGCGCCGCTTTGCAATCCGTCTCGGGCCGAGTCTAGGTCGGGCATAGCCCCCCCGCAATGATGCCCGGGATAGTCGGGGAGTCGGAGGCGCGGAGAGCCTCTGGAGGGCGCCCGCTTGCAAAAGGCTTGCGTGGAGGCGAAGAGGCGCTAGGACCCCGCGGGTTCCCCGGCTGATCCGCTGCAGTGAGTAGTCCGGGTGTGGTAGATCCCGCAAGAGATCCACCGCCCGCCGGACAAGTCGCCCCGAGCAGCGTTTGGCGGCCAAGGTAAGCGGGGCTGGGGTTGGGGGTGGGGAGTTTGGGAGGTCGCGGGTCTTCTCTCCCGTGCTCTAGATCCCGCTGGCTTCCTGAGATCCCCTCGCCGGAGCGCGAGAGGAAATCTGCTTCCTGCCCGGGCCGCGTCTGGCCTGGCCTTCTGCGTCCCCCACCCCCCCTTCCGGGACCGGTTCCAGAGCGTTCCGCTCCCCGGGATCGGTCGTGGATCGCTTCTCCTCCGCCCTACAAGAAGGGATCTCCTTAGATCCCTCCTCCTATATTCCTCTTTGGATCTCCTGGGCCACCTCCCGCTCTTTTCCCTATAGCCTTATTTGGGGGCACAGAGGGGAGCCGCACAGCTGTTGGACTCCAGGTCCCATCAGGCCCAGCCAGGGGAACTGAAGAGTACCAGAATGGGAACCCCGTTTTAGGTCCCTGCTTAGGAGGATGACTCCTCCTTCTGCTCCCCTTAACATTCTTTCATTTGTTTGGACTCCCAACTCCCATCAGCCACAGCCAACTGAGAGGAGAGATAGGTGTTGCAGTCCAACACGTTCCGAGGGACCACCAGGGTCCTGGATTGGATATACACCGGGCTCCCCCCCTAACAGTCCTGCATTTGTTTGGACTCCCCAACTCCCATCAGCCACAGCCAGCTGACAGGAGTCATGGGTGTTGCAGTCCTTGGTCTTTGCTTAGATCTACATGCCTATGGCAGATGGCAGCCAGCCCCACAGAGGCCAAAGTGGGTGCCCCCATTGGGGTACCTGCAGGGACCCCGAGAGTCATAAGGATGAACTGTTGCACCCCTGGTGGAGTTTGTGCATTGCCCTCCTGAAATAAGATTGCTTGGTTTGGCTACCTTCCCAGTCTGGGTCAACCTTGTCAAAGTTGGGGACTTCAACTCCCAGAATTCCCCAGCCAACAAAAGGACTTCTGGGAATTGAAGTCTCACCAGGGAATTCTGGAACTTATTTCCATGTTGCTCAATCTTGGCAGCTTTAAGATGGGTGGAGTTCAACTCCCCTGGCTGGGGAATTCTGGGAGTTGGTCCATCCATCTTAAAGCCACCAAGATTGAGAAACACCGGTTTATTAGACGTCACTTTCTTCAGCGATCCTAGTTACTGAGTTTCTATTACCCACTAAACAATTCTCAAGTAAACCAATTCGCTGTAGTCCATTGTGAAGACACTGAGGTACTTCACGCTTGGAGACAACCTGCAAACCAAGGAAACTATGTGGATTGAGTAAACTATGAGTAAGCCTGGCTTGCAAATCCAGTTGTATGTCAGGTTTATTTGCTTAGTACCTGAAAGGGATGGTTCTTTTATCTAGTGATCGTCCCCTGCCTTACCCAGCTTAGCAGGTCGGGAGATCAGAGATCTGGGAAATGGTCTAAGAGGGGAAACTGAGGCTCTTGGGGTGGGTGGGAACCCCCATTTCTTGGCAGCGAGCCTGGTGAGTGGAATCCGGTCTTCCCAAGGGGAGAGAACTAGCTGGGGAATAATAACGGAAGGGCACCAGCTGAGTTGGAAGGGATCTGAGAGACCATCTAGTCTGACCCCTTATTACATCATTAGGAGGAGTTAGATTTGGAAGTTAGATTTGCTGGTATGTTTAAAAAAAATCCAATTCAATTTCAGTCTATTTAATGCTGACCAGTTGGTTTTTGTACCCTATACGGGTTGTCCTCAACTTACGACTGTTATTGAGCCTACAATTACAGTCGTAAGTCGACTCTAGATGAGATGGGAGGCATGTAAATTGAATGAATGAATGGTGCTGGTCGTTAAGGGGGTCATCAAGTGACCTGGCCGATTTTGCCACCTTTTTCTGCAGCTGTTGTAATGTGAACCTCGCTGTCGTTAAGCAGACTAGAGGGATTTTCCCTGGAAACTGGAAATAAAAGCCAGTTTCTAGCAAAAACATAGTAAATCTTGGTCGCATGACCGCAGGACGTAAGTGTGGGCCGGTTGCTGGATGCCCAAAAATGCTGTGACAGGACCCTGTTGGGGGGGGCATCTGGATTGCAAGTACCTGTTGAGGAGGTTCCTCGTAACTTTGAACGGTTGCTAGTAACTGATTGTAAGTCCAGGACTACTTGTGATTGAAGTGTGAAGCCATTCCCTCCCCACATACACACACACCCAAGTGGGGCAGGTTTACTTGGTAGCTAGTTTGAGCTACTTTTCTGAAAGTGTATCCAGGAGTTAAACGCCAGATTTTGTACCTCCTGCATTAAGGAAGAGATGATTCATTGTTGCAGCTGAGTAAACCCTGTGTAGTTTTTGCACATTAATGCAGGGATTCTCAACCGTGGCACTTTAAGACATGTGGACTTCAACTCCCAGAATTCCTCAGCCAGCCTTGGACTAGAGCAGAAGTCTCCAACCTTGGCAACTTTAAGACCTGTGGACTTCAACTCCCAGAATGCTAGAGAGGAACGAGAGTTGGGCCCACCAGTAATTCAACATTGGGAGTCCAACAGGACTTTTTCTGTTGAACTCCAGTGTTTCTCAACCTTGACCATTTTAAGGCATGTGGACTTTAACTCCCAGAATTCCACAGCCAGCAATGCTGGCTGTGGAATTCTGGGAGTTGAAGTCCACATGCCTTAAAATGGTCAAGGTTGAGAAACATGCTCTAGGGACTGAAAAAGCTTTTGTGAGTTGTGGGTCGCTTCCACCAAGAGGCGTTGACTCATTTTTTCATCAGAAACAAAAAGAATCTTTAGGCATGAATCATCAAAGATCCGAAAGATTTTAAAAGCTTTCTTCTTTGTTAACCCTGCCCCTTTCTCTCTGGGGTTTTCCTTTTTTTGGAAAAAATGTTTGTTTGTTTGTTTGCAAAATGTATGAGTTGCCCATCTTGTCACACAGTAACTCTTGTTGCCTTCTATTTCCAAAGTAGAGATCTATTTGAAAAACACCCTATTTTCTATTTCTTTTTTTAAAAAAACAGTTGTCAGTTTTGCTTTGTGTATTGTTTTCTCTCCGTTTTTCTTTTCCTCAACATGCAAATAAGTAACAATACCGAATGCAAAGTAATCAAGGCGGAAACCTGAGGTGTACTGCACCCTATTAAATTTATGACCATTTACTGTATCTTCTATCTCTTTCCTTCTCTCTCTCTCTCCCTCTCTCTCTCTCCCTCTCTAGATCCCCTTTCTTAGCATTTTCTGAAAATGTTCCTGGTCAAGAACTTTCTTGGAGGCGGAGGAGGTGGTGGCGGTGGTGGAAGCAACATCAACATTGGAAATGTCATTGGAGGATTTTTAAGTGGGGGAGGGGGTGGAGGGGGAGGGGGAGGCCAAGGGGGAGGAGCCATGAAATTTCTGGGAGGAGTCATCAGTGCCATCAGGTAAGAATGCGCTCTAAATTTTTATTTTATTTTATTTTTATTTTATTTTTATTTTATTTTATTTTTATTGTTTATTATTTTATTGTATTGTATTGTATTTATTTATATTTTATTTTATTTTTTATATTTGGAGACCATCCCTCTCACAGAGTGACTCTGGAAGATGTACAATAATAGAGAAATATGTGTTATAGTATTACACTGATATTTTATATTACACTCATAAGAATGTGAGAAATGGCTATTTTCCTGATTGCTTTTGGCGAGCCTGAAGTACTTTCCACACCTCCAGGAAGTGAAACTTCCTAAACCATGGTTGACACTTTCCTTTCAAGGGACATGCTACATAAAGGTGTTGCAAGCCTGGAGGCTTAGCTCAAAAATTCCCCACTGTGGACTAGCAACTTGCATTATGAGACGTTGTATTTCAGGTTCTTTGCGCCAAGATGAACAATTTTGCAGACGGCCTGAGGTCTTTCTTCCTCATGGCCAGCTCTGTGTGTCTCAACCTGCCAGAGAGCTGAAAATGGGAAGGCTGCATCCCAGTCAGATTCACACACAACCTGATTTGAGGATTACCTTAATTTAATCTCTTGTGGGAAGACAAGTAAATTGTGGTACATCAGATCACCAATCCTGTTCTCTGTTTTTAGAATTAGCTGTGGCTTAAGATGGAGCAAGGAACCAGGTATCTGATGGGTTTGCAGACCCCTTGCCCTCCACTTGTCACTTTACAGACCCCTTGCACACCACTTAAATCACACCTCCCCTTTATTTTCACCCCCTCAGCTTTTTGCTTTGGTGCCTCTGAGAAAGCTGAGTAAATTACACAAAGTTGCTTCCTTTTTGCATCTGGGTCTACTGGCATGGGACGCCCTGGGCGCTCCCCATTACGAGAAACTTCTGCTGGGGTTTTGTTTACAGTCAAACCGGTTTGCTAGCCCTGCAACACCGTCGCCATCCAGAAACCAACAATGCTGAGTTGAAATTCAGGTCAGCGGTTCTGAATGGCTGAAATTCCCAATTTATGAGCCATGAAAAAAAAAACACCAATTGGCATTAAAATGAGCCAATTTCAGGTGTTCTGGAATTTCCTTCTGTTCTTGGTGCTTGAATGAGAGAGAGGACAGCAGCAGCAGAGGGGTGCAGCGAGTTTCTGGCAGCGAAGACGCAGGTGTGCAGGACACCCCTGTTTCCTGAGTGCCTGTCCCCATGTTATAATTTCCTGCAAAAAGTGCTGCAGTCAGAGGTGGTCTGGGCCTGTCTACGGTTGCTCAATCAGTTACTGTCCAGAAGTAGTTCCTCAATTTTGCCACTTTAAGATGGGCGGACTTCAACTCCCAGAATTCCTCAGCCAGCCTTGCTCAGCCTCCTTCAGTGAACCTTGCTGGCTGAGGAATTCTGGGAGTTGAAGTCCGCCCATCTTAAAGTGGCAAATTTGAGGAACTGCTACCCATTGCTTTGTTGTTGTTGTTCCAATTCTACCTTGCAGGGTTATTGCAAAGATAAAAGGAAATGTTAGGGACACACACACAAACACACCAGTGACTTAAAGGATGGCCTGAATTATTAGTAGAATAAATTAGTGATATCAGTAAACCCTGTGTCTGGATGCAGCCATTGCAAGACATGTTTCATGTTAAGGAGTCTGCACACACACACTGTGTGTGTTTGAGAGAGGGGGCGGGTACAAGAAGAGCTTGCAACTTAGCTCCGAACTGCTTTGTTTGATGAAAGAGGGGTTGTAGCCATTCTGCATAGCCTGTTTGCATACAAATGTCTGCCAGCAGCAGAAAACTTCTGTGGAAGGAGATTTTTCTGAAATTCTCTTTTTATTTTTCATGCCTTCCTGCCTGCCAGTGAAGCAGCAGCCCAGTATAACCCAGAGCCTCCGGTAAGACCCCTCAGCTCTTCTCGCATGGTTGAAGGGATCTGCCTTTATTTGACTTGATTCCCTTCCTCCTTCCCTCCTTTTCCTTTACCCTTTTTCTCCTTCCTTTCTTCCTTCCCTCCCTCCCTCCTCCTCATCCTTCTCCCTTTCTCTCCTTCCTTACTCCCTCCTTTTTCCTTCTCCGTCTCCTTCTCCCTTTTTTTCTCCTTCCTTCCTCCCTCCCTCTCTTTCTCTTTCTCCTTCTCCCTTTCTCTCCTCCCTCCCCCCCAGTGAACCCAAGAAATGAGGGGAGGTCTCTTTTGAACCTCTTGCCCCACCCACTATAAAACTGCAGACTCTGCTGCTGCTTATCTTATCACTCCAGCAAGCAACATCTAGTTCAGGGGTAGGCAACCTTGGCTCTTTTATGACTCATGGACTTCAACTCCCAGAATTCCTGAGCCAGCTTGGCTGGCTCAGGAATTCTGGGAGTTGAAGTCCATGAGTCATAAAAGAGCCAAGGTTGCCTACCCCGATCTAGTTGAAGCATCGGAGAAGAAAAAAATATTATTTTATTCCCCAAACTACCAAGAAAGAACGCTCCCTTCCCAGCCAAGACTGGCAGAGCAAGCGACCATATTTAAACCACCAGCAACCTTAAGCCCCCCCCCCCCCACAGGCAGGGATGTTATTACCCATTACCCAGTTTATTTGGGTACTTCCTCTCCTCCTCTTCCTCCTGTAAGTGGTCTCTCGCATCCTGTCTTCTTCCCCAGCCGCCTCGCAGCCATTTCTCCAACATTGAAGCCAACGAAAGCGAGGAAGTCCGGCAGTTCCGCAGACTCTTCACCCAACTGGCCGGGGACGTGAGTATGGGGCGAGGGGGGCTCAGCAATGGAAAATTGGGGCTCAGTTGTGGCCGTAAGCCGAGGACTACCTGTAACATATAGCAAAAGTCACAGTTCAAAGGCTCGCCTGAAAAGCTGTTTTCAGAAACTTCCCCCAAAGCAAAGAAAGTGGGATTTATTGAAATCTTGGATCTATCTGCTTTGAATCATAATTAGATCTCAGACTGATATTCTTTTGTTAGGCCGCTCAACCCATAACTCTGATCCTTGGCTTCAAAAAAAAAAAAAGAAAAGAAAAAAGCCTCTTGCTCTCCTGAACAGGGTGTGTGGGGGAAGGGGTTCAAAAAGGCAAGATGGTGGCCACGGTCCCATTTTTGGCCCCTCCCCTCTCGAAGACCCTGCTCCTGATGGAGGGCCTTCTCTTTCGGCAGGACATGGAAGTGAGCGCGACGGAGCTGATGAACATCCTGAACAAAGTAGTCACCCGGCGTAAGTAGAGAACTCCTTCAGGGTGGTCCGTGGAGAATCAGAGCTGGGGGGGGGTTGTCACCTCCCCCCTGCCGATTCTACATCTTTCAGTTCTGAGAACGAAAGCAGACATTTCATTACCAAACATTCATCAGTGCTGCAAGAAAATCCTCAAGCTCAGAGAGCACCAAGGACCCCACAGTCCTCCTCTTCTCCCTTTTAGCCTTGATGTTGTTACCTAGCTGGGTCATGAAATGTCCGCAAAGAAACTATCAAGCTCAGAGAGCACTAAGAACAAAACAATTCTCCCCCTCCTCCTCCTCTCCACAAACCCTACTCCCTTCTATCCCTGATGTTGTTACATAGTTGGGACATGAAATGTCTGCAAGAAAGCAGCCAAGCTCAGAGAGCATCAAGGACCCCTCATTTCAACCCTGTGCCGTTTTGCCCATAGTAAAAAAATGACAATAAAAGTTATCTTAACTACAAATATTCCCTTACAAATATCTTAACTACAAATATTCCCACATGTCGTCCTCCTCCTCCTCCTCCCCCCTCTCCCTGCAACTCCTCTCCCTTCTAGCACTGATGATGCTGCCTAATTAGGATTGTGAAACATCTGCATGAAAGCCATCCAGCTCAGAGAATCCCAAGGACCCCTCATTTCAACCCTGTGCCGTTTTGCCCATAGTAAAAAAATGACAATAAAAGTTATCTTAACTACAAATATTCCCTTATATAGGCAGACACCTCCCCCCCCCCAACCCACCTGCAGCTCCAGTAGAAGGACCGAGTAAATTCTCTGCTGCAAAGGCAGGCAAACAGCGGTTGCTCCCCTGGATCGCAAGCGGTTCTTCTTCCCCAAACGGGGTACCATCGAGAGCGAAAGCTCACACGTCTCAGCCCATTTCTCTCCCCTTTTCAGATCCGGATTTGAAGACTGATGGGTTCGGGATTGACACCTGTCGTTCCATGGTGGCCGTGATGGACGTACCCTTTTGCGGTTGAACTGGGAGGGGGGGGGGCTTCTTAAAGGGGCTGGGCCGAAGGGTTGGGGGGACAGCCTTTTCTCTCCTTCCGGTCTGCGTCTCTTCCTCCCGTCCCTTGTCATTTTTCAACACGGAGGCCGGTGTTTCAAGTAGTCCAGTGTTTCCCAAACTTGACAATTTTAAGGCATGAGGACTTCAACTCCCAGAATTCCACAGCCAGCGTTGCTGGCTGTGGAATTCTGGGAGTTGAAGTCCTCATGCCTTAAAATTGTCAAGTTTAGGAAACACTGAAGTAGTCCCAGGTCCCCTCCATCCTTCAGTTTTTCTTGACGATGCTCCGTCCAGAGCGACACCACCGGCAAGCTGGGCTTTGAGGAGTTCAAGTATCTCTGGAACAACATCAAGAAGTGGCAGGTAGCGAATTTGCTTCCCCTTCTTAGGGGACAGGCGGGGTCTTGCCTGGGGGGCCAAGGACCCTTTTTGGCTTCTGGCCAGAGGCTAAGCACCCCCCCCCCTGTCTCCACTTCTCAGTGCATCTACAAGCAATACGACAGGGACCGATCCGGCACCATCGGCAGCCAAGAACTGCCGGGGGCGTTTGAGGCCGCAGGTGAGCAGCTTGATCGGAACAAGGTGACTCTTTTTCCAGCCTGCAAGTGACAGAAACCTCAGGCACCCGTTCTGCTCCTTAAAATTAAAAAAGAAAAAAAGAACGGCTGTTCCTTGGGTGGCTTTTGACTTTATTTTATTTTTTTAATGGGTGAATCGTGCCCCATATCAGAAAACCAAAACTTCAAGATCGCACAAATGGTCTACGGGTGGTCCTCGGCTTGCAACAGTTAGTGATCGTTCAAAGTTACAACGGCGCTGAAAAAAGGGGACTTAACAACCATTTTTCACACTTACAACCGTCACAGTCTCCCCACGGTCGTGATCAAATTCAGACGCTTGGCCACCGGCTCGTATTGATGGCGGTCGCAGCGTTCCGGGGTTCTTGTGATCCCCTTTTGTGACTTTCTGACAAAGTCCATGGGGGAAGCTGGATTCAGCTAACAATCTGTGTCACTCACTTAACAACTGCAGGGATTTACTTAACAACTGTGGCAAGAAAGAGGGTAAAATGGGTCAACATTCAGTTAACCAAGGTCTCACTTAGCAAAAGAAATCATAAATCGTAAGTCAAGGACTGCCTGTAAATCAGTTCCAACTTCTTATGCTTCCTTCTCTCCACCCCACCCTCCACCCCACACTCTCCATTTTTCTCCAGGCTTCCACCTCAACCAGCAGCTTTATGCCATGATCGTCCGCAGGTATTCAGACGAGAACGGCAACATGGATTTTGACAACTTCATCAGCTGCCTGGTGCGCCTGGATGCCATGTTCCGTAAGTGGCTGGGGCAGCCGTGCCCATTGGCATCCTCTTTGTCTCTCGGGTTCTCCTGCTTGAGCGGGGGGAGGGCTGGGCTAGAAGACCTCAGTGGTCCCTTCCAGCTCTACTCAATTCTTCCTCCATGGGGCTGAAGGGGATCCTAGCTTGGATGTCACCCGTGCAACTTCTGCCCCACTTCAGTCTCTGCGTCCTGCCCAGCAGTCAGCCATCCTCTCCGAGGACTCCCCCAGCCAGTGGGTGCCAGTTAGAGGGGCTGACGTGATTCAGCATCCTGAATCTCTAACCAGAGTGGGCTTTGGTGATAGGCAGGGGATTATGGAAGTCGGAGTGCCAGACCTCTGAAGGGGCAGAGGATGTGCCTCACTTCTGCAGCCTTGCCTGATTCATCCCTGGGTGTCAGGCACAACAGACCAGAGCCATTCACAAATGGCTAAAACTATCAACTTTATTGTTCTCCGCCTGTACTACAAGAATCTTCCCAAGCTGCTCTCCTTCCATTGGGAACGACCAGATCTTGGGATCTTCACGAATCTTGGGAGCGGTCAATGTTTGTGCCTCTTGCAGCTACGCAAAGGTCTTGAAACTAAGCCCATGCGTGACCCCCTCCCCCATCTAGCCTAGTTTCCCAACACCGGCTTTCTTCTTATAGGTGCCTTCAAATCTTTGGACCGAGATGGCAGCGGACAGATTCGTGTGACTCTGAAGGAGGTGAGAAAGAGCTTTTTGGCTCCTGCTCAGTTCAGGCTGCAGAGTGCGTTGCATACGAGTTTTCAGCAAGTACCACAATGTGCCAGGATATATCAGAGGCAGTTTTGAAGGAAAGGGCGCCAAGAAGCAGGATTATGCCCTCACTCCTCCCCACCCCACTCTTTCTTTGCATAACTTAGACCAAGGTTATCTAACCTACCTACCTACCTTCCTTCCTTCCTTCCTTCCTTCCTTCCTTCCTTCCTTCCTTCCTTCCTTTGTCTCTTTCTTTCTTTCTTTCTCTTCCTTCCTTTGTTTCTTTCCTTCCTTCCTTTGTCTCTTTCTTCTTTCTTTCTTTCTTTCTTTCCTTTCTTTCTTTCTTTCTTTCTTTCTTTCTTTCTTTCTTTCTTTCTTTCTTTCTTTCTTTCTTTCTTTCTTTCTTTCTTTCTTTCTTTCTTTCTTT
The DNA here is from genome assembly GCF_016545835.1 of Crotalus tigris. NCBI lineage: Eukaryota > Metazoa > Chordata > Lepidosauria > Squamata > Viperidae > Crotalus > Crotalus tigris. The sequence goes on from NW_024100488.1 coordinate 837,090, forward strand.
CTTTCTTTCTTTCTTTCTTTCTTCTGCCCAAAGTCATCTTGTAGGGGACATGGGTGGCACAGAAATTTGATAAATAAATAAAATAAATAAGAATGTTTTTATGCCATCAGCACACGCTAGCTGAGGAATTCTGAGAGTTGAAGTCCATGAGTCTTAAAGTTGTCACGTTTGGAGACCTCAGTACAAGAGCGATGCAAAGAGGAGAGAATGGACAGGGAGAGGCAAAACCTGGGGATTAGAAGCTTGGAGAGGATCTGGAAAGTGAAAAGTCTCTCTCTTTTTTGTGTGTACAGTGGCTGCAGCTCACCATGTACTCCTAAGAGCCACCGGCTGTCAGGAAGACCACCCTTTCCTCTACCATCCCCAATTCTGTCCTGGAGTGGTATAGAATTCGGCATTACCTATTTGCAGATGTGTCTTCACCCTGGGAAAATCCAAGGAGATTCTATTCTGCGGTTCTGCTTCCTCTCCTGCAACCAAGCCAGGAAACTTCCTGTTTTTACTCTAGTGTTTTGCGTTGCAATTTTTACTCCCCATTGTAAAAGCAACGGCTGCTCTTCTCCATTAGCTTTTCACTTGCTGTCGCTGCTGCCTTTTCAAAGCACCAAGAGAGGGGGGGTTGTCTCTTGAAAGAGAAGCTCCTTTTCTCCCCCTCCCCAACCTGCTTGGATTCGAATGGTGCCATGCAGATTTGATAGGACCCCCCCCCTTTTTTTGAGTAAGTTTCATTTTGTAAGAGCCGTGTGAGATTTGGATGGAGAGATGGGCTTGCAAAGCACCAATTCCTTGCAAAACCAGGTTCCTTGTATGTGGGGGGGCAGTGTATACGGGTTTTTATAAATGGGGGCTAAAGCGATCTCTTTGTGGACACTGTGAAGTGGTGATGGATCCTCTGGACTTTCATCTGGACGTAATTTGTATTTTCCCAAAAGAGCCAGGTCATTGCACTAGAAATAAGATGAGCTGAGCTTGATGGTCATTGCCTACCACTTCTCAACCCCAGAAAATGTTTCCTCCTTTTTAAAATCCCCAGCACCCTTTGCCTGGACATGATTTAAAAAGCAATAACTTAGCAGTTTAGGGAACCAACGCTGAAGCTACTTAAATAATCCAGATATATGACAGCTTGGCCCTTTTTTTCTCAGGCTCCAGGGGCTGCCGATAGAGGCTCGGCCCAGACTCTTTAAACTTGGCTTTTGAATTCTATTTAAAAAAAGAAAAAGCATCTTTATCGCACACTATGTGGCTGCACCATGCAAATTTCTCAGCAATGCACTTTTGTCGCATGCCAATTCTCTGCGTGAATTTTGAAGGTCTATAAAGCAAGGCTGTCCAACTGTGGAAACTTTTAAGATTTGTGGACTTTGCTGGCTGGGGAATTCTGGGAGTTGAAGTCCACAGGTTGGACACTCCTGCTCTAAAGTACATGAAGGAGAACTCCGAATTTTATGGGCAGCATTTCGAGAATTGGTTTCCTTTAAAACGTGTTGAGGGATGTGTGAACCCTATCAGATTATGAAATGTGGACATTGTGAGTTTATAAGTCCTGGTTTCCTCCCTTTTTGAAAGGGCTGAGAAGGGAACCAGAGTAACACTAGGGGCTCTTTATACTTCTAAAAGCTGCAAATGCTTTCCCCAATTTGTTTTTGGATTCAGCTTCTCCAAGTCCAATTGTTGGCTTGAAATTTTAATGAATCACGTTTTTTCTCCTCCTAAAATTAATGAGAAGGACTTGGGGGGGGGGAGCTTTTGCAAATAGTCCTTTTGGAAATTTCCCCCAATTCTGGCCAAAGGCTTTGCTGGCTCAAAAAGAGAATTTGCTGGGGTGAAAAAAAAAAAGAATCTTGTGATGAATAATTTGCAATTCTAAATGGGGCTAATATTCTCTGTTTAGAACTGCCAGCAGATCTTTTCCTGTTGCCCCCCACGTCCCCCACAAACACCCCCAGGGTTAGAGGCTGCCTCCCACTGTATGCTCACTTTTTTAATAGCTCAATAGCAACCGGAGTAAAAGTTGCATAACAATTAGAATCCGCGTGCCTCTGTTGTGTTGTTTGCTCAGCGCCTTCTCCAGCAGAGGGAGGATGTGTTCTGTTTTCGGTTAATGCTAGTCTGTTTCAGCGTTACTCAGCCTTCTTTGCTGCTTAAATCTGTGTGAACTTCATGACCAAACTAGAGAATTTCATCATTGTTAGAAGGGAGGAGGAGGACTGTGGGGTCCTTGCTGCTCTCTGTGCTTAGCAGTTTTCTTGCAGACATCTCATAACCCAACTAGAGAACATCATCAGTGCTAGGAGAGAGTGGGGTTTGTTAGGAGGAGGAGGAGGAAGGACTGTGGGGTCCTTGGTGCTCTCTGAGCTGGGTTGTTTCCTTGCAGACATTTCATGACCCAACTAGGTAACATCATCAGTGCTAAGAAAAAGCATTGAACCCTGAAGAAGCTGCCTTGTGGGTATGCAAAGAAAGCCAGCCAATTCAGAGAGCACCAAGGCCCCACATTTGAAGGGCTGCCTTAATCTTGCTGTTTTTGGAGCACGTGGAGGCTCTGTTTTCCAGCATGGCTCAAGACCTGGTTTTTGTCTGCAGACGGGCCGACTGGGGGTTGTAAGGAGGGGCGAACGCCCCTCTGTCACATCTTGGGCACATTGGCGGTCTCTTTTGATGGATGTGCTGCCTCTGCCGATGAGTCACAGGCACTGAAGGCTGGACCAGCTTTGAGTCAGGAGAAGGTGGCTGTGACTGTCCTTGGGAGAAATGGAAGGGATTCGAAAACGGCCGAGTGTGGAAGGGATTTGGGGTGTTGGAGGTCTTAAGGTGTGAAATGAAGGGAAGGGGACCCTGAGGGAAGACTGGGGTCCCCCTTGGTTTACAGCACCTATCTTGCAACAGAAAAGGGGATTATTCTAAACCAGACCCAAAACAGATGTGTGTGTGTGTCTGTGTCTACCTGTCTGTCGGTCTATCTATCTGTCATCTACTATCTATCATCAATCCATTTATCTATCATCTCTCTCATTCCCTCTGTCTCCCATCTATCTCTCCATCCATCCATCCATCCATCCATCTCTATCTGCTAAAACCTCTTTTGTTATTGTGTCTCATCCATCTCTCTCTCTCTCTCTCTCTCTCTCTCTCTCTCTCTCTCTCTCTCTCTCTGTGTGTGTGTGTTTGTTTTGTGTTCCACCCTGTTTGAGAACCACCTGTGAAAATAAAATATTCCCCGGGGGATTTTGGGAAGCGAGGGTGACAATGGGCTGCAGCTGACAGCTGAGGCAGGGTGTGCTCGGGGTTTTCTTGCAAAGAAAGCTCACAACAAGCCAAGTTTCTCTCCCATCAGTGGCGTCTTTTTGCAAGTCCCCCCCCCCCCATGATCAACGCCTCCGGGGTTCGGCAAAGGGGTATGCCTGCGTGTGTGCCACCTGTCTTGTTGTCTCTGACACCCACTCTGTTTTCGAAAAGCTCAGTAGAAACAGGAATCAAAGTTGCATAACAAGAAATCAGCCTGGATTTTTATCCGGGTTGTCACACAACGATGCTTCCTTGGCAGGGAATAAATCTCACCTTTGAATCTCTGCCTGTCCAAATAAAGCCGGATTCCCACAATACATTTATTATCTGCAGTCACAATCCAGATGAGAGCGACATTCTCAGCGATGTGTGTATTGTGAGCAGCGAACTACACACTCAAACACACACACCGAAACCAACAGTGGATTTATGCCACTGGCATCAAACCACACACACCTCCCACTTTTTCTGAAATTAATTTATTCCTCCTTTGTTTTGCTTTGACAAACACAGGGAACACAGCAAGTGCTAAATATTCATCTGGAGAATGACATTTGGGCTCCCTGTTTTGTCTTTGATGCCAAACAAGCAGGTTTTGCCCAGGAATTGAAGGGTGAGCTGTAGAGAGGGATGTCCCTGGGACTTTGAACCAAATGTAACTTGACTCGCTTTCTCGAGTTGTCTTTTGACATTTTTCTCTATGAGGACCCCCATGTTGGCACTTGTTCTGCATTTTGTGAAGTGGATGAATACTGAAGAGCCCAGAACCATTGGGCTGGAGTAAGGAAAAACTTACCTACAAACTACAAAGAATTTCCTGAGAAATTTCCACAATTAACCAGTGGAACGGCTTGCCTCAAGAAGCTTTGGGTGCTCTTATCACCGGAGGCTTTCAAGAAGAGACTGACAGCATTTGTCCGGAATGGCATAGGGCAGGGATGTCCAAACTTGGGGACTTCAAGACTTGTGGCCTTCAATTCCCAGAATTCCCCAGCCAGCCATGAATTCTAGGAGTTAAAAGTCCACAGGTCTTAAGGTTGCCAAGCTTGGACACCTCTGACGTAGGGTCTCCTGCTCGAGCAGGGGGTTGGACTAGAGGACCTCCAAGTTCCTTTACAACTCTGTTGTCCTGTTCTGTCCAAATTTCCTTTTCAGATAGACTGCCATTCCAGGAAGAACGGCCTGCCAACGAAGCCTTCTCTTTTGTCCCTCAACCAGGACCGTCTTTGGCATTTGCCAAACTGGAAGTTATTTAGCTGCGTTGCCCAATTACCCAAAGATGCTGTGGTTGCCTTGGTTACCAAGACATCTGCCGGGTAACCAAGAGGTTCCAGTTGCCCCGGGTTACAGAGATGTGCCAAAAAGCCCAGGATGTATCCAAATCTTGGCCCAGTTGTAAGAGGCGAAGCCGGGCCATAGTTCACAGGCCTGCTGTGTCCAACCTGACCCCCCGCCCCTCTGGCTCTCTGTGCCTCATACTGGAGGAGGGGTCCCTGGGGGCCTAAAGTTCATTGTGTCGGCCGCAGAGTTACTCAGGTGACGGCACCAAGTTGCCATCTCCATCCTCCCGGCCTCTCATCAGGTTGCCCTTGGCAACAGCATCCCCTGGAGGGAGGGAAAGAGAGGGTACCAACTCCAGTCCTACCCCACCCTTTTTCCCCCAACCAGGCAGCCAATGGGGAGATTCCGCCGCCTGCCTTTCAGGGTCTCTGCCCAATGGCTTCCCTCCAGAGGCGGGAGCCAGGCTGCCTTGATCTTGCATGGGAAGGCGTGGCTCATTTCTGGATGAAGCTTGGGCTGAACAGAGAAGAAAAGCAGTGAAGCAGGAAGAGGTATGTGGGGATGGGGGTGACGGGGTGGGAGGGGCACATATTGGGGTGGTGGGCTGCAAAAGGAGACCCCAACGGATGGAGGGACCCTTAAGAAAGTCAACCTTTGCCACAAGCATCCTTGCAAATCTTCCCGGATGCCGAACTTGATGCGAAGCTGATCCTGGTGACCTGCACCCAGTCTTGGTTTTCCCCTGGGGACAAACTCCCAATTTGGGGGGGGGGGGTTGCATGATCCTAGATCACTTACAAACCTCTTTCTCTGGTGCGTCAGAGGCAGCGAAATGGGTCCTCCGACTTCTCAGCGACCTGTTGTTTACTAAGGACCGGTTGCAAACTGGCAAAGGGCTTGGAGGTCTGTGGTTTAAAAAGTGAATTTGCCAGGAAAAAACAATCAAAATTGGCTGGTGCCTCAGAAGGGTGACTGTTCTTTGCAAGTCTTTGAGCTGTGTCTTTTGGGAACCAGGGAAGTATGCGTGCGTCCGTGTGTGTTTGGTGTGTGTTTGTGCCTGTGTGCAGGCTGTTTGGAGAAGCAACCAGCCAGACACTCTGGACAGAGCTGCCTTCTTCAACCTGGCGCCCTCCCCATGCCTCACGTTACCCCTCCTCTCCAGCCTTGTGGAGACCCCAAAATATGAGCCCAGAGGTTTTTTTTCTATATATTTGCAAGGTGTAACCCAGGAACTTTCTGCAGAAAGCTTGCCAAATTGTTTCGCCAGAGGATCCAGTCTGGAGGTTGAATGGACTCTGATCAATATCTCTCTGTAGGGTATTTCTACGCAGTTGCTTTTTCTAGGTTTTCCAGATGTGAGTGATGGGGACACCTCTGGTCTGTCCAGCCCCACAGCTGGATAAGTTGGTTAAACAGGACTCAACCTTTTCTCCACAGTGTCTCCTGAGGAAGAATTTGTATTTAAGGATTCAATTCGTCCTCTGATTTGTCTTTCAGCTTTAAGCTGCTCCCCCCTTTTCTTGCAATTTTCCCTCTTCTGTTCCAGACTTGGAGATTCCAGTTGCAGAGGGTAGGTTTGGTTTGAGAAGGCCAACCTGTAGCATGTCAGCCTGCTCTTTTGCAAACACTGGCACTTTCCCTCTTAGGCTTTCTCATTTCAAGATGCTTCTGCTGATCTTTGCAAAGAGGCCTCTCAAGCAGATGGTGTCGGAAACAAAGTTAGCATGTTCTCGTTATACTTTGGACCCTTCTCGATTCATGCATACATTTTCATGAGTTGGGGTATAATTAGACAGGGAACGCTCTCTGTTCAAATGTGATCTGAGGCAAAAAAAAGAGCCCCCAAAACCAACTCTGCCATCCAGAAAGAATGGAATGGAACAAGCGCCAATGAGTTGGAAGGAAATAATGCTGTTTGTCCCGTGTGGGGGAGCCAAGCTGCAGGGACGGCTTGGGTCTGCTCTGATCCTCATCCTGCAGGCAAGGACTTCTTGTTCTTGATAAAAGGGCATTATTAAGCTGCAAAGGAGTGAATCAAAACTGCCCAGAAGTCACTTTGCAGAGTAACATGAGCGGCATATACAATTAATAGATAGATGATAGATAGATAGATAGATAGATAGATAGATAGATAGATAGATAGATAGATAGATGATAGGTAGGTGGGTAGGTAGATAGACAGACAGACAGACAGAGACGGACATATAGACAGACAGAAATAGGAGAGATGAGAGATGTATGATAGATAAATGATAGGATAGATAGAAATAGGATATATAAGATATAGATACAAATAGAGACAGAGAAATAGACAGATAGAAATAGGATAGATAGATAGATAGATAGATAGATAGATAGATAGATAGATAGATAGATAGATAGACAGACAGACATAGGATAGATGACAGATCAATACAAATAGTGACAGACAGAAATTGGATGGATGGATGGATAGATAGATAGACAGATAGATAGATGATAATGGACAGATAGAAATAGGATAGATAGATGAGAGATGATATATAGATGGATACATAGATATAGGTAGATAGATGATAAATGATAGATAGATGATACATGATGAAAGACAGACAGAAATAGGATAGATGATATATAGATAGATACAAATAGAGACAGTGAAATAGACAGATAGACAGAAATAGGATAGATAGATTGATACAAATACATAGTGACAGAGACAGACAGAAATTGGATGGATGGACGGACGGAAAGACAGGGAAGTGAGAGAACGAACGAGTGAGAGAGAGAGAGACAGACAGACAGCATGTTGAGATGTTTGGCAACCACAGTGGTGTTGTGGTGCAGAAGTTGGACCAATCTGAGCAGACCCAGGTCCACATCTGCCCTCAGCTATGGAAACTCATCAGGTGATTTTAAGCCAATCATTCTCAGTTCAGCCTACCTGACAGGATTGTTGTGGGTGACGTGATGGAACAGCTTTGTGAGGGACTCTTGGAAAGCGATGACAACCCTGTGTGGGTTCCTGAACTGAACAAAGGAAAGAAAGAAAGAAAGCTTTGCTGTAATGGTATTAAAAGGACCCTCTTCTTCCTTCTCCCACCCCCCCCCCCAGACAAGGACTTGTTCTTTTCCATTTTAGAGCAGGCCAAAATATCCCTCGGACTGAGTCACTCTCAACAGCTCAATTAACCGATGTCCTGGGTGCGCCTGAAACAGCCGTCTCTTTTTTTGCTAGAAATAATGGCAGAAACACCGCAGCTTCTCCCCACCAAGTCTGAAAAGGACATTCTCTGTCTGAAGAGCTCTTTTCTTTGCTGGCGCCAATTTAATCCGGTTTTAATCTAAGCGCATCTAGACAAAAAAAAATCTTCCAAAACCTTGCGTTGCCTCGATGGAAGACGGGGACGGGATGGCTGCTTTTGATCAGCCAATTTCCTTTTGTGTTTCTTCGTGGGGGGAAGGGGGGGCTCAAGGTAATCCAAATAGAAAGCGAAGAGCAGGATGTACGGCAGGGATCCTCAAACTTGGCCACTTTAAGACTTGTGGACTTCAACTCCCAGAATTCCCCAGCCAGCATGGCTGGCTGGGGAATTCTGGGAATTGAAGTCCACAAGTCTTAAAGTGGCCAGGTTTGAGGACCCCTGATGTATGGTAACGGGGCTAGGGGGGGCTTTGTCAGCTGGCAGCTTGAAAGGCCGTTTTGAGACCTTGGCAATTTCCCCGTTCTTTTAAAATCCTTTCAGAAGGCAAAATAGAGAAACACAGACCGGCTCTGAGCAACAGAGGGGAAAATTTTGAGCAGGGCAAAAGTTGCTGGAAAGGGAACAGCCGACACTCTCGGAATGCCAGATTCCCACAACCAGCTGCTTCTGTGGCCAGAATTAAGGCCGCAATTTCCAGACTTGGAAGGGACCTTGGAGGTCTTCTATTCCAACCCCCCTTGCTCACGCAGGAGACCCTGAACTATTTCAGACAAATCCAATCTCTTCTTAAGCAAACACCCCCCCGTGTTGGAGCACCCACAACTTTTGGCAGCAAGCGCTGATTCAATTTGGGGAGTTTTCTTTTTTCAATAAAATGGAGACTTCCAGAGATTTAAGAAACGGGGTGGTCGGTTGATTGGAATGGAGGACACGGGCCGCATCCAGCAGCTTGAGAAATGAAACTGGGTCTGGAAGACTCCGGGGGACTTGCTCCCCCCAAGAAGGCCCCTCCTTTTATTCCTAAGTAGATCCCTTTGCTGCACCCCCAATGCTCCTAGAAGTGGGACATGGCCAGCCAGGATTCTGTTTTGTTTGCAAACCGATCTGAGCCAAGCTTGCTTCAAGAGGAGGAAGAACTGTCAAAAGAGGGGGGTGGGTGTGCACCCACAAAGTTGCTTCTGGAAGGTAGCAGATGGGGGAGAGAGCCCCCCCCCCACACCCATCACTCTCTTCCCACACCCCGGAGCCAAGCATTGTCTTCTCTGGGAATCGCACCCGCAGCTTCCCAAGTTTGCAGCTATAAATACAGAAAGTTAACAAGGGCACTTTGTTTTGCAACGCGGCGCCCGCCTCTTGTGCATTGTGCAAGGTGACAGCAACACCGGGTGTTGTTCTCCCGAGGCATCCCTGGGCTTTTTTTTACCCGGAGGACCCTCCTTTCCTCCCCCCCAAGCGCTATCTTTGGCTGCCGGGAGGGGGGGGGTCGGCTCTGTGCCTCCCCCTCCTCCGCCTCTTCGCCGCGCTCCGCTTGGCGCAAGATCCGCGCACAAAGGCAACACCTGTTCTGCAAAGAGGGGCCGGGGATGCTCCAGGAGGGGGGGGGGGACAGAGAGCGGGGAAGACCTGAGCTGGGGGCGGCCTGGGGAGGGGGAACGGGCGGGGGCCCGGCTGTTTCTGGCTCCCGACTCGCAACAGCTGCGCTTTTTTCCCACGTGATAATTACACGCTTGGAATCCGGTGCGGGAGAATAGGATCGCGGGGAGGAGGGGACTGCGGAGGTTTCGGGGGGGGGGCTCAGGGCCGCCCTATTGGGTTTCTTTTTCTTGGGGTGGGGGGGGGGAACAGCAACAATAGGACGACCACCGCCGAGTGAGGTTGCGATGTGGAGCACGAGTCGCGTGGCACCTGAAAAGTTGTGTCACTGGGTGTCACGGTGCGCTTTTCACGCAAAGGATTGCGAGGCCAGGCGCTGAAAGGGAATGGGGCTGTGTGTCCGTCCGTCCGTCCGTCCGTCCATCCATCCATTCATGCTCAGGTATAAATTCAGTGGCACCCATGTCGCAATTCTGCATTGTTATATGATGGGGTCCGTGGTACTTTAATTATTTTGTTTTGAATCGCTTTGACCATTCGCTTTGAGAGTTTTTTTTATGGGGTGGGGTGGGGGCCCCAGAGTCACACCTAGGAAATAGCCAGGTCTATAAATGTAATAAACAAATAAGGAAACAATAAGCATTTTCTAGTGCTTGGTACAAAAACGTGGGATTTGGGTTTTTTTTTAAAGCCAAGTTTCTAGCCCTCATGGCTATGAGGTCATATTTGAATTCCCCGCTTGCTCTGGGGAATTCTGGGAGTTGAAGTCCACCCACCTAAAGTGGCCAAGGTTGGGGAAAGATAGGGGTAGATCGTTTGACGGATGGGCTGCCCACCTACCCAAAAGATATTTCTCCCCTTGGTGCCCCCTCTCCCCCCCCGTTCTCTTTTGCAGGAGAAGCTGGCCCTTCCCGTCCGAAGGAACCCTGTCCCTCTGTGCTCCCCGGGGGCAGCCCAGCATGGCAGCCCAGCATGGCAGCGTGGCGGGATCCGAGTCGGAAGGCCTGGAGCAGCGGATCCACCACATCAACAACGAGGTGGGGGGCTTTGCCGGGGCGGACAGGGAGCTCCAAGCCCCTTCCTCTCATCAGGATGGCTGTTGCCCCCACCAGAAACGGGACAGGGCGCCAATGGGGCACCCTGGAGGGCAAGAAGCCTCCCCTTGGCTCAGCCTCATCTTCATATTCTTGACAGACATTTATTCATTTATGAAATTTACTCCTTTCTGCAAACAGGGAGCGAAATTTCCAACTTGCTAGAGGTAGTCCTCCACTTACATCTATATGTTTAGTGACTGAAGTTACAACGGCATTGAAAAATGTGACTTATGACCATTTTACACATTTGCAACCGTTTCGGCCTCCCCAGGGTCACGTGATCAAAATTCGGACGCTTGGCAACTGACTCACATTTACGACGGTCGCAGCGTCCCGAGGATCACGTGATCCTCTTTTGAGACCTTCTGACAAGCAAAGTCAAGGGGGGGGGGTGCAGATTCACTTTACAACCATGTGACTAACTTTACAACCGCAATGATCCACTTAACGACTGTGGCAAGAAAGGTCGTATAATGGGACAAAACTCACAACAACGGTCTTATTTAGCAACAGAAATTTTAAGTTGCGGTTGTGAGTCAAGGACTTCCTGTGTATTTCTGTGCCTTTGGGCTGCATCCCCCTTTCTCTGACCCCATTTGTAGTTTGGGTTCCTCCCTACCCCCTCCAATGAAATAAAATTGTAGGATCTAATTGTTCAATTTGGATTAGGAGATTTGTCAGGACTCCTGCAGCTTTAATTAATACTTTCCCCCGTTGAACTAAGCAGCTACCAGTGCCTAGAAGTACCTCCTATTTCACCAGAGTGGGAGATAGACCAGTGGATAACTGGTTAATTGCTTCTTAATTGATCTTTAATTGCCCAAATCCTTGCATTTTCTTATTCTCCTATTAGCAGAACAGTGCTGGGCTGTTTTTTTTTTTATTAAAGGAAAGAAAAATGAGAAAATTGTAATTAAAGCCATCCAGTCGCAGGGCAATTAAACTGCAGCTTAATCAACAGTTTACCAGTCATGTTGCTGCTGTGTGGAACGAATAACAATTAATGGCAAAAAGAGAAAGCTTCTAATTAAAGGTTCAGGAGCCCTTTCTCTTCACTTTAGAGAGGGAAAACCACAAGGAAGGACTGACTTCCAGAATATTTTGTCAAGGGCTAGACAGAAATTAAAATAATGACAGTTCAAGGAAATCTCCATTTCCAGAATCTGAACAGTACAGATTTATGTTGCTAAGTGAGACAGATGTTAAGTGGGTTTTGCCCCATTCAATGACTTTTCTTGCCAGAGTTCTTAAGTGAATCACTGCAATTGTTAAGTTAGTGACTCAGTTGTTAAGTGAGTCTGACTTCCCCTGTTGATTTTGCTTGTCAGAAGGTCTGAAAAGGGGGATCAGGTGACCGTGGGATGCTGCGACCGTCGTAAGTATGAGTTAGTTGCTGAGCATCCGAATTCTGATCATGGGACCACAAGGATGCTGCAACGGTCGTAAGTGTGGAAAATGGTCATCAGTGTCATTGTAACTTTGAACGGTCACTAAGTGAACTGTCGTAATTTGAGGACAAATCTATATTGTATATGCTGAGCTCAAATATTTGCTGGGTTTTTCCTTTTGCAATCAGTTTGTGGGTGCTGACAACACCTTGAGTGCTTTAGAGCTGATTAAGCATCGTCTTTTTCACTTCCAATTAATGAGAAAAATATGCAGAGCAGGCAGTAGAAGCTGATTCTTTTTTTAAAAAAAAACAAGCTGTTTTTTAAATCTGAAATTTTGGAATGTCTGCAGTGGGGTTTCAGGATTCTCACTTAAAACAAGATATATATATATATATATATATATATATATATATATATATATATATATATATATATATATATATTAGTCCAGTCTTCTGAAACAGACAATATGGAAGGACAGTGACTGTTTTTCTCTCATAATATTGCATTCTTCATTTTTAAAAAATTTTTTTTGCAGTCTCTGGAAAGTACCAGGCGAATGCTGCAGCTGGTGGATGAGGTAAGAGGCGAAGCGAGGGAGGGGTGAATAGCATTTTTATGACTAGCTAACAGGGAACACTTGGGGAAAAATGAGACGCCCATTTTTTTTTTTTAAATTCTAGCCTAGCCATTGTTCATTCTCGTTTGTTTCTGATTTTCCCACAGAGCAAAGATGCCGGGATTCGAACTTTGGTGATGCTGGATGACCAAGGGGGTAAATTCTGAGGATTTCTCGCAATGGGAAAATATCCCCACATCCTAAACTGCATTTCTTTAATCATGGTTTATGGGAGTTTTATACCACTGTTCTCCAATCTTGGCGACTTTAAGACTTATGGACTTCAACTCCCAGAATTCATGGCTGGCTGAGGAATTCTGGGAGTTGGAGTCTATAAGTCTTAAAGTTGCCAAGGTTGGAGACCCCCGTTATAAATCACAATTATACCCCTTATGCTAAGTCAAACCACATTATGACAGCTTAAAATTTGAACCCATTCATTGTTTATCTGTGCTTCTTTCCAAATTTTTATACACCACCCCAATTGTACAGTTCTGGCCGGGGCAAAGAAATCACAGAAAAAAAGCAAAATAAATTCAGGCCCCTCATGATAAGTTAATGAGGTAGACTTAACGATCATCTGTTTAACAACCATGGCAAAAGGTGGTCCTAAAATTTGCATGGTTTCAGCCTCTTTGGACACAACTGCCGCTCGCCTATGGATGGCCTCGGGAGGGCCCTTCCTGAGCCCCATATTCACGGTCTTCTCTCTCCCCCTCCTCCCGCTCAGAGCAGCTGGACCGCATTGAGGACGGTTTAGACCAGATTATCCAAGACATGAAGGAAGCGGAGAAGAACCTCAGCGACATGGCCAAGTGTTGTGGCCTTTTCGTCTGCCCCTGCGCCAAGTAAGTTCTTGGGTGGGCACAACTCCTTGCGGGAAGCCAGGATTCGTGGTTTAAGCATGCTGTGAGCCACGGTAATCGTGTGTGCATGTGTACACAACAGTCAGTCAGTCCTGGATTGGACCAGGGTGCTTCAGGCCTGTATTTCCCAAACAGGGTGTTTGCAGATAAACTGCTCTTGTATAAGGAGGCTTTCCTCCTCCTCCTTGTGGTTCCTTGCTGGCTTCCTTCGTGGATTTATTCTGTGCTCTCTCATCCTCCAAAGAAGGAACCCTGGCAGCTTTTCTTCCAGAGAAGCGTCTACAGGGCAGGAAGAGAAGGTCAAAGAAGTCAAGAGGGCAGCCTGAAAAAGGAGCAAGGTTTGAAGCGCACGGTGGTGGCTGCCATCTTGACTTCTTTGACCCTCCTGGACCCCCGTGTCTTCTAGCAGGGAGCCTCAGAGAGGGTGCAAGCAAGGATGTTTTTCCTTTTTCATTCCAGGTTAAAGAACATGAAGGCCATGGAGGCTAGTAAGGCGGCCTCTAGCAACACCCAGGATGTGGTCTCACAGCAACCCATCATGATGACCGCGGGGACACAGATGATGATGAGCGGGCCCTTCATCCAGCGGTAGGGCAAAGGGTCTCTGGAGGAGAGGAGGAATGGGGGACTGTGGGGGTCCTCAGTGCGCTCTGAGCTTGGTGGTTTTCTGGCAGACATTTCATGACCCAACTAGGGAACATCATCAGTGTTAGGAGGGAGGAGACGACTGGAATCTCGAACGCAGGGCTCAGGCCCTGCTAACATGAGAGAGCTTGTAAACTGCAAACCCTACATTTGGGACTCCCAGTGTTCATGCGTGGGCACGCTTGAGCCCCACAGCGCTCTCTGCACGTGTGTTCTTGCCCAGGGTAATGAAGGACGACGTGGAGGACGAGATAGAGCAGAATCTGACCCAGGTGGACAGCATGCTGAGTAACCTGCGCAGCATGGCGGTGGACATGAGCAACGAGATTGATGTCCAGAGCAAGCAGGTGGAGAATATCAAAGAGAAGGTGAGCAATGTTTCGCTTAACAACGGCAACGGGAAAGGTCATAAAATGGAGCAAAATGTTGATCTCAATTGTGATCGTAAGTCAGGGATGATCTGTATGTTGCTGTGGCTATTTCTTGCTTCAGCAGCAGAGGGCACTATTGCTTTATTATTTAAAACAGGGGTCTTCAAACTTGGCCCTTTTATGACTTGTGGACTTCAACTCCCAGAATTCCTCAGCCAGGAATTCTGGGAGTTGAAGTCCACAAGTCATAAAAGGACCAAGTTTGAAGACCCTTGATTTAAAAAGTAAAGGCTCCCTCCAGCTGCCTCCCCAGGGTTAAGTTGGCAACCATTTAGAATACAGAATAACAGAGTTGGAAGGGATTCTTAAGGTCTTCTAGTCCAACCCCCTGCTCAGTGCTTCTTTTCTTCTCTTCCCCCCCCCCTCACCCTGGCAGGCCGTTGCCAATGTGATCAGCATCAGCGAAGCCAACAACCAGACCACGAAGATGCTGAAGAAAGCCTGAAGCTACTTCGGCCCCTCACCCCCCTCTTCCCGCCCCCCACTTTCACCAAATGCAACCGGTTACCGGCTTCTTCCGTCCTCAGCTCCAAAGTGGACGCCTTCCGATCCAAGTGATTTAAACCAAGTTTCCTGTGTGAATCTCATCCATTTTCTGAACCAACATGCATGCTTTCAGGATGCTAAAGTGATGCCCATGTAAACGGCAAGGGGGGGAGGCTAACCTGAGCTTTGGCCCTGGGTGTGTGTGTGTGTGTGTGTGTGTGTGTGTGTTTCCCTTGGTACAAAGAACCCGCTGGGCTGTCTGGGTGCCACCCAGCCCACCCCCTCTTTAATGGCTAGGATGGCCGATGAGCAGCCCCCTTGCTGGAGGAACTGCTCTCTTGAAGAGGAAAGGAAAACTGAGAAACTGACTAGGCTGCTTCCAGGATTCCCCATGGGAAAAAGCCAGGAACAGCTATTTTTCAGCCCGATGGGAAAATAAACGTCCACCCAATTTGGCTTAGTGTGGCCACGAATGTTTCTGTAGCTGAAAGCTACAGAGCTTGGGGAAGCCAAGAGCCCTGGTGGGACACTTGAGGTCATCCAAACAGGGATGGGGTGACTGCTGAAAGAGGCAGGGCTGATCTCCTCTGGGGTATCAACACCCTGATGCGGATAGAAGCGGGTCCATTCAGAAAAACCAACAGTCCAGTGTTTTAATTTATATTTAGGCTCCATCCAGCCTTTCCCAATCAAGTCCTCCGGGTTCTGTCCAAGACAACAGAGGAGAACCAAGCTGCCCACTTGGCCGGGCACCGGACCAGGCAAGGCTGGCGTGGCCCAGTGGGAGCGTTGGCTGGATGCAGAGTAGGACCCAGGCCAGCAAGCGCGAGAAGGCAGCCCCTCCAAATGTCCAGTCCACGCACCACCCCTGAAAATATGGCTTGGCTTATTTGTCACTGTGGATTTCAACACTGTGTGCCTGTTTCGTTTCTCTATTTTTAAAAAATCTGTTTCTGACTTATGGTGTGAGTGGTGGGTTTTAAAGTCCAGGCAAAATGCGTTTTTTGTTGTCTTTGTTTATTCGTGTCGCTCTAGGGATCGTGTACGCTTTGAAAACAAAAACCCCTTTCCTTGCAGATTTGGGTCTTGCGAGCGCCCCAAAATTGCTCTTATCTGCTTCCGGAGTTTTCTGCACAGGAGCGGCAGCCAGGGGTGGGTGGGTGAAGTGGGATAGGGTGGGGGTCCCAGCAGGGTCTGGGCTGGCATTCCCGGCTTCCTTCTCAATGCTTCTTGATTTTTCCAAGGTCATAAATGCAATAGACCGCATAGCTAGTGGCTGCAGAGAAATATTTAGAAACAGTTAATTCGAGGTGATCCTCGACTTAAACCTATTTTAGTGAGGTGCAACAGCACTGAAAAATGAGACTAACGGCCGCTTTTCTCACTTAACGACGGTTGCAGCATCCCCCTGGTCATGTGATCAAAATTTGGGTGCTTGGCAACTGACTCGTATTTATGACGGTGGCAGCATCCCCGGGATCATGTCATCACGATTTGTAAACTTCCCAGCCGGCTACTGACCGGCTAAGTCAAGGGTAGGCAACCTTGGCTCTTTTATGACTCGTGGACTTCAACTCCCAGAATTCCTGAGCCAGCCTGGCTCAGCTTGGAAACCTCTCCCTTTCCCCTCAGCATGGCTGGCTCAGGAATTCTGGGAGTTGAAGTCCACAAGTCCTAAAAGAGCCAAGGTTGCCTACCCCTGGGCTAAGTCAATGGGGAATGCCGGCTTTGCTTAATGACCGCATGGGTCACTACACAACTGAAGTGATTCGTTTAACAACTGTGGCAAAAGGGATCGTAAAATGAGGCACAAATCGCTTAGCAACAGCCTTGCTTAGCAATGGAAATTTGGGGCCCCGTTGTGGCCGTAAAGCGAGGTGTACCGGTGATTTGGCTCCTTAGTTCATCCGGCTGGACCCCAGGGAAGCTGGGGAGAACAACCTCCATAGGGGCTCCCTACCCCCACCCTTGAATTGGGGGGGGGGGTGTGAGGCAGGTTTCTGTGACCGAGTATTGTGTTTGTGGGTCTGTGTGTACGTACGTTACCCATAAAAGTCTGCTGTCAGCTGACGCCATTGTTTCTTTCACGTGAACCCTGGTCGCTTTTCGGACCACCTGCTCTCCCCTCGGCAGCCCCCCTGCCTTTCGGCACCCAAAGTCCAGATGGGGAAGGGTCGGCTTCACTCACCCCCAGCTGCAAGGAGCATGGTGGCGCGATACATCAACATATCGGATATCCCCCTTTTCAGGTGCACCGGCAAGTCGTTGTCCGCCTGGGGAGGTGGGCAAAAGAGACCCCCCCTTAATTAGTGGCTGTCTGCACCCCTTCAAAGGGCTCAGGTTGAGAAGACCCGACGGTGAGGAGGAGAGTTACGACTGTCCCAACTGCTCCTGGTCTGCCGAGTAGCCCCAAAAGAGACCTGGCACCAGTGTGATCTAGCGGTTAAAGCGCCACTCCAGAAACCAGGCAACAGTGGGTTCTGGTTCTGTCTTAGCCGTGAAATTTGGCTGGGTGGCTTTGGGCCAATCACCCAAAGAGGGTGAATTCTGGTCCTGCCTTTGCCGTGAAAGGCAGCTGGGAGATGGTGAGTTCTAGTTCTGCCTTAGGCATGGAAGCCGGATGGGTGACTTCAGGCCAATCACCAGGAGATGGTGAGTTCTAGTTCCGCCTTAGGTATGAAACCGGATGGGTGACTTCGGGCTAGTCACCCAAAGATGGTGAGTTCTAGTCCTGCCTTAGGCATGGAAGCCAGTTGGGTGACTTCAGGCCGATCACCAGGAGATGGTGAGTTCTAGTTCTGCCTTAGGCATGAAAGCTGGATGGGTGACTTCAGGGCAATCACCCGGAGACGGTGAGTTCTAGTCCTGCCTTAGGCACGAGTTGCAGCATCCCAGAACCAAGCCATCGCCATTTGCAACCTTGCCAGCTGGATTCCAACCAGCAAAGTCAATGGGGGAGGCCAGATTTGCTTAACGACCACCTGGTTCATTTAACAACGACCTGGATTTGCTTAATGACTCCCTCGGGAAAAGGACACACTTAACAACTGCCTTGCTCAGCAATGGACGTTCTGACGTGACAGGCGCCATGCCGGTGAAAAAGGGGCGGGGCTTTAACTGCTGGTTCTCAGGTCCTCGCTCGGGCTCCTGGCACTCCGGCTGAGAGCGCCGCAGCTGCTAACGGGGTCACAAGGGTTGTTGGGATGCGGCCAACGTCTCACCTGGAAGATCTTCTGAAATTCAGGGACTTTGTTTTCCATTTGCCGGGCTGAAGTCGTGAAGCATCGGAGGGATTGTAAGCGACTCACCTAAGCAAAATAAGCTGTAATAAAGATTTGTCCCCCCCAACCCCCCCCCAATCTCTCTCTCTCTCTCTCTCTCTCTCTCTTTTTTTTTTTTTTAACAAATCCAGCAAGGAGAAATTGTGGGCAGTACAAGCCGTCCTCGATTTAATGACAATTCATTTAGTGACCGAAGTTACAACGGCATGGAAAAAAGCAACCCATGACAGTTTTCACACAACCAGGTGATCAAAACTGGTGGATGCTCGGCCCTGACTCATACTTATGACGGCGGCCATATCCCGGGGTCCCCTTTTTGCAACCTTCTGGCAAGCAAAGTCCATGGGAAAGCCAGTTTCGCTTAACAACCGTGTTGCTAACTTAACGACTGCCGTGATTTGCTTAATGACTGTGGCGAGAAAAGTTGTAAAATGGGGCAAAACTCACTTAAGTGTCTCGCTTAGCGACAGAAATTTTGATCGTAAGTCGAGCGCTACCTATATTGATCCCTGTCATTCGGTGGGTGCCAGCTAAGTTTACCTTCCAAAGCTGACCCAGAGGCCAGTACCCAGCCCCTGATGGCAGACCCCCCCCCAATCTACCGCATATTAATAATAATGATGATGATGATGATGATGATGTTGGAAGGGACCTTGGAGGTCATATAGTCCAACCCCCTGCTCAAGCAGGAAAACCTATACCATTTCGGACAATTGGCCTCCCCATTATGAGCACCCCATTTACTTTCCCACTACCCCAATGCCTCCCCCTCCCCCAAATCTGGCTCTTTCACAAGCATTTGAGACAGAAAAAGCCGTTTGGGACGCAAAGGGGGGCAGCCCCTTGAGTTAGGGGCCGTGGCCAAAAAATAAAATAAAATTCATTTGCTTTCCATACCTTCTCGGGTTCAAAAAAAATAAAATAAAAAAAATGCAGCCACAGGAGCAGTTTGTGACTCGTTCACAACTGCCTGTGCAGTTTCTCTTCTGTTGTGGGCACAGGGGTGTGTGAAGGGTAGAACACCCCCCTCCTTCTGGGGGGGGGGAGGAGGTTGTGGGAAAGGAAACTAACTAAGCTTGCAAGGAAATCGCAACCCCCCCCCCAAAAAAAAAGTCAAAAGGAACTTAGCGTCAAAGGATTCAGCCGAATCAGCTGCACTGCAGAATGTTTTCCAACTTCTGCTTTGTAAGTAAGTAAGTGGAAAACGCACCCACCCACTTGCATTTCCTGGTTCTGGTTCTTTTTTTTTTCCCCTGGGGGACCGAAAAGCAGAATTACAATGTCTTTCTTCTGCAGATGTTGCCAGCTGTCTGGCCTCCCACCAACCCTTAGCCCGAGCAGAGACCTGTTACCCTTCCAAAACATTGTTTGTGTGACTTGCAGGGCCGAAGGGCAACAGCTGAGAAGCAGCCCCCAGCCACCCAGGGGGAGGGGGCTGCAATTAGCCATTGTTCCCCCCCCCCAATTTTCTGTTTTTACCAGCAGAGATCTCATTTTCTCCTGCGTCTGCTTCTCTCTGGTTTACTCTGTCGCTCGAGTGGGCCTCGTCCTCTGTGGGGGATTCTCCAAGGATACTACTCCTAGTGGCAAAACAGCTGAGGGGGTGGAGACAGCTGGAAGTGGCTTGACCAGATGCCAGGACTAAGGGAAGCTGGGAAGGTCAAAATACTAGTTGCAACTGAGCGTCCACCCCCCCCATCCGAAGGGGGAGGTGCGGAGGGCAAAGGGGGGGTCTTCTCCCCTTGATACCAGATTTAAAGACCCTGCCCCAATTAACCGGCTGGCCTCCAGTTGTTAGGGGTGCTCCATTGCTGGAGGTTTTCAAGAAGAGACTGGACAGCCATTTGTCTGGAATGGTAGGGAGTAAAGGTGTCCAAACTTGGTAGCTTTACGATTTGTGGACTTCAACTCCCAGAATTCCCTGCCTAGAGCAGGGGCCTCCCAACGTGGCCACTTTAAGACCTGTGGACATCAACCCCCCCCATGCATGCTGACTGGGGAATTTTGGGAGTTGAAGTCCACAGCTCTTCTTCAAGTGGCTACGTTTGGACACCCCTGCCACAGGGTTTCCTGCTTAAGCAAAGGGTTGGACTAAATGACCCCCAAGGGCCCTTCCAGCTCCTGCTATTCGTTGGATCATTACATGAACTGCATTTTGTTTTGAGGGACCTGCAGTCAACAGCCGGGCATTTGCTGGTGTGACTTTGTCCACTGGCAAGCAAGTCGAGAGAAACAAATCACACTGTGGTGAACAGGGAATATTTCTGCATTAAACTCTGGATTAAAGGAACCCTCGCTTTTATCCCTGGCCTGCTGACTGGGGGATTCTGGGAGTTGAAGTCCGTCCATCTTCCAGGGGCCGAGGTGGAGAAATTGGGCCTTGAGTAGTCCTGCGAAACCATGAGGTCTGCATCTACCTCTTCCACCTTCCTTTCAGGAGGATGTGAGGCCCCACAGGGGCTGGGGCTGGGTCCCAGCTGAGCCCTGGTTCCTCCCACCAAGAGGAAGTGAAAGCAGCTGGAGGCTTCTCCTTGCAGAGCAGGTTGGTGGCTGGATCTTGCAGGGGACAGGTGTGGGGGTCTCAGGTACGTTCCTCTCTGTGATTGTGTGGTGGAAGGGAAGGTCAACCTCGGCCAAGGGGAGCCAAGAAAGCTGCAGCAGGGAACCACCAGTGTGGTCCAGGAGTCCTCTGGCATTTCGGACACTTCCATAAAGACTTCACCAACCCAATCTGGAATTTTCTGCCACAAAGTCGAGGTTCCACCAGGAACCTGGGACTTCTCATCAACTGGACCACCTTCTTGGTTCTGTTCTTGGAGCCAAAAGGCTCCTCCTGAGTCTGGGAAGAACACAAGGTCTTCGGGCTCAATGGGACAATGCAAGGAGAGGACCACCTTTTCTCTGACCTTCTTCCGCTTGACTTGCAGACATGCCGCTCAGCTGGGCCATGCTGGGCTTCCTCTCGACCGGCTCTTTCTTGTACCTCTTGAGCTTCGAGAAGGTGTGGGGGAAGTCGGAGAAAAACCACTCCAGGTAGGTGGGACGCCCTGCAAGGGTGAGGGCTGGGGAGCCCAAGGCAGAGTGATCAAGCGGTTGACTTTCCCCGCAGGCTCTGTCCTTGGGAATGCCTGATCTTTGTCCAGATGTGGCCCAGCTCCTTCTGCGTGGTGAGTGGATCGCCAGTTTTTTTTCTGAAGAGGGGGGTTCAAGGCATCACCCCAGGCAAAGAGCTCCTCTAGGATTGGATGTCAACTGTTAATTAACCATCAACCAGCGGGACGGCTTGCCTCCAGAGGTTGTGGGCGCCCCGTCCCTGGAGGGTTTCAGAGAAGGAAGGGGCAAGTCAAATTGACAATCTGCTTTTGAAGCCATCTTCCGGCTGGAGTGGGATAAGCCCTGCGTGTGTTGGATTTGGGGATTAACGGCTGTGTCAGATAGTATTATCAGGATAGTAAAGAGAGGATCATTTTTATTTTTACCAGTTGAGGAGAATATTTGTAGCTCAGGACTGAACTAGGCGCTCTCTGAGCTTGTTGGTTGCCTTGCAGACGTTTCATGACCCAACTGGGTAACATCATCAGTGATAGAAGGGAGGGGGGTTTGTGGAGAGAAGGAGGAGGAGGAGGAGGAAGAGAGGAGGAGGAGGAGGAGGAGGAAGAGAGGAGGAGGAGGACACTGTGGCTCCTTGCTGCTCTCTGAGCTTGGCTGTTTTCTTGCAGACATTTCATGACCCAACTGGGTAACATCATCAGTGTTTTGGTGCTTCTTTTTAGCACTGATCAAGTTACCTAACTGGGTCATGAAATGTCTGCAAGAAAACCACCAAGCTCAGAGAACTGCAAGGACACCACAGTCTTTCCTCCTCCTCCTCCTCCTCCTCCTCCTCTCCTCCTCCCTCCTCCTCCTCCTCCTCCTCCTCCTCCTCCTCCCTCCTCCTCCTCTCTCCTCCTCCTCCTCCTCCTCCTCCTCCTCCTCCTCCTCCTCCTCCTCCTCCTCCTCCTCCTCCTCCTCCTCCTCCTCCATCATTCCCTTCCCTTTAGGTCACGAAACAGCTGCAAGAAAACCACCAAGCCCAGAGAGCATCAAGGCCTTCACAACGTGATTTCTTTTTCTCTTTTCCTCTTTTGTTCAAAGTCTCTACCGAGCCAGCTGGACTGCGTCATGTCCGAGAATGCAACGAACTGGACCATCCACGGATTGTGGTGAGCTGCTCCCGTCTGAAACAAAACATGCGCCTTTCCCGTAACTCCGACCCCTCTTCCATCCCCGTTGTGACCCTCGTGGCTCCCACCCAGGGCACCCTGGGAAGTGGGGTTTTCCCCAAGGAGAAGGGAAGCTGGGAAAGGGGTTCCCCCTTGGCTGTAACGGCCTTCCCCCTTTCACCCCACAGGCCGAGCGACATCCAGGAATGCTGTCTCTACTGGGGTCTCTTCCCTTCCGACCTGGCGGTCTGTAAACCTCTCTCCTAAGGGAGTCAAAAGCTTCATTGTTATTGTAGTCCATTGTTATTGTAGTCTTGCTCTTGGGCTGGGTCCTCTTGTCAAATAACCCAGGACGGGCTTTGCACGTTGTAGCTTACAGGCAGTCCTCAACTTACAGTAGTTTGCTTAGTGACTGTTTGAGTTACAACGGCGCTGAAAAAAAGGGACTTATGGCCACTTTTCACACTGACGATCATTGCAGCATCCCCAGGGTCACCTGATCAAAATTCGGATGCTCAACCAATGATTCGTATTTATGACGGTCACGGTGTCCCGGGGTCCTGCGATCCCCTTTTGCGACCTTCGCACAAGCAAAATCAAAAGGGAAGCCAGGTTGATTTAACAGTCACCTTACTGACTTAAGAACTGCAGTGATTCACTTAACAGCTGTGACAAGAAAGGTCGTAAAATGGGGCAAAGGTCACCCAACAACTGTCTCGCTTAGCAACATAAATTTTGGGCTTCATTGTGTCGTAAGTCGAGGACTACCTGTATTCAACTAAACCGGACCAACCAAATGTTGACTTAACGCAACAGGTAGACCTGTTTCTCCCTCTGGCTGCTGATACACACACCGAATGGATCAGGACCTTACAGGTCAAGCCAAAAGGAAAAATAGGATCTACAAAACTGGTGTGTGTGTGTGTGTGTGTGTGTGTGTGTGTGACTCTCCTGCCCCCTAATATGACATGCATATAGAACAACTAAGATGATTAAGGGCCTAGAGGCTAAAACATACAATTAACAGTTGCAGAAATTGGGTCTGCCTAGTTTAATGAAAAGAAGGACCAGGGGTGACATAAGAACAGTTTTCCAATATTTGAGGGGCTGCCACAAAGACAGAAGGGGGGGGGCGTCCATCTATTCTCCAAAGCATCTGAAGGCAGGACAAGAAGCAACGGTGGAAACTAATCAAGGAGAGAAGCAACCTGGAATTAAGGAGGAATTTCCTGATAGGGAATTAACCAGTGGAACAACTTGCCACCAGAAGTATTGAGTGCTCCATCACTGGAGGCTTTTAACAAGAGACTGGACAGCTATTTGTCCGGGGGGGGGGCATAGAACAGGAGTGTCCAACCTTGACAACTTTACAACTTGTGGATTTCAACTCACACAGTTCCCCAGCCAGTGCATGCTGGCTGGGGAATTCTGGGAGTTGAAGTCCACAGGTCTTAGAAATTGCCAAAGTTGGACACCCCCAGCACAGGGTCTACTGCTCAAACAGGGGTGGACTAGAAGACCTCCCTGGTCTCTTCCAACTCTGTTATTCTGACACAATCTCTGGCTGATGTCTCAAGTCAACTTTATTTTTTCCTTCTTGCAGAACCTGGTGCCCCAACTGGACCGTCATTGGCCAACTTTCACTAATCTGAGCAACTTCCAGTTTTGGTAAAACACTTTTTTTCGGAAGACGCTTTTTTTTTTTCAACAGTGCTGTAACTTCAAACAGTCAATAAACAAACAGTCGTAAGTCAAGGACTTCCTCTAGGTCTAGAAATATTCCATATTAACCAAAGGGTGATTTGTTTTTCCTCCAGGGAGAAAGAATGGAGAAAACATGGAACTTGCGCTGGCTGCCTTGAAACCCTGAACAGCCCAAATAAATTCTTCGGGGCTGCACTTTTCCTGCGCACCAAATACAATATTGACAGGTGAGCCAGAAAAAAAGGGGGCCCCAAGGGGACCCCCGACTTTCATGGGAATTTGAAGCAGAAATGTAAAGTGATTTCTCTAAAGCAGTGTTTCCCAAACTTGACCATTTTAAGGCATGAGGACTTCAACTCCCAGAATTCCACAGCCAGCAACGCTGGCTGTGGAATTCTGGGAGTTGAAGTCCACATGCCTTAAAATGGTCAAGTTTGGGAAACACTGCTCTAAGGGAAAACTGTCCAGTTACTCTGGAAGGAAGAAATAACAGAATAGCAAGGTTGGAAGGAAGCCTTAGAGAGGATTAACTTGCACAGTCCAGTTTTAAAATAAATCTCAAATAAAGCCAGAATTATTCTGCCTTTTCATTAATTAACTCCTTTTTGCTTGCATTTTTTTTTAATTGCAGGGCTTTTGAAAAGGCTGAGATTATTCCCACCTGCAGGCGGAGTTACCAGGTACCCGTTTTTTTTTTCCTTCACTTCCCAAGAATTGAGTGTCTGCCAAATATGGCCACAATAACCTCTTGTTTGAATCACTTGGTCACTAAGGGGATCCGTCTTCCTCGGTTAACTTTGCTGTCGGAAGCAGGTGGAAAAGTCGCAAAGGGTGATCACATGACCTTGAGATTTGGCACCCAAATTTTGATCCCCCGACTATGTGGGGTGCTGACATGGTCGTAAGTATGAGGACCAAACACAAGGCACTTGTTTTTCAGTGCTGCTGTAATTTCAGTTACTAAACTAATCTTTGTAAGTTGAGGAGTAGCTACATACTGTATACTAGAGGTCTTCAAACTTCAACTCTGAAGTCCACAAGTCTTAAAGTTGCCAAGTTTGAAGACCCCTGCTCTATTGTATATGTGTACTGTTCTACATACTACCTGTATACTACACAGGTAATCCTTGATTTACAACCATCCATTTAGTGACCGTTCGAAGTTACAACTGTACTGAAAAAATTGTGATCGTGTTTCACACTTACGACCGTTGCAGCATCCCCAAGGTCCTGTGGTCAAAATTTGGATGCTTGACAACTGACTCATATTTATGACGACTGCACTGTTCCGGAGTCACGTGATCCCCTTTTGCGACCTTCTGACAAGCAAAGTCAACAGGAAGCCGGATTCACTTAACGACCGTGTTGCTAACTTAACAACTGCAGGGATTCACTTAACGACTGTGGCTAGAAAGGTTGTAAAATGGGGCAAAACTCACTTAAGAAGTGTCTTGCTTAGCAATAGAAATTTGGGGCTTAATTGTGGTCGTAAAACAAGGACTACATGGTGTCATAATGCTGGGCAGAACCTTTCAACTCAACTGGGTCTGTGGGTGAGTTTCTGAGCTGCAAGAGGGCTGTTGGGGTCCCCACCCCCAGAATTGCTGGGTCTCTCTCTTCCCTGACCCCCCCTCCCTCTTTCCACGGTTTCTTCTCCCCAGCTCAGCTCCTTCGTGGACGCCCTGGAGCCGCTCCTGGGACCCCAGTACCAGTTGCAGTGCGTGACGGACGGGCAGGTGGGTTTGCTACCCTCCCTGCACTGCGGGCCTCTTCCACCGTGACCCGCCTGACTCTCGTCTCTCTGTCCGCAGGGGCGAGAGATGCTGGTCCAGATCAAGGTTTCCCTGTTCAGCAACTTCTCCAGGGGCTGCGTGGCAGACCCCCCCATGGGCATCTCCCCCTACCATCCCTGCAAGCCTCAGGGTGGGATATTTTACGCCCCTCCCAATCAGGAGGACCCCCGCCACCCCTGCCCCTGATCCCAGGCTGGCAGAGGGATCAACTGGAGGCGAGGGAAAGCAAGGAACTGGAAGGAAACCCATCATCCTCAGCCGGGGTATCTCCAGCAACCGTCTCCAGACAGCCATCCGTCTTCTTCCCCCACCAAAGTTTGGAGGATTTGAACAACCCAGATGTTAGAACTTGGAACGGTCACTAAACAAATGGTTTTAAGTCCAGGAGCAGCTGTAAGCAATTATGATGGAACTAAAAAAAAAACCTTCCTTAAATAGTTTGACAGTGCAGGCAGTCCTCAACTTAACAGTTCATTTAGTGACCGTCCAAAGTTACAACGGCACTGAAAAATCAAGGAGAGAAGCAACTTGGAATTAAGGAGAAACTCCCCGGACAGTGAGAACAATTAACCAGCGGAACAGCTGGCCACCAGAAGTTGTGGGTGATTTTTCACACTTGTATTGTATTTAAACATGAAAATGAGCAATTCTTCCAATCCTGAGGCTTAGCAGAGTAAAATTAGAATACATAGATCTAATAAACACTTTAATAAATACCTGCTGTCTTTTCTGGGGCAAGGAAAATGTGGTGCTTTCCTAATAACCATTTTTTGGGGATAGTTTTTAAATCCACAAAATTTTCAGGATAGCTTGCAAACAGAATTTTGGAAATCCCCCCCCCTTCAGGTTCCAGAGTATGTTGCTGGGGGATTCTGGGACTTGGGAGTTTCCCCCCCCCCATCTTCAACTTCATTAGCATGCTGGCTGGGGAGGGCAGGAGGAGTTCCCAAACTGGAGTCCCACCCCTTCCCCACCCCGCCCCTAACTCGGCAACACGAGGCTCCGGGCTCCTGATTGGCTCGTGGGGAAGCAGAGGGGATTCCCTCCCGGGCCCCCTCCCCGGGGAAGGAGAGGCGTGGTCAGGCCCCGCCCCAGACACGCCCCGCCCAGCCGTGCCTCCCCGGGCTCCGCTCCCGCCACCTGTTGCAAGCGGGCGCCCTCCGCACGCGCTCCTCCCCGGCCCGGCGGGCGGGTCCTCCCTCGACGCCCCCCCTGCCCCCCCCAGGCAGCCACCGCCTGGCTGGGGGATTCTGGGAACTGAAGCCCACTCCTCTTCCACTCGCTTGCCGTTTTAGACGCCGCCCTGCTGAAACTGCGGGCGTGCTTCTCGTCCACTTTTGCAGGAAAAGGAAAGAGAGAAAAAAAAACCGGAATGGAGGATGCCAACTGCCGGGAAGTGGGCTTTGCGCCCCCCTACCGGGAAGGGCAGAGACCCCCGCCCTGGAAGGAGGAGAAGCTCCCACCTGGCGTCCGGGAAGATCTGGACGATCCTGGGGATGCTGCAGGGAGAGGTGGGGGGGGCTTCTGGGGGCAAAGGGGGTCTGGGAGGGGGGTCTCCGAGGGCAGGGTGCAGAGGGACCGGCGTAGGGGGGGGGCTTGAATGCAGCGCCCCCAACGCGTGGAAACCCCGCTGCAGGCGTCCCAGGTTGCCACGGGCCCGGTTGAGGGATCCTGGATTTTAAAGGTCGTAAAATGGGTCAAAACTCACGTAACAAATGTCTCCCTTAGCCACGGGAATTTTGGACTCCATTGTGGTTGTAAGTTGAGGACTACCTGAATTAAATTCCCTGCCTCCCTACCCCAAGTGACTCCAGACGTTAAAAAAAAAAAGTGTAAATACAAAAGCATGGATCAAAGTTAGTGTTAACCATTATTGTTTTATTGTCTGCCCAAGTTTTATATTTTATTCGCCTAAGACGGCTTCTTCTCTCTCTGTCTCCTCCCCAGGTCCAGCCTTGGCCCAGAAGGCAGGCCCTGAAGCTGAGCTCTGCCTCCTCCCCCCTTCAAAACCCAGCGGTGAGGGGCAAACAAATTTAATACATACAGAAAAAAAATAAATACATGTGTACAGGGTGTGTGTGTACAAACAGGTTATTGTTTTTGCAAAACAGATCTAAAACAGGATGGCTCTCTCTTTCATACCACTATTACGGGGGAATCAAACTCAGGACTCAAAACCCAATAATCAACACTGTGCAATAATTATAAGAAAATCTTGAGATTTCCTCCTTGTTAGAAGCTTTGCAAAATCTGTAACTTTCCTCTCTCTCCATTCCACACGCCTCACTCCTTACTAGCACTGATGAGGTTACCTAGTTGGGTCATGAAATGTCTGAAAAAAAACCAGTCCTCCTCCTCCTCCTCCTCTCTCTTTCCCTCTTTTCACACACCTCACTCCTTACCAGCACTGATGAGGTTACCTAGTTGGGTCATGAAATGTCTGCAAGAAAACCACCAAGCTCAGACAGCAGTAAGGACCCCACCCCACCCCTCCTCCTCCTCACCTCTCCCCCTCCTGCCTGATCCTCATTCTGGACCAGTTTTGGGGAGCAAAAGGACAAGTGATCCACTTTCCAGGTGGAATAAGCGGGTGTCCGGCCTGATCCATCTCCTGGTCTTCCTTCCCCAGAATCCTTCCATCAAGAGCGATGTGCCGCCGTCACCCAGGTCCTGTGTGAAATGCTTCTGGAGAAGCAGCCGGCCTACCACGACTGTTTGGGCAACCTGGCGGCGTTCATTCTGGAGCGAGGTGAGTCCCGCTTTGCTTTTGGAAGGTGGCCCATCTGGGGTCTTCCTGGCCAGCTTGGCCAGAGGGGCAGCCCTAACGCAGGGCCACCCCAGGGCCAGCCCAAGTCCGCCTTCTCCACTGCGTGGAGTCTAGGAGTGTTTCCTCTCTGCGAAGCCCCCGGGGTCTTCTCTAATCCTCTCTCTTCTCTGAAAAAGCCACACCAGAAGCAGGTAGATGGTTAGCTTCCTTGGATATTAAACCATGGATAGTCCTCGACTTATAACCATTCGTTTAGTGACTGAAGTTACAATGGCGCTTAAAAAAGGACCGTTTTCCCCGCGACCGTTGCAGCATCCCCAAGGTCACATGATGAAATTTTGGACACTTGGCAACTGGCATGTACTTATTTTCAGCCTCCTGGGGTCACGTGATCCCATTTTGCGTCCATCTGACAAGCAAAGTCAATGGGGAAGCCAGTTTCGCTTAACAATTGCGCGACTCAAACTACTGCAGTGGCCAGAAAGTTCATAACATGGCAACAGAAAATGGTGGTCGTAAGCCGAGGACTCCTTGTAGAGCATCTATCCCAGGGGTAGGCAACCTTGGCTCTTTTATGACTCGTGGACTTCAACTCCCAGAATTCCTCAGCCAGCATGGCTCAGCATGGAAACCTCTCCCTTTCCCCTCAGCACGGCTGGCTCAGGAATTCTGGGAGTTGAAGTCCATGAGTCATGAAGGGGCCAAGGTTGCCTACCCCTGAATCTTGTCGTGATGCCACAGTGCCCTAATTTTATCATGGTTTTTATACCCTAATTTAATATTTTATCCTGTTTATTGTAGCGTCCCCACACTTCACCTTCCTGCAAACGCTGATGCTTTATTTAAACTTACATTTGTGCCTGTACGTGTAACATGTTTTACGAGTGCTGTGCATCAGTGACTGCCTGACCTCTGTAAACGGCACACGCTAAACAAACTAAATAAAATCTGCTTTGAAGAGGTGGCTGAGAGCCAGGGCGCTTGCCGAGAGACGTACGAGCTGGTGGCCCTGGGGACGGGGGATGCTTGCTACAGCGGCTGGATGGAGTTTGATGGCCACAGACTCCATGACTTGCACGGCCTGGTGGTGGCCCGCCGAGCCCTGATGAGGTGAGGCCCCTACCCAGAAAGACAGCTGTGTTTGAGGAAGGGAGAGGGAGGGATCCCGGTTGAGATGCCTCCCTTCCACAGGTAGTCCTCGGCTTACGACCGCAGCCGAACCCAACGGTCGCAATTTGGCCCAGGCTTAGGACCTTCGTTGACACAGCTGTTAAAGTGAGTCCCTGCAGGTGCTGAGTTAGTAACACGGTTGTTAAGTGAATCTGGCTTCCCCCGTCGGCTTGGCTTGTCGGAAAGTTCGCCAGAGGGGATCACGTGACCCTGGGATGTGCAGCCGTCATAAATACCAGTCGGTTGCCAAGCCTCTGACTTTGGATCACGTGACCTTGGAGATGCCGCCACGGCCGTAAATGTGAAAAATGGTTCTAAGTTATTTTTTTCAGCGCCGTTGTAACTTTGGTTGCTAAAGGAATTGTTGTAAGCCGAGGACTACCTGTAGCTCCTTGGTGCAGTTGGGCTGCTTCAGTCCCTGTTTAATGGGAGGTGCCATTGAGTAGCTCCCCAAATCTGTGCTCACCCCATCCTTTGACTCTGCTCAGGTACCTCTACAAGCAACTCCTGTTGTGCTGTAGCCAGGATCCTGTTGCGCTCAAGGAGGGCATCTTTTGCTGGGTCAAAGGCGAGGAGCACCTCAGGTTGAAGCCTGAGTGCCACCTGCACCTCTACCTGAGCCAAATGCCACACGGAGCAGCAAGCAAACTCCAGTGAGTGTCCAGCGAGTGAGTGGTCCAATATTTGCCCCCTCTTTTCCGCCGAGCTGACCTCTCCCTATTGCGCTTGGTTCCTTCCAGCTCCCGCTTGTTGCAGTCGAACCCTTCGGCCGACCTTCACGTCACGGTCAAAGGGCAGTTCACCTCGGTCTCGTATTGCTCTCCCACCATGCTGTCCAGCCACGTCTACTGTGCCTCTGGCAGTGACAAGCTGACCCGCTGGAGTGTCCTGGGGGTCCAAGGGGCCCTGCTCAGCCACTTCCTTCAACCCGTGTACATCACCAGCATTGTCCTAGGTGATTATTGGATGCGCTGGACATGTAGTTGTAAGTCAAGGACTGGCCGTAGAGCGTTGCCCTGACCCCTGTTTTTTCTCCCTTTGGCTTTTGGACTTGTCCGTCTTCAGCTGACCCTTACCACAACTGTGACAGTCTCCATCAGTTCATCAACGAGCGGGTTCAGCTGGGACCGGGGGAGGGCTTGCCTGCTCCGTACTGTCACAAGAAGATCTACCTCTTCGAAGGCCCCCCCGTGGCCCCTCCCAGCTCCTCGTCAGAATGCGCCTTGCTGAGTCTCAACTGGTGCGCAGGAGACGAGATGCTGGAATGTGTGGACGGAGCTGTCGGGAAGGCAGAAAGGGAGTGAGTGGAAGATGTTGAGGGCTGGGGGAGGCGGTGGGGTCAGGGGGCTGGGGGAGACCAAGGCTAGTCTGCGTTGGCTGGGTGGTTGAGTTTGATTTGGGATTGACTTGGGATGAATTTAGAGTGATTGGAGATTGACCTGGAATTGACGAGATTGATTTAGGATTGACTTGGGGTTGATTTGAGATTGACTTGGAATTGTCAAGGTTGAGTTGGGGTTGATTTGTTATTCTGTTTTTTCCCCCCAGCATTGCAGATCCAGGAGGCGAATCCCAACCTAGCCGGCTCTGTAAGGCTGCCATGTTGAAATCCTTCAGGAAGGTGGCCCAGGAGATGAACAGAGAGGACCTGGTGTTGCTGTCCACCTACCATGAAGCCAAGGTGAACCTCTCAATCTGATCTCTGTTCTTCAGGTGTCCCCACAGAAATTATTTGATTGTGGTTTAATGCACTGTACACAAAATCCCACATTTGGTGGACTTAATTCAAGAAACCATGGTTAAGCAGATGTCTGTAGTTTTCACCAATCAGTGTGGATCCTTTGTTTGCTTCTTGATTTAAGGAAAGAGGACCCAAGTTGAGTATCTCTTGAATGTTCCTCCTAGACTATGTTTCTCAGACCTGGTAACTTATTAAGAGAGGTAGACTTACTCTCTTTTGGGTGACCTAATTCAAGAAACCATGGTTAAGGAAATGCTTGTACAATTTTCCCCAGTCAGTGGTCTTTTGCTTCTTGGATCAACGTAGGTGGACCCCGTTGAGTATCTCCTTCTTGTTCCTCTTAGACGCATGTTCCTCAAAGTTGGCAACTGTTAAGAGCTGTGGACTTCAGCCAGCATTTTTTTGAGATGTATAGACTTTAATACTGGCTGGGGAATTCTGGGAGTGGAAGTCCACACCTCTTAAAGTCGCCAAATTGAGGAACTCAAAGTGTAGGAGAAACACTGAAGACATGCTCAGCTTTGGTTTCTCTTTTCCTCACTCAGGTTCATGCTACAGCTTACCAGAATGCAAAGCTCCAACTATACACTTACTTGAGTGTGCAGGGTTTGAGTAAGTGGCCTCAAAAGCACCTGGTTGACAGTTTTTGCAGATAGACTGGCCTAGGCAGCTGAAGACCACTCCAGCCAGTGGATAGGAGCAAGTTCAAGCAAGATCTTCTTCTCAATTTCGTTCCCTAACTTATGGGACTGTTGATGTTAGTAAGTTTCAACTCAAGACTTGTAAAAGTAGCTGGTTTCAACAAGCCGGAAGAATGGTTAACTCCCATTTTGGGTTCAGGCCTAATGTTCAGACGAGATGAAACTGTGTTGGTGAGCAGAAATGAAGGCTGTACTCTCAGGTCTTCCTTCAGTCAAGACCCCTGAATTTATCTAGAACAGGGGTCTCCGAACCTGGTAACTTTAAGACTTGTGGACTTCAATTCCCAGAATTCCCCAACCCGCTTCTGGGAGTTGAAGTCCACAAGTCTTAAAGTTGCCACATCTGCAGATCCCTGATCTAGAACGTAGGTCTGTTGTGTTTTTCACAAACAGGTTTTCACTGTTTTTCAGTTAACACATGAAAAAAAGTCACACAAATACCTGAGAGCAAAACAGCACGAATAAACAGTTGCACTACTTTTGGGAAAAAAATCCAGATACTTCCAAAAAGCAAATTTTGAATGATGTTGAGGGTGGAATGTTTTTTTTTTAATCTGTACAAAATATATTCACTTGTATATTACCTTCTGTAGATGGAAACCTTCTATTCTTTCAGAGTTAACAGTAGGATCCAGGTAAGCATGTAGAGTTGTTTTTAAGCAAATTACAGTCTTCTTAATTTCAGTGTTCCTGCCCCCCTTGTTAATTTTTAGAATCGCCCTTGACGAAATTGCAATGTATGCAGATTTTTTTTAAAGACATATGTTATTTTGCTTGTTTGGAAATATGTTTGCTCGGCTGCTATTTTTGTAGACCCAACTTGGCCGCCCAACATCCAATTTAGAAAGTGGTGATATCAGACATTGTTAGGGTCTTGCTCCAAAATGCTCTCCAGCATTGAAACCTTGTTTGGAGTCACGCTAAGCCCAAGTGTGGATTATCTGGGTTTGTCTGGATACATGGTGAGACCCTATCAGGTGTGTTTCATTCAATAAACCATAATTAAGCAAACTGGGCTTAGCAAGCAGGTCTGGATATGTTCAACACCTTGATGGGAGGATAACAAGCAAACGAGGAGCATCTTCATTGCTGTAGCAGCCCCAGAGGACAGTCTTTGGGGTGAATGACCTTGAATCAGGATGCCCCCTCCCCCACGAGGCCCTCTTACCCCCTCCCATCCAGCCCCATTTCTGCAGACCCAGGGGAGACCCCCTGATTTCCTCCTTACTGACCTAGAGAGAGAGCCATGTATGTGGGAGAAATGGTTTATTGAACACATACAACATGGCTAAGAGGGGCCAAGGGCAACAGCATAGGTTACTACAAGTGTTTTAAACGGGCAGGAGGACATGAAATTGGTGGGTGTAAAAATCATAGCGGATCTAAAAGGGGAGCAATTAGATCAGAAGTCATGCAAATGGGGTCTGACAGCTCAGCCCACCCTCCTCCCCCTCCCCCTCCCAAGTTGTGCTCCCAAACTGGCCTGTCACCAGCTGCATTATTGGATGCAAAACGGCTCTTGTGCCACGGAAGGTCACGCGATCAACCCACGTGGTTCCAGCAGGATTTTTCTTCCCCTTCCAGAATCTCTCTGGGATCCACTGTGGCTCTCAACGGAGGGCACAAATTTCTTAAGAAGAGGGGATCTTATCTGCATTGCCCCTCATTTTAAAAGCTATGGACTTCAATTCCCAGAATTCCCCAGCCGCTCATGCTGGCTCGGGAATTCTGGGAGTTGAAGTCCCAGAATGCCTCATTCTGAAAAAAGGATGCTTTGAGGGCAGAGCTACAGTGGCTTGAGAAAACCTTAACATTGAGTTTAAAACCAGAGTTGAAGCAGAGTTTTTCCATTTTGACAACTTTAAGAGGGGTGGGCTTCAACCCCCAGAATTCCCCAGCCGGCATGTTGGCTCCAGACATCTTAAAGCATGCTGGCTGGGAGTTGAAGCCCACCCCTCTTAAAGGGACTCAGATTGAAACCTGTCTAATGTCGTCTAATGCAGCAGAACACCAGTTGTGCTGGAAAACCAAGTTTGCACAGTAATAAATCAGTCCAATGATTCTGTTGTGTGAGCAGAGAAGAGGAATACGGATCCTAAATGTAAGGAATTGATGTAGAAATGCACCAGAAGCACTTTGGATACCCGAATTTGCAGCTGTCGCAAAACCCTTCTTCTCTCTCCTCTACATAACAAATAAAACGCCTGCGTGGCTCTTTTCTGTCCACACCCTCCTCATCCTCCGAGCAACAACTTTGACAGAGCTGCTGGCTGATTGATTCGCACAACCCTTTTAACCCGAGTAGTTACAAACCGTACAATTGCACATTCTCTTAAAGTTGGCTTCCTTTTAGTCCGTAACTTGGGCTCGTTGTTTACGGTTTAGCGTGTCGTTCGGTTAAGGTACGATTCAGCCCAGTGCCTGAACTTTAAAAAGATGCATTTTTTTAAGCAAGGAGATTAAATTAAACTCTCTGACTCATTTAGTCCTATGGAGAATGAGCTCTTGGAGGGAGGAAAAACAGGGCAAATAAGCTGGAAATAAACCTAAATATGACTTTCTTGAACCCTTGTGTTGCATGGATAAAAATACACAGGAAAAGGGGTTTGTAGGTTAAAAAAAAGCGGCTGTGCCATTATTCAAAAGTGGTGTGAATCTGAGGTTTGCATATCTGCTGAACAGGGATTAAATACCTGATTTTTCCTGGCTGGTATTCCATCTTGCTGAATTTAGGTCCTTTATGCCCAAGAAAAGGCTTGTGACAATCCATGAGGTCTTTTGAATTGATTTTCTTCCCCCAAATTTGGAGGGTGCTTCCATTTTTGGGCAGATTTACACCAGAAAAATGTC
This sequence comes from Crotalus tigris, assembly GCF_016545835.1. Taxonomy (NCBI): domain Eukaryota; kingdom Metazoa; phylum Chordata; class Lepidosauria; order Squamata; family Viperidae; genus Crotalus; species Crotalus tigris. The sequence goes on from NW_024100488.1 coordinate 872,181, forward strand.
TATGTCAATATTTTTCAAGCCAGGCTGTTTTCTGACGAGGGGACTTCAACTCCCAAAATTCTGGAAGTTGAGGTCCCCACATCAGAAAATGGCCTGCCTTGAAAAAATATTGGTGCATGTTAAGTAGAACCGTGCATTCCTACCATTTTTTTCACCTTTAATTCAAAAGCTTAGCCTTTCTTCCTTGGGGAACCTTAAATTCTGTGGAAGCAGGCAAATAAGGTAAAAAAGCAAATTAAAGACATTCTGAATTACAAGAGGCAATTTTCACAGCCATTAGAACCCCATAGAAGTATTTGCCATACGTTTTTCGTCCCCCAAGTGAGAATGGAAAGGGGAGGGAGAGGAGAAGGGAGACTTATCTTTTAGGGTCCTCTAAGGGTCTTCAACCATTAAATAAGGGGGCTAAAAGAAACAAGAGGAGAGGGCTGGGACCCCCACATGGTGTAATGGAGGGCATGCTGTAGCTATGACGAAATAACAGTTGGGAGGGACCTTGGAGGTCTTCTAGTCCAACCTCCTGCTCAAGTAGGAAACTATGTAGTGGGGAAGGGGGGTGTCGATGAGTTCCTTCTGAATCTGCTCCAACTTGGCCACTTTCTGGACGGTGAGATGACCACGGCTGGACAGTGCAGTGGTCAGCCCTCTGTTCCAGGGCATCCTGATGGCGAAAGAGCCCGGCATAGAAGAGGCGGATTCAGGACGAAGTCCAGAAAAGTGGAACGAAGCCGGCGCAGAACAAAGCAAGGCGACGTTATCATCAGATGCTCCATTTTGACATTCTGAGTCTCCAAAGGTAAGCTGGCAAGGCGGGGGGAGGGCTTCCCAGGGCTGGCATTGCCCCCTTCGTGGGCACTGTCCAAAATCTACCCTTCATTGCTCCACGGACGGTGGCCCCTTAGCAGCATCCCCTGACCCCCTCTTCGCCGGCCCCTGCGCCTTCTTGCCGTAATGGACCGCTCTGGATGTGGACGGCCGACTTGTGGTTGTCGTTCTGCGTCGGGCCGCTGCTGACCCGGTTCTTGATCTCGGCTGCCATGGTCAAGAAAGCCTGCTCGACGTTGGTGGCATTCTTGGCGCTGGTCTCCAGGAAGGGCACAGCCAACGAGTCGGCGTACTCCTGCGTTCGGAGAGGGCAGAATAAGAGCAGGGTAAAAAGCTCTTACAGTCCTTGCTTAATGGACAGTCCTCGCTTAATGACCGATTGATCACCAACCAAAGTTTGATGGATCACCCCAGAGAGAGAGAGAGAAACTGGCCCAAAATCACCCAGCTGGTTTTTATGCCTAAAGTAGGACATGAATTTACCATTTCCTGGTGTTTGGCCCAGACGCACGGATAGGCAACCTCGGCTCTTTTATGACTCATGGCTGACTCAGGAATTCTGGGAGTTGAAGTCCATGAGTCATAAAAGAGCCGAGGTTGCCTACCCCTAGCCCAAAGTCACCCAGCTGGGGGACTAGAACTCACCGTCTCCTGGTGATTGGCCCAAAGTCGCCCAGTTACTTTTCATGCCTAAAGCAGGACTAGAACTCACCGTCTCCTGGTACAGTACCGTAAACTTTGTAACTCCTTGCCTTCGATATAAAATCCATTCATTTAGTCAGGATATTTATATTTTTACTTGGTGTAGAGATGGGGCACTTACAACTTCGGATAACCCTGAAGTCTTGCCACTGACCTACTACTGGGAGTTGTGGTTGAAGGGGCTCGTGAGTTGGCAGTTCACTTCAACCACATCTGGATCCATTTCACAGCAATGCTGGGTCAAAACTGCTGTGTGATCCACCCATATCCTTTCCCCTCCCCCCCTCCCCAAAGGCACCTTGGCAGTTGTGTAATCCACTGCTTTCTTGCTGGAAAGGTCACTCTTGTTTCCGACAATCAGCTTGTTGACGTTCTCGCTGGCGTAGCGAGTAATTTCCTCCAGCCAAAGATGCATGTTGTTGAACGAATCCTGGAAGCACAGGAAAGGGGGAGGAAGAGAGGGCGTGAAATACCTGCATTTGGAGTTATCGCTTCGTTTGTATCTAACCCAGATATCTGTTTTTTTCTCAGGCAAAAATTTTGCATACATATTGGCTGTTTAGGATGAGCAAGAAGCTTTTTCATGCAGGGGTTTTCAGATGCTTTTCAACCATTTAGTCCTCTCTCATTGCACATTGGAATATCTATCTATCTATCTATCTATCTATCTATCTATCTATCTATCTATCTATCTATCTATCTATCTATCTATCATCTGTAGAGATAGATAGATAGATAGATAGATAGATAGATAGATAGATAGATAGATAGATAGATAGATAGATATAGAGACAGAGAGAGATATAGATATATAGAGGTAGACAGAGATGTAGGTCTTTGGTTATTCGGGTTGGAAGTGTCTTGGCGACGTTTTGACGAAGTTCCATTCGTCATCTTCAGGCTGGTGTTTTCGTGCTTGAAGCACGAAGCCAAAAACACGAATAACCAAAGACCTACGTACAAACACCCGCGAAAACCTCAGAAAACAAATAGACAGAGATATAGATATATAGATTAGATATAGATCCTCAGCCAGAATTCTGGGACCTGGAAGTCCACACATCTTAAAGCTGCCAAGTTTGGCAATCCCTGTTCTAGCTCAACTCTCCTGCTTGGGCAGGAGACCCTCTGGATGGAGACCACCTAACAGGGCCTCTTCTCTGCCTGCCTTGGAGAACCAGCTGCCCCACCTGGTCCGTCACATCGTAGACAATGATAATGCCATGTGCGCCTCGGTAGTAGCTGGAGGTGATGGTTCGGAAGCGCTCCTGGCCAGCCGTGTCCCACTAAGGAGAGAGGAGATACTAAGTTACTTTTTTCAGAGCTGTTGTAATTTCGACGGTCACTAAATGAACTGTTGTAAGTTGAGGACGGTCTATATTGAAAAGCCGTGTATGAAAATGAAACAAGAAATGCAAAATAAAGCGCAGGACTTTCTTACTGAAGAAAACGAGAGACAAACATCAATGTGGACCTATGAGTTGCAACAAGGAAGGTTGGAACGGCCTCCTAGCAGGAGTAGTTCGTCCTTTGCCAGCTTCCCTTTTGGCCTTGCACGGGATGCCCCAGAAATGGGTGAAATTTTAAGCGTTTCATAGTTGAACGTTCCATTTTTTGGCATTCCATAAGTTTCCTAGGCATTGATACAATGCCGAATTTCACACAATTTTGTGACAATAACGTGTGTAACGGCCGTCTTTATTGACTGATGGGTTTTCCATCCCGGGAGTAACTCCGGAGTAAGAACTTCAGTTTTCCGAGTGAAGGATCAGAAGGGCCAACCCTGCCCTCTTTTCGGCCTAGTCGCTGAAGTTACACCAGACGCCCCTAAAGATGGGAGGAAGCGGCAGAAGACCTGATGCTCAACCTCTCCTCCAAACCCCCCCCCCCGGAGATACTCACAATCTGCAACTTGATGGTTCTTCCTTCCAACTCGATGGTCCGGATTTTGAAATCCACTCCAATGGTGCTAATGTAGCTGTCCGTGTAGGTGTCATCCTGGGGAAGAAGAAGACCACCAGAGATTTAAGAGTGCAGATGTTCTAGATGTCTTCCAAGAGAGGAAGGTTGGTGGGCTCCATAAGTTCTTGGAACTGGAGAACCCTTGAAACCACCGCTTGGACACACAAACAAGGATGTGGCTGGCGTGTGAAGGGGGATTCGCCATCATCCTGCTCATGCTTGTCCCAAAGGTGCCGTCCAAAAGGCAACTGGACTGTCCTGGTTTTTTTTTCCTGGAAGACCTTTCGCTTCTTATCCTCACGAGCTTCATTGGTTCATGAAGCTCAGAACCTGAAGAAGCTTCTTGGATGAGAGGCAAAACATCTTCAAGGGAAAACCCCCAAGAAAGTCCAGTTGCCTTTGGAAAAGCAACTTTGGGATTTGGCTGGAGGTGAGGGGTGTTCCTGAAAGTGACCCTCGTCTGGACTTTGATCTGACCCCTGCCCAGATGCCCCTCGCCCTCTAGCCCCAAGAGGTTTGAGGGACAGCTGGCCTGAATCTGCATTAGGTTCATTGCCTTCGTGTCCGTCCAGCCCCAGGGACTTCTGCAGAAGCCAGCGCAGGATTGCAAAAAGGTCCTCTTGAGTATTTTCTCAGAAGCCTTTTCCTCCTCTCTAGACCCACACTCAACCTGGCCTTGAGAACGAGGCCCTGGGTTCGAGTCCTGCCTGCCGTTTCCCCCCCTCCCCCCATCAATTTCCACGGAAGATCCCCTCTTACCGCAAAACGGAGGAGGAGGCAGGATTTCCCCACTCCGGAATCTCCGATCAGCAGCAACTTAAATAAATAATCGCTGCAAAAAGGAGCAAAAGGAGACAAAAAAAGGGTCAGCCTTTAAATGCGTCGCACAAGTAGTCCTCAACTTACGGCTTAAGGGCATTCGGTATTTACGACAGTTGCAATGTCCTGCAGTCACGAGATCGCCATTGGCGACCCTTCCAGCTGGCTTCCATCAAGCAAATTCAATGACCCTGGCTAAAACAGTTGTGAAAATCCACCACCTTGCTTAGCAAGTCGTAAGTTGAGGACCCCCTGTATTGCAAACAGCCCTGTCTGGATGCTTCTTTCTCCTTTGACCGATGCTCTTGGGCTCACATTTTTGTGGCTGCGATCTGTCGCTGTCCCAGGCCCCCCAGTTGGGAAGGGCCGAAGGAGGGGAACCCTAGAAATACAGGTAGCCCTTGACTCACAACCGTTCATTTAGTGACCCTTGCCATGTCCCCAGGGTCACATGATCAAAATTCAGAGGCTTGGCAACCGACTCGTATTTATGGCGGTTGCCGCGTTCCGGGGTCACGTGATCCCCTTTTGCAGCCTTCGGACAGTCAACAGGAAGCCAGACTCAACAACCATGTTACAAACTTAACTGCAGCGATTCGCTTAACAACTCTGGCAAGAGGCCGTAAAATGGAGCAAAGCTCACTTTTAACAATTCAGGAACATAGTTTTTGGGATCAACTGTGGTCGTAATTCAAAGGCTACCTCTAAAAGGCCTTCGATGAATTATTTATTATTTATCTACTTCCCCACCCATCTCACATGCGTGACTCCTTATCCATCATGCTGTGCTTGGCAGGATGTAGGGAAGACCCTCCCGGCAAGGGAGCCTTCTGGGCTGCAGGATACTTACTATTCGGGGCTGATGGTTGACATGGTAGCCACAATCCTTTCCAAAAGTCCAGCGTCCCCCCGGTTTGACTTCGCCAGGGAAGGTGGGGTGGCTTCCTAGCTGTGACTGTCTTTGGGGCACGTAAGGCTGCGTGGGTCCAAGATTATTGTGTTGGTAACTTTTAAATGAAAAAAAAATGTATTTGAGGCACGAGCACCTGTGTTAGAGCACCTCCAGGAAGTAATGGTGAATGGAAAGGGTTTTAAAATTAAATATAGAATAACAAGAGTTGGAAGGGACTTTGGAGGTCATCTAGTCCAACCCCCTGCTCAGGCAGGAAACCCTATACCATTTCTGACAAATGGCTGTCCAGTTTCTTCTTAAAAACTTCCAGTGTTGGCGCATTCACCGCTTCTGGAGGCAGGTTGTTCCACTGGTTAATTGTTCTAAATGTCAGGAAGTTTCTCCTTAGTTCTAGGTTGCTTCTCTCCTTGATTAGTTTCCATCCGTTGCTTCTTGTCCTGCCTTCAGGTGCTTTGGAGAATAGCTTGATTCCCTCTTCTTTGGGGCAGCCCCTGAGATATTGGAGCACTGCTATCCTGTCACCCCTAGTTCTTCTCTCTAGGCTGGCCATACCCAAATCCTGGCTGGGGAATTCTGGGAATTGAAGTCCACAAGTCTTAAAAGTTGTGAGGTTGAGTATCCCTGCACAGGGTCTCCCGCTCAAGCAGGGGGATAGACTAGAACAGAGATCCCCAACTTTTTGGGCACCAGGGACCACCGGTTCCATGGAGTGAGTTTTTTCCACGGACCGGAGGGTGCGTGGTTTTGTGTGCTGCCTGCATCCTGCGGATAGGGCTTTGCTTGTTTGTGTGGACCGGTTGCTGGCATGCTGGGGGCCCGGTACTGGTCCACAGATCGGGTTTGGGGACCCCTGGACTAGAAGACCACCAAGGTGCCTTCCAACTCTTATTCTGTGTCCTTGTTTTTGAATTCTGATAGCCCCAGATGCATTGTGTCTCGTTTTGTTTTCAGTGCTTTTGCGTTTATTTGGGGTTGACCCAAGAGGAACCCCACCCACCCCCATTAAATTGAGCAGCCCCATGCCGATTTAATCCATGCATTTTCCATCCTGGGGTTCCCCCACCCAAGCCTTGGGAGGATGCACATTTATCAGGGGGAGCCTGTTCCCAAACGCAGGTGCAGCCTAAATTCTGGGCCCTGCCGTGAGGCTCGGGGGCAATCCACACCTCACATTTCCACTAATACAGGACCCCCCCTCTAAAATGAGTGAGGACCCCCAACGCCAAGACTTCAGGTCACACAGCGGGGAGGGGGGGAGTTTAGGTTTGAGGCCCTCCCTGCTGAGTCCCCCAACCAGCCTCCTGCGGTCCGAGGGTCCCCACTTGGGAAGCCCTAGCCCACCCACTTGTATTGGGTCGGGGTCGTCCGATGCGAAGGCGGCAAGCGCTGCCTTACCTGGGTGTTGTTTTTGTTTTTTCTGGAGCGGGGCCAGAGATGCGCTCCGCAGAGGCAAAGGCGGAGGTCAAGCCGGGGGGGGGGCTACCCTACCTGCAGGGTGGGGGGTCGTGGGGGGCTCCCGCCCGGGGAGCTGCAGCTGAAGCTCAGGCCGGCCATGCCGGAGGGAAGCCCCGGCCGGTCCCCGATGCAACGTGACGGCGGCTCCGCGATCGAGACAAAGAGACCCTCGCGGCGACCCCCGCCCCTAAAGCAGCGGCGGCAGCTGGCGCGCTCCGTCCCCGGCCCGGCTGTCCTGCGGCGGCGGGGGTGGGGGCTCCAGCTGGGTGCGCAGCCATTGGCCAGCCCCGGGAATGACGTCATGCGACCATGCAGAGCCGGGCTGCAGTGGGGGGGGGGCGAGGATCGGCTGGCCAGCGTTATGCATCGCGCAGGTGGGGAGGGGGCGTCGTCTCCCGGGAGGGGGGGGCTGGTGGGGTGATGGGGTGGGCAGAGAGGCGTGGAGAGACGCATCGAGCACCCGGGGGGGGGAGTTTAACGTCGTTCTGGACTCGTGCCCACCCGGGTGGGGCGGGGGTCTGCGCACGTGTGGACGGACACTTCCTCGCCCCTCGCGTGGAGCTCCTGCCCCGGCCTGAGAAGAGGGAGGAGGGGTGAGGAGACCTCCCCCCCCCTTCAAGAGGGTCTTGTGATGTTGCAAAAAATGCCTTCGGTGCTGGGGGGGGAGGCTTTTCCTGAGCTGAAGGGCCAAAGTCGGGGGGGGGTCTTCGCTGGAGGCAGAGAGCTAAAGTCGCTGGAGCCGGGTTGGAGTTTAAGGAGGGGCTGGCACGGAGGGGACTCGGGGTCTATTCCACCCTCCCCCGCTCGAAAGCTATGGAAAACTTATCTGGGAAACAGCCCAGCCCACCTCACAGGGCTGTTGTTGAGGGGAAAGAGAAAGCGAGCGGGGGGGGGGGTGGTTGTTGTAGTGCCTAAGGTGTTGGCCTAGAAACCAGGAGAGACGAGTCCCACCTGAGGCACGAAAGCCGGCTGAGTGACTTTGGGCCAACCACTCCTCTCAGTTCAACCCCCCTCACAGGGTTGTTGTGGGAAAATGGGAGGAGGAAGGAACATGGTGTACATTCACCACCTTGAGTTATTAATAAAAACAATAAAGGCAGGATACCCATCTGATAAATAAGATAAATCACCCTGGACTCACATACAATAGGTGGGATGCATCTTCTATCTAGCCCATAAAAGATGCAGTTTTGCAGCCGGGGAGGGTCGGCCTTGCTTTCCTTCCCTTGAAGAAATCCAGGGAAAATCTCCACACACCCCTTGCAAATTCTTGGCTCCCAGGCATTGGCAGTTGGCAGCTCAGCCCCTGCCAGGAATGCTGTGCCCATCGGGGATGCTAATAGCTGGTGGGCGAACTTTCCTGGCAGCGAAAAGGAAGTTAGAGCTCCCTCCTGGTTCTGTGTACACACACAGGGGGGGGGGAGAGAGGGAGAGAAAGAGGAGAGAGAGAGGAAGGAGAGAGGAGACAAAGAAAAGAGAAAGAAGAGAAAGAGAAAGGAGAGAAAGAGGAGACAAAGAAAAAAGAAGGAGCGAGAGGAAAGACAGAAAGAGGAAAAAAGTAAGATAAAGAGAGAAAGCGCCGTTGTAACTTTGAACGGTCATTAAATGAATGGTTACAAGTTGAGGACCACCTGTTTAATTAATATTTTTACTAATATTTATATGTTACTCATATGTAAGGGTGAAGGTCTATACATACGTTGTATATAGTATGTTTTAAATGGGTGTTATGTATGTGTACACTTTGAGAGCAAGCAACTAAATTTCGTTTTTAATGACAATAAAGTTTATCTAATCTAATCTGATCCATCCTGGTTGGGGAGGAGGAGAAGCAGCGAGTGGAACACCTGGAAGGAAAGCTAGAAATAAAAAAGAAAACCCAGAAACGGGTCCAGGCTGACGAAGCATTTAATCTATATAAGTGTAAATCCAGCACAGGATTTTGTTGGCTCCACTTAGTGGCCATTTCCCCCACCCCCTTTGCTTGCCGGACGTCAACCGGGGAGGGTCACAAATGGCGATCACAAGATCCCAGGATGCTGCCACTGTCGTAAATGCATGCCGGTTGCAAAGAGTGAATTTTGATCACGTGACCGTGGGGATGCTGCGATGGTTGTAAGTGCGAGGACTGGGTGTAAGTCCCCTTTTTTTCAGTGCTGGTGTAACTTCAATTGGTCGCTAAACAAATGGCTGTAAATCGAGGACTACTTTCATGCATCTTTTACGTCCGGAATCCGTTGTAAAACATCCAGAAAACCTGCAAGTCCTCATATTTGTGCCAATGGGATAAAAGAGCCCTGAATGCTAGACAGATTTCCCCTTCTCTGAAACAGATCAAAGCGCCTGCAATACACACGAACGCACAAAATGCATGCAGTCCTCAACGTATGACCACAATTGAGCCCCAAATTTCTGCTGCTACGCAAGACGGTCGTTAAACAAATTTTGCCCCATTGTCACGGTTGTGAACTGAATCACTGCTGGGATTAAATTAGTAACGTGGTGGTTAAGCAAATTGCCGCACCCGTTAAGGTAGTAAACACGGACGTTAAGTGAATCTGGCTTCCCCATTGACTTTGCTTGCTCAGAAGGTCTCAAAAGAGGATCACGTGATCCCCGGGACACGACTGTGACTGTCATAAACACAAGTCAGTTGCCAAGCGTCCAAATTTTGCTCACATGACCCTGGGGAAGTCGCAATGGCCGTGGGAAAAACGGTCCTTTTTTTCAGTGCCGTTGTAACTTCGAACGGTCACTAAGCAAATGGTTGTAAGTCGAGGACTGCCTTTAAGCACCGCACCATTACATAAATTGCTCCTTTTCGGATCACAGTTCTACTAACTAAGCTAATCCATAACTGGAGGCCTAAGACTCACACCGCAGGCCAAGTCACAGCTGCCCGAACTCGTGGTCACATCTCCGAAACAGACCTTCTGCGCAGGGGGCTCCCAAGAGTCTGTCGGGAACCCGAGAAAGATTGGACCAGATCCGGATGCTTTGCAACTCATATTTTTCCTGACCTTTCGCCATAAAATCCTCTTTGGGGAGCCCCCTGCGCCTTCCTCATTTCAGGATGCGCAGACTCATCTTCCGCTCAATATTCAGCTTTTCCACCGACTGCAAAAACAGCAGAGAGGGAGATTTAGGAAAATGTCCTGCCCTATTAACAGGCAGTCCTCGGCTTATGACCACAGTTGAGCCCAATGTTTCTCTCTGTGGCATGAAACTGCTGCCTCCCCCTCCCCAGCCGCTCTGTATCTGCAACCCCCCCTGAAATTGTCAATTTATTTTTGTCTGACAGACCTTGGTGAACTCCTCAAAGGAGATCGCGTTGTCTCCATCTCTGTCAGCCTCCTGGATGGTTCGGTCCGTGATATTCTCCAGTTGGTCGTTGGTCACCTGGATGCCCACCATCATTCTCAAGACCTGGGTGCGAACGGAGACAAGCAGAAGTTGAGTGTAGCCAGAGAGGTTTGGGAGTGGGGGGGGGGCGGATTCCCACCCCTGGATCATCTCTTGACAAAGGCCAAACTTGGATTTTACCGGGAAGGACCGACCCTCACTTAAGAAGAGGTCGACTCTGGCTTCACGGTGCAAGTTAACCGTTTACCATTTTCACGGGTGAATTTGAACTCGGAACTGCCACTATCTGTCTTTTCACTGCAAGGGGAAAATAAAGCACAGCTGCTCAGCAGAGACCCAGGACGTTCTTTTTGCCAGAGGCGTCGGCGAAAAGGGTAGATCAGGGTTTCTCAACCTTGGCAACTTGAAGACAGGTGGACTTCAACTCCCAGAATTCCCCAGCCAGCTTAGCTGGAATAATAAGGTTGGGAGGGACCTTGGAGGTCATTTAGTCCAACCCTCTGCTCATGCAGGGAACCCCATCCCGTTCCATACAGATGGATGTCCAGCCTCTTTTTGAAACCCCCCCCCCTGAGATGGAGCACCCACAACTTCTGTTCCACGGATTAATTGTTCTCACAATGAAAGAAATTCCTCCTTAATCCCAGGTTGCTTCTCTCCTTGATGAGTTTCCATCTGTTGCTTCTTGTCCTCCCTCCCTTCAGGGGCTTTGGAGGATAGATCAGCCAGCAATTACCTGCAGCATCTCAGCCCGGGAGATCTTGCCATCCTTATCTTGGTCGTATAACTGAAAAGCAACTTTGCCAGAATCAGAAAAAGCCAAGAATTAGAACCGAGGATGACAGTCAGAAGATTAAAGAACCGGAAATACGATGCCAGCACTCATAAGACTGAGTTTGTTTGTTTATTTATTATTCATTCATTTGTTCGTGCCTTCGTTTTATTCATTTTTACAAATAATTCAAGGCCGCGAATATACTTAACACTCACACTTCAGCTTGCTAAGGCGGCTGTTGATGTCCTCGGAGTTGCCGGGGGCCTCGACCGGCCGGAAGTGAGCCAGCACCCGAGCAAAGGAGCGGAAGTCGGCCTCCTCACCCCTGGGGGAGAACGAGACCTGGCATTTTTCTGGGGTCTTTCTTAAGGACGTTCCTCATCCATGGACATTTCCGGATAAAATAATTAGTAGAATAAGAATAGAAGAGAATGATCTTTGCTGACTACAAGCAAGCTACAGAGCGCAAACCGCACTCCCTTCTAGAAACATAAAAACAACCAAGCTCAAAGAGCACCAAGGACCCCCCCCAGTCATCTTCCTCCTGCTCCTCTCTGCAAAGTCCACTTCCTTCTAGCACTGATGAGGTTATCTAATAATAATAATAATAATAATAATAATAATAATAATAATAATAATAGTAGTAGTAGTAGTAGTAGTAAAGTTGGAAGGGACCTTGGAGGTCATCTAGTCCAACCCCCTGCTCAGGCAGGAAACCCTACACCATTTCGGACAAATGGCTGTCCAGTCTCTTCTTAAAAACTTTCAGTGTTGGCGCATTTACTGCTTCTGGAGGCAGGCTGTTCCACTGATTAACTGTTCTCACTGTCAGGAAGTTTCTCCTTAGTTCTAGGTTGCTTCTCTCCTTGGTGAGTTTCCATCTGTTGCTTCTTGTCCTGCCTTCAGGGGCTTTGGAGAATAGCTTGACTCCTTCTTCTTTGGGGCAGCCCCTGAGATATTGGAATACTGCTATCCTGTCCCCCCTCATCCTTCTCTTTGTTAAACTAGACATACCCAATTCCAGCATCTGTTTCTTGTATGTTTTAGCCTCCAGTCCCCTAATCATCTTTGTTGCTCTTCTCTGCACTCTTTCTAGAGTCTCCACATCTTTTTTACATCGTGGTGACCAAAACTGGATGCAGGATTCCAAGTGTGGCCTTAGATCAGATCATGAAACGTCTGCAAGAAGACCACCAAGCCCAAAGAGCACCGACCCCTTAGTAATCTTCCTCCTCCTCCTCCTCCTCCTCCTCCTCACGAACGTACTCTCTTCTAGCACTGATGATGATACCTAGTTGGGTCATGAAACGTCTGCAACGAAACCACCAAGCTCAGAAAACACCAAGGCCTCCACAGTCCTCCTTCTCCTCCCCTTTAGATCATGAAACATCTATTAAGAAAGCCACCAAGCTCAGAGAGCACCCAGGACCCCACACTCCTTCCTCCTCTTCCTCCTCCTCTCCACAACCCCCCTGCCTTATAGCCCTGACAGCCAAGCTCAGAGAGCACCAGGGACCCCACAGTTCAGCCCTGAGCTACAAAGAGTCCCTACAAAGACTTAGCCTGGCTGCTCAGATGCTCTTTCTCTGCCTGCTGGTAAACAAAAGTGGGTGGACGGTGAATCAGAGTCTCTGATTAGGGCAGGGCACAAGGAAGAGGGCCAGCCATTCCCAGCCCCTCCTCCCTGGCTGGACTTTGGAGGTTGCTCCCCACGCACCCGTCCGGGAAGAAGGCGTTGATGATGCGGTCTCCGATGGGGTTCACTGCCAACTCCCCGATCCCTTCCAGATCGTATCGGCTAGAGAGAGCAAGAGAGAAAAACGTGACTTTATGGCAACAGCTTAAGCCAGGGCTTTCCCACCGTGGCAACTTTAAGACCTGTGGACTCCCAGGATTCCACAGCCAGCTTCGGAACTGAAGTCCACAGGTTTTAAAATTGCCAAGGTTGGGCCCCGATGGCTTCAACTGTACATTCACGCTAGAATTAATAGCATTTTCTAATACGTTCCACCGTTTTGCTCAGAGGAGCTCCAGGGTGGTGAAAACAGGGTGGGACCTGGACGCACAAATAATCAAACGCAGATGTCCATTGTTTCCAAAACAGAGAGTTATTTTGAGATGCTTATCTAAAATCAGCTTTCTGATTCTGCCTTCTTCTGGAATCGGCTGTTTTCCTGCTGATTACTACCTGCTGCGAAGCCTTTGTTTGCAGCTACCCTGGCGGGCTCCTTTTGGGGGACGGCTGAAAATATAGCTTCTTTCCAGCGGCCTCAATTTACAGGGCAAGATAAATAAGGCAGGACGCTTTCCTGGCTCTGCCTCCCCTTCCCACTTACTTCAGGTAGCCCTTCTCCTCCCTGTCCAAGGCCTGGAAGCGCTGGTGAAGGCGGGCAAGGCTGGCTTCGGAAACTGGGCGAAAAAAGAGCGGATTTAATGATTAATTGCAGGAAATCCTGGCAGGTTATTTTGACCTTGCGGCTACTAAGAGTAAAGTAGCCATGGACTTTGTGCTGGTTACAAGTGTTGATTTGGGGAGGGGGGGGGCTTCGCTTGCAAGGGGGGGAGCGAGTCTGGTTGGATTGGGGGGGCATTTGCTCTCTGCATGAGGGGTAATAGGGGTGTGGGGAGGGGGGAGATAGGGAGGGATGGTGTCAGTTCAGGTGGACCTTTTGCTGGGGGGCAGAAGCGGGCCAAGGGAGGGGGGGCAGGAGAGTCCTCCCAAGCGGGCAGGTAACCCCCTGGGAGACAAAGTAGCCCAGGCGGGCTTAAAACTAGTGGAAGGCAACCTCCCGCCCCCCTGCCCAGCTCCGCGTCACCCCCCCAAATGATAACCTGATCACCCCCCCAAGATATCTGTCCGTCCGTCCGTCCGTCCGGTGCAGCGAGCCGGGGCCCCACCTCAGTCAGCCCTTCTCTTCCCGGCCGGAAAACTTCAAAGCTGGCGGGGGGGTCGAGAAGAAGAACCGCGACCCCCTCCCGGGCAAGTGGGCGAGACTTCTCGCCCAACTGCTCCTTGGCCGAGGCCGGCCGGGACCCCCACCAGGCGAAGAAGCAGCCCCCCCCTGCCGGGGTCGTCGGAGACTCGGCCTTGGGGGAGGGGCGCAGGGGGAGGGAGGCAGTCCTACCACAGACGGGGAGGGGGGAAGCAGCGCCTCTGCCCTCCCCTTCCCCAGGGAGCCACAAGTAGCCGAGATCAACCCCTACCCGCTGAACCAAGACCCAACTTTGCCGACACCGCCCCCCCCCCGTGCCCAGCCTTTCTGTTCGACTACACCGCCCAGCGGGCGCAGCCAAGGCGGGCGCTGATACCCCTGAGCTCCCCTCCCTCTGGGGCCCCGCGGAGCCCCCCACTCTGCCCCTCCCCTCCGGAGCCCCGACTGACGCGCTCTCCAGCCTCGCCCGAGCCCCCGATTCGGCCGCAGCTCGGCTCTCCCGCGGATGATGGGAGTTGGAGTGCTGGCGGCGGGAGCCCGGGCGCGGGGCTGCTGTCCGCCGGAGGGCAGCGACTTACAGCCGGTCTCGGCCATGATCGCCTCCTGCTCCGGAACCGGCCGCTGCTGCTGCGAGCCCTGCGCGCCCATGGCGACCCCCAGCCTGGGCGAGGCTTCGGACTGGCCCGGGAAGCGGAGGCGTCGCCGCGGGGTCGGGTGGGGTCGGGGGGCGGCCGGACCGCCCCGCTCCGCCCCTCTTGGCTCCCAGCCCCGCCAGGCTGCTCCCGGCTCCAGTTACGGCCGCCCTCCGCCTGCGGGGCTCCTGCGCCCCCTTCGGGGGGCTCCGCACCTCGGGCGACCTCAGCCCCGTGACGGCTCCGGGGTGGGTGGGGGTCGCATGGAAAGAAACGGGGGATCCGGCCCGCTTGGCGTCTGAGCAGAGCCCAGGGGCAGCCCTGCAGTCAAGGGGAGGGGGTCTTCTGGGGGGGGGTTTTCCACCGGGGGGGGGATGGCTGGAAAGAGGGCGCCTCCCAGCCCACAAGTGAAAGACGGGGGGGGGGGGTGTCGAAAAACAGGGGTTGCCGGAAGAGATCCGTGGCTGGGGATCTTTGCCCCTCCCCCAGGCTGGTGACAGTAGGCAAAGTTTAGGGAAAAGTTGGATAATTCTAAAAAGGGTAGAAGAAAAGAGGAAGAGAAGATAGATATCCCCTCTCTCTCCTAGCACTGAGGATGTTACCTAGTTTGGTAATGAAATGTCTGCAAGAAAACCAAGCACCCCCTCCCCAGTCCTCCTCCCCCCCCCTCCTTTCCACAACCCCCCTCCCTTCTAGCACTAGTGATGTTCCCTAGTTGGGTCATGAGATGTCTGCAAGAAAACAACCAGCCCAGAGAGTACTCAGGACCCCACAGAATTGCACTGGATCCCCTGATGGGGTTAACTCTTCCCATAAGCCACAACAGAAGACAACCCTTGTTCTTGGATTGGGTTGGTTAGAGAGGAGGCGGAACCAAAGAAAACACACACACACACACACACACACACACACACACACACACACACACACTCGCTCGCTCGCGCGCAGGAACCATTTGCTCAACTAAGTCATTCCCAGCAGCGGGATAAGTGAGTAGCCTGGACAAGGCTAAAAAACTTGCACACCATTTACACCAAATCTTTGAAAAACTTTGACTTAACCTCATGTGCCCAGCCACCCACTCGGCCACACGGCAGGCAATCAGAACAGAAAATATCAGACGGATTGCAACTTGCGCAAAATAGATATTTTATATAACTTTCTTTTGCGAGAAAACACACTTTAAAAAACTCCACACAGAATAGTTACAGAAGCTGGGAAAAGATACATCAAGAGAACACATAAATATACACAAAAACAACATAAATATTTATATAATTATCTCCAGGAGGCTTTTCTTTTTTCCTTTTTTTTAATACTGTACAATATTTTTGTTTGTTTTTAAATTAAAAGAAGAAATATAGGGGAGGGAGAGATAATTTAAAAAGAACTGCTGCCCTCCTTGGGATGTTTAAAATTCTTGATTTTTACCATCCGAGGCTACACATTTAAATTTTTTGAAATAAACCAAAAAGGCAGCTGCCACGGGGCTTCAAATTAAATTAAGATGACTCTGTTGCTATATAAGCGATGCTTTAAAAGTAGGATTCTGTCTCTTCATACTTCGGTTTTCATTCCAAAAAATGCTCACTCTTTTTTTGGGGAAAAAAATCTTAACTTTTCCATAACTGGCGAAAAGAAAATGGTAAGGTCCCTTCTCAAAAAACAAAACCGCCCCAAAATGTTGAAACAAAATTAACACAATGGACAAGCAACTTACAACGTGCGCACAAGTTTTTATGTAAACGGCCACAGATTCTATTGGTTGCAGTTGCTGAAATTTTATAGAAAAGCACTTAATGCAAGGGAAAAACCGAAGCCCTTCGTAGTAATTCTTCATCGTCCAATTGGGGTTCAAATTCCCATCCTCCCCTCCACACCCAGGGAACTCTAAGGCAGGGGTGGGAGGTTCCAGATCAGCGGAATCTGAGTTGTTTTTCTTTGATTTCTTTCCACAATTCCATTTTTGATTCTGACCCTGAGATCAAGCAACAGAAAACACATGCAAACTAGGGATGCAAGCCTGCTAAGAATTAAGGACCTGGGTGCCTCTGAGCATATCCAGAGCTCAGGAACGTTTGATTCAGTACCAGAACCAATCGCAAGCTCTTCCCGAAACGTGTTTACCCATTGCAACGACAAACGCTTCCCTCTGCAAATTGTCCACTGCCAGTCCAAGGTGGATCGATCTTCTCTTGAAAAATTATATATATTTTAATGGCTGAGAAGGACCGTCCCGAGCTAGATTGCAGAACAAACATTTGGTTGAGCCAAAATCTTCTGCAGGTCTAGAGCGGGTCAGTGTAGGGTGGCTTTCGGGGAAATACAGAGGTCATCAAGCCGGACAAGAAATGATGGTGGGGGTCTCTCCAGAGAAAACAGCTCTAGAATCTGTTGCTTCCTGGTGCTGCCCTCGTGTGGCAAAAGGTGGCATAACCAGGGAGAAGCCATTTTCAGACGGGCATGGCTTGGTCAACGCACCATCAGCAAAAAATATTTATTTACTTTATTAGACTTCTATGTGCCTACAGGTAGTCCTCGACTTACGACTAGAATTGAGGCCCAAATTTCTGTTGCAAAGCGAGACATTTGTTCAGTGAATTTTGCCCCATTTTATGACCTTTCTTGGCCACAGACGTTAAGGGAACCGCTGAATTTGGATCAGGTGACCCTGGGGAGACTGCAGCGGTCGTAACTGAAAAATGGCCCTAAATCCCTTTTTTCAGTGCCATTGTCACTTCAAATGGTCACTAAGCGAGGACTACCTGTAATTGCCTTCATTTCTAACACTGCATATTCCTGAGCTGGCCCTGCCGTTTCTTGGTCACCAAACCAAACTTTTCTGCTTCAATCAAATCAAATCAAAGGCAGAGCTGGAATCTAATGCTGTCCTTTAGACTGCAGGGGTCCGCAACCTTGGCAACTTCAAGACTTGTGGACTTCAATTCCCAGAATTCCTCAGCCAGCTTTGCTGGCTGAGGAATTCTGGGAGTTGAAGTCCACAAGTCTTGAAATTGCCACGGTTGAGGACCCCTGCTTTAGAGCTTTCTGTCCCAAGCAATGTTTTTCTTTTTCTAGTGGACCAGGAAAAATCCCACCGGACTGACACCAGAAAAAAGAAAAGAAAAAAGAATTAAGCGTCACAAAAACCAACTTCGGTTCCAGCATTTATGTAGGGAAAGGACCTGCCTTTTATCCCCATTCAGAGAACCCTAGTGCAGTTTTATTTCTTTCTCATCTTCCTTTTTTCCCCAAATCAGCTTCTCTTTTTTCGCCCGAAAAAAAAAGACAAATTTCTTTGAAATCCGGCTCTCGCTTTGCATTTTTTTCTTCCAATCTCTTGGTCATTTCCGTTCCAGTCAGATCCAACAGTTCTGTCTCTTGTTCTCGATGCCAATAATAATAATAATATAATAATAATAATAACAATAACAACAATAACTATAAAAATAGCAGCAAGAATAAATATTAAATATCTTCCTTTAAAAAAGGAGTCTTTCTTATAATACTCTAGTGATTTCAAAAATAATTATTAGCACGTCGTTGACTGCTCCAGGAGTCCATGCAGTGTGCGCAATCTGTAAACATTCCTTTAGCTGAAAAGAATTAAAATAAAATAGTGGACAGAGGCCAGAGTCCGAGGCTCGGCAGGTGGATCTTCTTTAGACCTGGAAAAGAGCAGGGAAGAAATTAGAACATCCCACTATGGCAAAACATAGAAGAGCAGAGTTGGAAGGGACCTTGGAGGTCTTCTAGTCCAGCCCCCCTGCCCAACCAGGAGACCTTCTACCATTATGGACAAATGGCTGTCCAGTCTCTTCTTGAAAACCTCCAGTGATGGAGTACCCACAACTTCTGGAGGCAAGTTGTTCTCACTGTCAATGGGGATACAGAATAATAGAATTGGAAGGGACCTCGGAGGTCTTCTAGTCCAGCCCCCTATTCAAGCAGGAGATCTTGTACCATTCTGGACAAATGACCGTCCAGTCTCCTTAAAAAAAGTCTCTTGTCATCTGATGGGACTGGAGAAGTCACCCCTTGCTTCTCCAAATAAATGGGAGGGGGCTTCCTGTGCCTGCCCCGTTCCTGCCTGCCTGTCCTGAGGGAGACTGAAAATCTAGCGGTGCAGAATGGGGCAGGAAAAGGGGGGCTAGAACTGAAGCCTTCAAACTAGGAAGGTCCAGATTATCATTGCTGGGACGTCTTGGAGGAGGAGGAAATGGGACAGGGCAAAATTTATCAAAAGGAGTGGGTTAAATCTATCAATTTAATCAAAAAAAAAGCGCCCCATTCAATGTTGGTCAATGTCTAATTTAAGCAGGCCAAGATCAGGCCTTGCAACCATTTGGACTCCTCTATCACTTGTCTGCTTAAAATGGGTCTTAAAGGCCAGGAGAAGAGACCGCCAACACGACAGGTAGCCCTCAAGTTACCACTGCTCTAAGGTAACCTGAAGGATGCGAGAAGGGACAATGGCGAGGTGACCACTACCTCCCAAATTTATGGCCAGGTAAATCCTGGCTTGCGAAGAGGGGTTGTGGTCCTGAGGTCAGCTGGAGCACTCTCTTCCACTTCTGAAGGGACTGACCCTTCGTTGGCCATCTCCTCGAGACCACCCCCAACTACGACCTTCCACGTCCAGCCTGCCTCTAAGAGACCCAGCAAGGACCTCTTTGGACCATGCAACAGATGTTTCAGCCACGCCGGAGATGAGAACGTGGGACTTACCGTGGAAATTGTCCTCTCCTCGGTGGGTGGAGAGGGTTCTGGAGTAGGCCACTCTAGAACCTGTTCTGGCAGGCAAGAAAGCCACGGGGCAAACCAGCAAACTTAATATTGTGGTGGGTTGGGGTAAATTTGCTCTACTGTTGGGTTAAATCTACTGTTAAAATTAAACCTGGGCTGATGCCTTCAGATAAGTCCTCCTGTTCTCCTTCCCATGGAGAGAGAGGGCTCTCCTGGGAAAAAAATCTGAAAACTGACCTCAGCTTTTGAAGGTCTAGATCAGGGGTCCCCAACCCCCAGTCCATGGACCAGTACTGGTCTGCGGCATGCCAGCAACTGGTCTGCACAAACAAGCAAAGGCCCATCCGTGGGATGCAGGTAGCACACAAAACAACGCACTCTCCGGTCTGTGGAAAAACCACTCTCCCTGGTTGGGATGGGGGTTTGGGGTTGGGGACCTCTGGTCTAGATCTTCTGTGTGGATTTGAGCCCATCTAGATTCTAAGATTAGTCTGGATCTGCCTCTGAAAGACAAAACACCCCTGCCCCAATTTCAGAAGACCATCTAACCTATCTTCTCTACCACCAGAGGGGAATCATGGTTGCTAGGTCCCGTGGCTTTGCTTGCAGGAACACAAGAGAAGTGACCTAGTCCAGGCCACACAGCACCCACCGAGAGAGAACTGTAGGTTCATGCGGAGGTATTTTCCCAAACTTGCGCTGGATCCTGAAATATTGGTTAAGTATATATATACTGTATATATTTTTTGGAAGAGACCTTCCATTTCTCCGCTCCGATCCACACTTTTTACTCTACTCTGATCTGCAGCAATTAGATTCTTCCTCTGCTGCTGTAATATTTTTGGGGGGTGCAAGGAGATTAAACTGCCAGGGAAGGTGCCTAATCCAAGTTATCTCTTCAGGGACCACGTAGGAGCCAATCGCCAGCTCCGTTCAAGAGATGCCGTGCTGAAAAGGAAAAGTGCCACCTTGGCAAGATGGGCAGCAAACAAGCCTAATAAATAAAGGACTTTGGGGGTTTAGGCTTGTTATTTATGCAAACGAGGGTTCGTCCCATTGCGAATTCCTGCGCCAATGAAAATGAACTACGCCTGTTGGGTCTCACTTAACAATGATTCCTCCTGTTTTTGTAAAAACACAGCTAGCTGTTGCTTGGCCTGCTTCACAACAATCATCTGCAAGCGCAAACCACAGAGAATTGTGCAATGCATCAGATTCAATCTCAAAAAAATGTCACATTTTTCCTGGCAGCCTTCAATCGCTGAAGACAGGAGGGGAAGCTCAGCCCCAGATTCCAGTGTTGTTTTGGAGATCGAATCCAACTCTCAGCCGTCAAAGCAAGACTGAGTTGTATTAAACGAAGGAAAGCCCCCTTTTAACGCTTCCAGGGAGCCCCCCATGTGGGCTGCCTGTAGCAGGATGGCCAGCATCTCCTTTCCACCAAAATGAGTCCACTGGGGGGGGGGGGGCTCAACTGCCAAGCTGACCAGGAGCCAAACTCCCATCACTGCAAAACTCTGGTTTGCAATGAATGGCTTAAGCTTTCAAGTCCCAGAATTTATAATGACCTGTCAGCCTTTTCCGATATACAAAGCCAGGCCTAAAAATCACATGCTAGTCTTGCTAGCTCTTCCCAGTTTACAGCGGTGCCACTGTGGTGTAATTCTGCCTTTGCCCTGTCAGGCTGACCGGTTAAGGATGGCATTGGCTGACCGGTGGATGCAGAGATTTTTGTTCTCCTCTCCTGCCTCACAAGGTAGTTGTAAAGTCTTCTCCCTTCTGTACTCTTTGGAGAAAGGGACTGAGGTGATGAAGGAGATGGAGGAGGAGAAGGTAGAAAACATAAATAGATGAAGGAGAAGGAGAAGAAGGAAGAAGAAGGAGGAGATAGATGGAGGAGGAGGAAGGAAGGGAGGAGAGAGAAGAAGAAGAGGGAAAAGAGAAGGGAGAGGATACAGATAAAAGAGAAGATGGAGGAGAAGATAGATGGAGGAGGGGAGGAGAGGGAAGAGGAGGAGAAAAGGAGAAGGAAGAGGACACAGATAAAAGAGAAGATGGAGGAGGAGGGAGAGTGGAGGAGAAAAGGAGGAGGAAGAGGACATAAATAAAAGAGAAGATGGAGAAGAAGGAGAAGATAGATGGAGGAGGAGGAGGAAGATGAAAAAGGAGGAGGAGATGGAAAAGGAAGAGGAGGAGGAGGAGGAGGAGGAGGAGAAAAAGAAAGAGAGAAGGAATTGACCTCAGGAATGGTATGAAAGAGCCCCTAAAGAAAACTTGGAGAAAAGATTTCCCCAAAGCCAGAGCTTGAAGGAAGCTGAAAGCCGCCCCTCCTTGACTGTTTAATAGAAGAGGGGCAGAGACTCCAAGAGACTGTCCGACTCCACTTATCCCAATTCAAGTACACTCCCCCTGCAGGGTCTCCCTCTTTTTTCTAGCCTCCTTTGAAAGGCTGAGATCGCCCTTCAGAGACTCCCAGAACCCCGGGGGGGGGGCAGCATCGGCCCATTACCTCTGTGGCGTAAACGCAGGGCTCCACCTGGCCGGGGATGATGTAGATGGGGTGGTAAGCACCGTCCTTCGGACACTCCGCAGCCACGGGCCAGCTGGGCTCCGACGGTTTGCTGCAGGGGAGAAAAGAGGCAGGCGGGTGGTGAGGACTCAGCGCTCTTCCCGCAAATCGGGGTCACAAAAGCTAAATCTGGGCAGGGTCTCTGCAGGGGCATCAAGAAGGAGGTCCCAGCCATGTGATGGAAACGCCGCTCCGTTTTACGTGCAGTTTCTCTGAACTATGACAAAAAAAGAGACAAGCTTTGCTCAACTCAGTAAGTAGGCTGTCATTAAACGTCCTTCCCGCAAATTAGACCTGATCCAGGATGTTTTTTCTCAAGCTTTGAGCCAGAGGCAGGGACTCCCTCCCTGCAGGGCACCCCAGCCAAACTTTCCTGGAGGTCTCCCGTAAACAGGATGGCCGATGGTCTGTTTCACCACCTCCTGGCTAGGAAAGGCTACGCCTCCTTTTCAAATATCTTTGCCAGGCACGAAAGGTCAGGTCCCCAGATGAAGATCCAATAAAACTGAAGCACTGCTAAGAGATTATGCCCAGGAATCTGCTCAACTAGTGGTGAGCACCTGGTTAGTTAGATCAAGGTCAGTGGCAATCAAGAGAGGTTGGATTTAGTTCTCTTGTAGCTACGTAGGGATTCTAGGCTGATGCCTCTCTTGACTCCACCTCCAGGTTCTGACATTCCAAGATGTGACTTCTGTGGTTGGTGTTAAGATTCTGAAGTGTAGGGAAGGGGGGAGGAGGAGGAGTAGTAGGAGGAGGAAGATTAAACATCTCACCCATGTTACCAGCAAGGACTATGCTGGGAAGAGGAACCAGTAGATCTGGAGGGCGCCAGGTTGGAGAAGGCCCTGCAAATACCTGCAATTGTTTGGCAGGCAACAAAGGAGCCAGACATTTTGACGCCATCATGGCGTGTAACAGATATCTACTCCGGCTCAGCATGCAAACACGAATTCTGAGCTTGAAGAGTTATATCTGAATGGATTTTCTTTTTTTTCAGATCAGGTTCACCTGATTCAAACACAGCACCTGGATTCTCCTCCAGAGTACGAGGCTGAAAATTATTTTCTGGTCACGTTCGAAACCTGGCTAACATGGGATGGCCCTTATCCCGACCCCCAAGTTCCTAGCTAAACATGGTCAAACCAAGATCGGGTGCCACTTACTTGTCCAGCTTCTTGCAAATGGACTCGTAACTCTGATCCAGGAGCTTCCTCTTGCAGTTGAACCGGTCCCTGTGGAACCGGGCCTCCTTGTTGGAAACTTTAAAGCAGCCGCGTGAAAGGAGGCAGTTGTCCCGGTCTCTGAAGTTGTTGACAGCCGCCAGGTCGTTGCACACGCGGCTTTTCAGAGGGTGAGGCCCATTCCTCATGTGCCGAAGCACCACCAGGATGGCGCAGGCCGCCAGCAGCAAGGTCAACAGCCCCAGAGCAAAGGAGACGGCCATGGCGGTGGGGAAGGGTCCCTCGGCCATCCATTGGCTGCTGACGGGCGTGGGCAGCTGGACGCGGAACTCGCAGCTGGAGCCCATGAAGCCTGCTGGACACTCACAGACGTGGCCAGAGAAGTGAGTGTAGCAGGTGCCGCTGTTCTGGCAGGGGCTGGAGATGCAGGCGTCCATGCGCACGCTGCAGTCCTTCCCCCCGTAGCCCAGGGTGCAAGAGCAGGAGTAGGAGTTGGGGCCGTCGATGCAGGTGCCCCCGTTAGCACAGGGGTTGCAGGCACAATCGTCGATATTCAGTTCGCAGCGGGAGCCAGCAAACCCCGGATAGCACTTGCAGAGCACACTCCGACCAAGGTCCAGGCAACGGGCACCTGATTGAAAGAAGGGAGAAGATTGCTAAGGTCCACTGACACACTTCTGGCTGTGGCTGATGTGCTGTCTGGGCCCTGGTCGCTGGGAGGAGAGGCAATACGGAATGTGTCACCACGTGGACCATCCACTCAGGACGCAACGCGGAAAGGATGGAAGGAGATTGTGCCTAGAGGTCCTCCACAAGGAAGAAGGTTCAACCTATTCCCCAAAGCACCTGAAGGCAGAGCAAGAAGCGACGGGTGGAAACTAATAAAGGACAGAAGCAACCAGGAAGTAACTAAGAAGAAATTTCCTGATAGTAAGAACAATTTGCCTCCGGAAGTTTACCATCACTGGAGGTTTTCAAGAAGAGATTGGATAGTCTGGAAGGGTACAGAGTAAAGATGTCCAATCTTGGCAACTTTAAGACTTGTGGACTTCAACTCCCAGAGTTTCCAGGTCGGACACCGGTGGTGTAGGGTTTCTTGCTTGAGCAGGAGGTTGGAGTAGAAGACCTCCAGGGTCCTTTCCACCTCTGTGATTGTGTTATTCTGTTATCTACGTGGAGTCCTGAGCTCAAGGAGACCATTGCTGGTTCTGACCTTGGACAAAGCTGCAGTTAATGGCTTAGACAGGAATCTGTCTACAATGGATCTAACAGTTAACGGAACCAAATGTAGGTTAGTCTATTGTATTGCCCGTAGCTACCTATGGTTGTGAAAGTGAGACCTTAAAAAAAGCAAAACAGGAAGAAAACGGAGTTGTTTGCGCTATGGTGCTGGAGGAGCCTCCTGCATTATGCCTTGGGCAGCAAAGGGGACTAACAAGCAAGTCCTGGAGCGCATCACACCAGGAACGTCATTGGAAGGCAAAATCATGAAACTGCGTCTCACTTATTTTGACCATGTCATATGGGACAATTCACTGGAGAAAGTAATGATGTTGGGAAAAGTTAGTGGCTGGACACTATGAAAGCTGACATAAACCAGAGCATAGAAAAACTCAAAGAAGCCATGCAAGATCAAAAGACGTGGCCTGACCCATAGAATTGTCACAACAAGGACTCAACTGAATGGATAACATCATCATCAGGACAATATGAGAAGCAGAGAAGGTGGGAAGACCCTGTACTTTTGCTGCAGGTACAGGACAGTTGGACATCAGGGTGGAGAACCTGGTGGCTTCTGGAAGGAACGGTTGCTGGAGATGCCCTTGAGGTGGACATCCATAATTTCAGGCAACGAGAAGAAAACAAAGGTGAGCTTTCTACAGAGGACCTCCCCTTAGAAGATTGGGTATCTGTCTGAAGCCCTCCCTGAAATAGGAACCGTTCCTCCTTGTTCCTAGGGAGATCCGTCACTAGGACACACGCCAAGATCAACCTAGGACCTTCTCCTTCACAGAAGGCAAAGCCACACTTACCATTCAAACAGGGGTTGTTGCTGCACCGATCTATCTTTTTCTCACAGTTGGAGCCGTGGTAGTTCAGTGGGCAGCGACACGTGTAGCCCCCGAAGTGTTTCTCCATGCAGGTCCCTCCGTTGAAGCATGGCCCATCGGCACAAGTCATGGCACTGATTTCACAGTTCTTGCCGTAGAAGCCCTGCGGGCAGGTGCACTTGTAGTCGTTCTCCAGATCCTGCAGAGGACGAGGAGGAGACCCACTCGTTAGGGCTTTCTGCCCAAGCTGGAAAGGTGGGAGAGGGCACGGGGGGGGGGGGGCTGGCTCCCGGAGAAACCAAATGAAGTCACTCTTGATTACAGTCCTAGACTATCCTGGAGAATAGCCAGTGAATAGTGAAATTGCTGCTCTCTCTCTCCCTCTTGCCCCCACCACCAACACCCCCACTCTGGGGGCACAAGAAGGCAGGAGACCAAGAGAGAGCCAATCTAGAGCTCAGGATGAATTTCCTGACCACAAGAACAATTAATCAGTGGAACATCCAGCCTCTTGAAATTGTGGGTTCTCCAACACTGGAGGTTTTCAAGGAGATATTGGACAGCAATTTGTTCAGGACAGTATAGGGTCTTCTGCTTAAGCAGGGGGTTGGACTAGAAGACCTCCAAGGTCCCTTTCATCCCGATGGTGTCCTCTTAGTTTGAATGTCCCTGAGGCAGCAAAAGATGAAAAAGAGGATACACGGAGAGCAAAATATATGTCAAAGCAAGCTCTGGATTCAGCCCACTTTCCCCACCTCAAAACTCCAGCACTGTCGGACAAACATATAACCGTAGCACTGATAATGTCACCTAGCTGGGTCATGAAATGTCTACAAGAAAGCAACCAAGCTCAGAGAGCACCAGGGACCCCGCAGCCCTCCTCTTCCTCCATCACTCTACAACCCCCTCCCCCTTCTACTGCTGATGGTGTTATCTAGTTGGGTCGTGAAATGTCTGCAAGGAAACAGACCAGTATTCCTGCTTGCATTTTGCTGACGCAGCACGTAGCAGCCTGCCAGCCTCCTTTCACATCAACTCCTGACCCAATTCTATTGCCAAATAAATAAAACGGTGACCTAATTCTATTTCCAAGGGGTTCTAAAACAATTTAATACATTTAAATAAACTGTCTAAGGATTCTGAAAGAATTTACCTAGTTGGGTGATGAAACGTCAGCAAGAAAACCACCCAGCTCAAACATCACCAAGGACTCCGCACGCCTCCTCTACCTCCTCCTCTCCCAAACCCCACTCTCTTCTAGCACTGATGATGTTACCTAGTTGGGTGATGAAACGTCTGCAAGAAAACCACCCAGCTCAGAGAGCACCCAGGACCCTTCATTTCAACCCTGAGCTACAAATATTCTATTGGTGTAACCTCTACTCGGTTTAAGGGTTCCTTCTGCTCCCCCAAATTCAGAGCCTGGCTGAAGAATTGCAAAATTTTCTCCCTCCCAAGGGTGGCATGAAGGGGATGGCCAAGCACGTCACACACGTGTTCCCAGAGAGAAGGGCAGGAATCGGTGAACATCCACACATTTTCTGCAAACCTCACCCCTCCGAAACCAAGAAAAGTGAACATCCCACAGGCTTATCAGAGAGGGCGGGGCAAAGTCATAGCAGTCGGCTACGTTGGGGTCCCCCTCTTCCCAATTCAACACCCCCTAACCCCCGATTGAATGAGGCAGGGAGGGGCTGTTCCCTCGGCTTGTGCTTTGGTCTGAAATACATCCCTTTTTTTGAGCATCTCTTGCAGGTTGATTTCTTGGGTGGGGGAGAAGCTGCTCCCCATTTTTCATCTCCTCCCTCCCCTTCCTTCCAAGCAGGGCTTTCAGTTCCAGGGCAGAAGGAACTCAGGTAGAGATCCACTTGGAATAAAGGACCCCACAGGATCAGATTGCCCGGAAATTAGAAAGCTGCTAAGAAGAACCGGGAATTGCACCGGGACACAAGTCAGCATCCCGGATCCCATGCATGTCCCTGGACAAAGAGCCAGTTCTTGCAACATCTGAGCAACGCCCCAAAGGGGCCCTGGCTGCCACTGAGAGTGAGAACAAATAGCCGGTGGAACGACTTGCCTCCAGAAGTTGTGGGTGCTCCATCACTGGAGGTTTTTAAGAAGAGACTGGACACTCGCTTGTCCGGAATGATGTAGGGCAGGGGTGTCCAACCTTGGCAACTTTAAGACCTGTGGTCTTCAACTCCCAGAATTCCCTAGCCAGCCTTGGACTAGAGCAGAAATCTCCAACCTTGGCAACTTGGACTTCAACTGCAAGGAATGTAACTCCTCCACCATTCGGTCAGAACTGAAGAAGCTTCTTGGATGAGAAGCGAAACGTCGTCAAAGAAAAACAAGACAGTCCAGTTGCCTCTTGGGACAACAGCTGGGTCTTCACTGGGATTTCAACCGGACCCTGCCTTTTGCAATCTGCCGGGAGCAGGGTGGACCAAGCATTTTTGCAAACTTGTATATGCAGACCTCGACTTACGACAGCTCGTTTAGTGACCAAAGTTACAACAGCACTGAAAAAAGTGGCTTATGACTATTTCACACTTACGACCGTGGCAGCATCCCCATGGTCGTGTGATCAAAATTCAGATGCTTGGCAACTGGCTCCTATTTATGACGGTCGCAGCGTCCTGGCGTTATGTGATCCCCTTTTGCGATGTTCTGACAAGCCAAGTCAATGGGGGGGGGAGCCAGATTCACTTAACAACCGTGTTAATAACTTGACAACTTCAGTGATTCACTTAACAACTGTGGTGAGAAAGTTTGTAAAACGGGGCAAAATTCCCTTAACTGTCTTGCTTAGCAGCCAAAATTTTGGGCTCCACTGTGGACATAAGCTGAGGACCACCTGTACAATATGCCTTTCCTTCCTCCCGTCTCCTGTTCTTTCGTTTGGGTCCCAAAATGCTGGCAATTGATTGTTCAGCTGAAAGATGCTGCTGGTTCCAGGGGAGCCTTTCAATTTCGCTCCAGCTGCTCAGACTTTCCCTCCGTCTGCCTTCTCCCAACCCCAGTGCAGCATCAGGAGGGGAAAAAACCCCACATCTGGCCCAGGACACCGCTGTGGTGGGGCACACCAGCTGTTCCTGGCTCTCTTGCATGGCTCCTTCTTCCTGCCCCTCCACAATTTTTTTATCTGCAAACCTCTGGGGGGGGGAGGTTCCCTCCACCTGTATCCCAAATCGTCCCCTGGCCTTTCCCCACAGAGCCCTTCCAGATGTGCTTGGCCCTCCCACATTACTTAAAATTTGGACACTGGTGGTATATAATCTCCTGCTGGAGCAGGGGGCTGGACTAGAAGACCTCTGAGGTCCTTTCCCATTCTTGTTATTTTCTGCTAAAGACGCACGAGGGGAGGGGAGGGAAGGGAAGGGGAGGGGGTCTGCCTTTCCAGCACCCCATGTCATGATAAAATATAGATTTACTGTATATCTTTGTGACCCCGCCCCCACTGTACAGGTAGTCCTCAACTTACAACAGTCTGTTTAGTGACCAAAGTTACACCAGGACCGAAAAAAGTGACTTATGGCTGTTTTCACACTTAAGACCATTGCAGCATGTGATTAAAATGCAGACGCTTGGCAACTGACTCTATTTATGGCAGTCACAGTGTCCCAAGGTGAGGGGATCCCCTTTTGCGAGCTTCTGACAAGCAAAGTCAGTGGGGGGGGGAAGCCTGATTCACTTAACAACCGTGTTACTATCTGAACAACTGCAGGGATTTGCTTAACAAGTGTGGCGAGAAAGGTCGTAAAATGGGGCAAAGCTCACTTAACTGTCTGGCTTAGCTACAAAAGTTGGGGCTCCGTGGTGGTCATAAGTCAAGTCACCTATTGACAGCAAGCTGACCTGGCTTTAGATGCTATGATCTGGATAGCCATTTGTCTGAAATGGGATAGGGTTTCCTGCCTGAGCAGGGGGCTGGACTAGAAGACCTCCAAGGTCCCTTCCAGTTTCTATTCTATTCTATTCTATTCTATTCTATTCTATTCTATTCTATTCTATTCTACTCTACTCTATTCTTGGTGAAAATAACTGGATCCCTTTTTAAGAGAGAATAGTCAAAACCCAGTGCAGCCTTGAACAGGCCGAGACCCCCTTCATACAGACTGGCTACCTCTCTTTGCAGTCAGGACCCCCAAAATTTCTCTGCTCCCTGGAAGAAAATCTGAAGCATTCTGTTCCTAGGACAACAGCAACACCCCAACAGGGTGGTCTTCCTCTGCTCTTTGCCCCTTCTCCGGAAGGCCACGAGGCTCGTGTTCCATTAACTGCCTGGTTTAGTGCCATGGGGTCTTTTATAGATACCCAGTTTAGTGGGCTCCAAAGCTCCAAGAGAGTCAACACAACCTTGCCTGGCCTGTGCCCAACACACCCACAAGACTTAGGCTGCTTCAGGCCCTCCGAGTTTCCCAAATAAACATCTCTGGAGAGTCTCAACCATCCAGGTCAGGATTCTCCCAAATATGCTTCCCCCACCCACCCACCCAAAAGTCAATTAGACTTCCTTGTTTCTTTTTTCCCCTTTGAAAATGGTTCGCTTCTCATCCAAGAGGCTTCTTCGGTTCTGGTGGGGAATGGAAGGATTTATATTCTTTGCAGTCATCTGGCCGTTAGTACCCTTTCTGAGAGCAGAGCCGTGATAGGTAATCTGGATAGAAAAGCCTTCCAGAGTGGGAAGTCCTCCCATCTGAAACTTGAAAAGGTTGAGAAATGCTGGGATGCTTTTCAGGGGTGGACGGTCTAAAATGACCTCCGGAGGTTGTGGCTGCTCCATCACTGGAGGGTTTCAAGGAGAGATGGGACAACCATTTGCCTGAAATGGTGCAGGAAGATAAAGATAGCCAATTTGGGAACTTTTTAAGACTTGTGGACTTCAACTCCCAGAATTCCCCAGCCAGCTGTGCTGGCTGGGGCATTCTGGGAGTTGAAGTCCATACCTCTTCAAGTGGCCAAGGTTAAGAAACACTGGACTAGGGCAAAAGCCTCCAACCTTTCACAATTTTAAGACTTGTGGACTTTAGCTGTAGCTTTGCTGGCTGGGGAATTCTGGGAATTGAAGTTCCAAGGTTGGACACCCCCGGTTTAGGATCTCCTGCTTGAGCAGAGGGTTGGACTAGATGACCTCCGAGGTCCCTTCCAACTCGGTTATTCTGTTAAATCTGCTAAAAAGCAGAAGGTAGCCGGGAAAGCCAGACTCATCCTTCAAACCCCAACCCATAGATGGCCCTAGGGCAGTGGTTCTCAACCTGTGGGATGGGACCCCATTTGGGGTCGAACAACCATTTCACAGGGGTCGCCAAACAACGCAATCCGCCATTTCCCCCCCCCCCTTTTCCTTAGCTGTGCTACTCCCTTTTATTCTATTGGCTTTTGAAAGCACGGCTGGCTCAGGAATTCTGGGAGTTGAAGTCCATACCTCTTCAAGTGGCCAAGGTTGAGAAACACTGGACTAGGGCAAAAGCCTCCAACCTTTGACAATTTTAAGACTTGTGGACTTTAGCTTTAGCTTTGCTGGCTGGGGAATTCTGGGAATTGAAGTTCCAAGGTTGGACACCCCCGGTTTAGGATCTCCTGCTTGAGCAGAGGGTTGGACTAGATGACCTCCGAGGTCCCTTCCAACTCGGTTATTCTGTTAAATCTGCTAAAAAGCAGAAGGTAGCCGGGAAAGCCAGACTCATCCTTCAAACCCCAACCCATAGATGGCCCTAGGGCAGTGGTTCTCAACCTGTGGGATGGGACCCCATTTGGGGTCGAACAACCATTTCACAGGGGTCGCCAAACAACGCAGTCCGCCATTTTCCCCTTTTCCTTAGCTGTGCTGCTCCCTTTTATTCTATTGGCTTTTGAAAGCACGGCTGGCTCAGGAATTCTGGGAGTTGAAGTCCACGAGTCATAAAAGAGCCAAGGTTGATTACCCCTGAGCTAAACAAACGGGCCGAATCTCCCAGAATGGAGCTGGAAAATCCCAGGGGACCCACTTCAGTCAGGATGGGGACCCCAAATAAATACACAGGTATAGGACACGTGAAAAGCACCTGGAATAGCTGAGCGAGATCCAGCACCGTGATGCAGCGACAGAAAAGGCGAATGCGATCGTCAGCTGCATCAAGGCAAGCCCCGTTTCTAAATCACAGGGTCCTTTGGCTTGGCGTGCTGGTCTTGATGCCACCTGTTCATCGCCCACTTTTCAACTCAGTGCCAGTTAAGAGGAAGGCCGTGAGGATGAGGAGGGGCTGGAATTAAGCCTTGTGAAGGAGGGGGGAACCGCACCGGGGGGGGGGGGAGGAACAGCACTGAGCAGCAACACGCAGCTGGTGACTTTGGGCCAGTCATTCTCTCTCAGCCAAGCCCCCCTCACAGGGTTGTTGTTAAAGGCAGAATAGGAGGAGGATTAGGTGCAAATAAGGTTAGGTTCAAATTATTGATAAATAATAAAGGTGGGATAAAAATTGAAATAAATAAAGAAGCCACAAGACTTTTTGCTAGCCATCCTTGATTACCTGCAGACTACCAGTCACTGGAGGAAAAAGGATCAGGAGGAGAAAAAAAGAAAAGAAAACAACAGAAAAGAAAAGAAAGAAGGAAGAGAAGAAAGAAGAAAAAAGAAAGAAAGAAAGAAAGAAAGAAGAAAGAAGGAAGGAAGGAAGGAAGGAAGGAAGGAAGGAAGGAAGAAAGAAAGAAAGAAAGAAAGAAAGAAAGAAAGAAAGAAAGAAAGAAAGAAAGAAAGAAAGAAAGAAAGAAAGAAAGAAAGCTTGAGGGCAGGGGGGAACACGCCACTTCAGAAGTCTGAGGGTGGCTGTAACCGGAACAGGAATCCCCCCCTCCCAAACCTCCCTCCCTTAAGCCAAGTTTCTATTTTGTCCCCTACCGGACCTTCTTCTGGGACATTTTGTTTTTTTCCTATATCGAGTACAGCCCTGGTGCATTACTTAGTGGTCTCCCATCTCTTCATTCCCCCTTCTGGCCTTAAGAACAGGCGGAGAAACCCACCAACGATGCATATCAGCAGAAAAGAGGCAGGGTCACTTGGGCAAGGGACAAGGTGAGGCAGAGGTACCCAAGCAAGGTGCACCTACGGCGCATGGACACAAGCACTCCAGCAGCGAGTGCCAATTCTTTTCCAGATGTTGGGCTCATTCTCATGTCAGGGTGTGGAGCTCAGCTAACCGGGTGCCATAGGGCGGCCGGGGCCGTTAAGCCGGGATACTGTGCAGAGTCACTCTGGAAAGCTGCCAGGGACCTACCTGAAGTTTCCACCGGGCAGAAGTTCCCCAAATAAAACAAGTGTGGGGCTTCTCCAGAAGGTGAGGCCCCACCTCTCTGGCTGGGGGTCAGGCCGCCTGGCCATCCCTCAAATGTCCTCCCTCTCCTCCCCATCCTTCTTGCCCCCAACCCTTAGGAAAAGCTGGGGTCCCGTGGCGGGATTTGGGTGCCACGGGAAAAGCTTGTGCTTCTGACCCCCAATTTCCAGCTCGGTTTCCAAGTGAGGAATTCGGGGAGGCAAAGCAGCCCCCAAACCCTTGCAAGCTCCAAGCCGTGTTCCTTCTGGACCCCGAAGAGACACTCGCTTCCCACTGGCTGCCCTCTCCAGTCCTTGGGGCAGGGACAATCGTGGGATCTGAAACCCCACCTCCTCCTTTCCTGGCGCCCCCTTCAAAATGCTGAGAGACGCGGGGGGGGGGGATTGTTTCAGCTCCCCAGCCCTGCCTCTAAGGCAGCGTTTCTCGACTTCGGCAGCCTGAAGAGGTAGTGGACTTCAACTCCCAGAATTCCCCAGCCAGCAGGCATGAATTCTGTAAATCTACTTATTTGTTAAATATACCCATCATCCATCCTGCCAAGAGGCAACTCTAAGTGGCTACAGTGGAAGTGCACTGGCTGGGGAATTCTGGGAAATGAAGTCCTCCCATCTTAGAACACGCTGGCTGGGGAATTCTGGGAAGTCCACACCTCTTCAACTCCCCCAGGTTGAGAAACATCGCTCAGTCAATGTCCAGCGGTCATCATTTAGGCCTCTGAGCCTCCCCGTCCTCCAGAGACCCCTCTCAAGGGTCAGGATAGCCAGGGGCCAATTGGGGGGCCTGGCCCAAACCCCCAGCTTTGAGGGCTTGCACAGGGGGGTGGGTGGGTGGGAAGGAGGGTCAGAGGGCAGGGGGGGGTCAGGGCAATACTGACGCTGCAGCTGCCTCCATTCCTGCAGGGACTGCTGTCGCATTCGTTGACCTCCACCTCGCAGCTGGTGCCCACAAAGCCCGGCGGGCAGGAGCAGGTATAGCTCCCTTGGCCCGTGTTGGCGCAGGTGGCCCCGTTCTGGCACGGGTGGTGGTTGGTGCAGTAGTTGAGGTCCTGGTTGCAGAAGAGCCCCCCCCAGCCTTCCTGGCAGTTGCACTGCCAGGGCTGCAGGCAGGTGCCGTGCAGGCAGCCGGGGTAGCGGACGCATTCGTCGCAGGAGGGGCCCTGCCAGCCGATGCGGCACTTGCACTCGCCGGGCGTCTCGCAGTAGCCGTGGCTGTGGCTGCACTCGGCCAGGCAGATGGCTGCAAGGGAGGGAGGAAAGAAGGAAGCGAGCGGGGGGGGGGGACATTGGAGGGGGGGCAGAGAGAGAGAGAGAGAGAGAAAGAGAGTGGGGCCAGTGTTGCTTTTCCTGCTGGGGAGGCAGCCGTTGTGCCAACCTTGGGCACTGCTACCCAGCTCCAACTGTGCCAGCCTGCCCCCCCCCCCAAAAGCAAGAGACCCTCGGGTGGCCTGGCTGGGCTGGACCATGTGCCCCCTTGTTTCTTGGGAGCAAAAGTGGAGGTCCTGGGGAGAAGGGGGGGCACAGCCCCACATGTAATCCATCCACCCACCGGCCCCCTCCCTCAGTGGAGGGCCTTCCCAGGAACAAAGGACCCTGCAAGCAGCTCCCCTGACCCTCCCTAATTCTCTCCCAGTTGCAATCTCAGGCAACTTTGCTGCAGCTTGGACAGATGGAGCGATCTCCAGGCTCGGCTGAGTAGCAGATGGATATTCTGGAGGGAGGGGTGGGGTGGGGGGTCAAAAGAAGTGACCACTTTTTGCTCCTAAGAGGGAAGGGAGGGATGGTTTGGGCTGCCTTGGCCTGCTTTCAAACTCCAGCCAGCCCAGGATATCCCGTTCTCTAAAGAGAGTCGCCCGGTGGTACCATTGGGCGATCTCCTGCTCATGATCCATGGGGCACCCCATGGAAGTCGGGATGTCCTTTTGGAAGAAAGAACATTTGGAGACTGCAGTCCTGGGTTTGCTTGTGTTTCCTGCCAAACATGGGGAGAAGAGAACGGTCCTATTTTGGGGGGACCCTGTCTTCATGGGGTCTTTCCTGGGCTAAAATCTGGCGTGTCTTCAGGCAGCGATGTCCAAAACTTGGCAAATTTAAAGACCTGCTGGCTGAGGAATTCTGGGAGTTGAAGTCCACAAGTCTTAAACTTGCCAAGTTCGGAGACCCCTGGTCTAAGGACTCTATTGGGTCTGGGGGCTTTGTCTCAGGGTCCAATTGGGAGCAGGCCAGGAAGCTGAAGCCCCTGGAGGGGTGGGCTGCCCCTTCCTCGCAGGCGCCCCCTCCCAGCTACTCACGTTCTGAGCAATAGTCGCCCTGCCATCCCACCAGGCAGATGCGTTGGCCCAGCTCGTCACAGGCATAGTGGCCGAACGGGTCGTCCCGGGGCCGACAGTAATCGGAGCAGCTCTCCCCGTAGTAGTGCTCGTCGCAGGTGACGTGGTAGGAGTAGCGCAGCTCGCTCTGATCCCCCAGCTGCACGTCTTGAGACCACTCCTCACCCACCGCCAGGCGCCGTCGGGTCGCCAACCGGCTGATCAACCTCTGGGCATCTTCTGGGCAAAGAAAGACAGGAGGGTCCGCAGACCCTTAGAAAGGCAGCTAGAGACCCCACCGGAAAGTAACTAACAGCCTCTAAACCAGGGGTCTTCAAACTTGGCCCTTTTATGACTTGTGGACTTCAACTCCCAGAATTCCTCCGCCAGCCCTGAGGGCTGGCGGAGGAATTCTGGGAGTTGAAGTCCACAAGTCATAAAAGGGCCAAGTTTGAAGACCCCTGTTCTAAACTAATGTTTCCCAACCACTGCAACTTTAAGATCCGTGGACTACAACTCCCATAGTTCCCCAGCCAGCCTTGGAAATGTTCATTTCAAAACTTGCTAGGAACAGAAAAGCTGTTTTTATGCCCGCAATTTAGTTCCCCTTGCAACAACTTTTTGCAACTCGCCTTGGCAGCAGTCAGGCGAACCCTTTTTACTGTTTGATCACAAAGAGTGAGTGTGAAAGACCCACAAAGGGGGCGGATCCGGCTTACCTGTGGATGGCTCTCCTGATTCAGCCCTCCAGGATTCAATAATAAGGGAAAAAGTGCCCTGAAAAGAAGGAAAGAAAAGGGGGGGGGGATTAGAAAATCCTGAAAAGAGGAAAGAGACACGTCACAACAATTCAGAGGTGTTAACAAGGGTTCTGCAATAATGAGTCAAAATGCTGCCTTTTAATAGAATAACAGAGTCGGAAGGGACCTTGGAGGTCATCTAGTCCAACCCCCTGCTCAAGCAGGAGACCCTCTCCATTACAGACAAATGGCTGTCCAGTCTCTTCTTGAAAACCTCAGGTGAGGGAGCACCCACAACTTCTTGTGGCAAGCTGTTCCACTGGTTGATTACTGTCAGGAAGTTCCTCCTTAGTTCCAGGCTGCTTCTCTCCTTGATGAGTTTCCATCTGTTGCTTCTTGTCCTGCCTTCTGGGGCTTTGGAGAATAGCTTGTCCCCCCTCTTCTTTGGGGCAGCCCCTCAAAAATTGAAGTCCACAAGTCTTAAGGTTGCCAAAGGTGGACAACTGGGAAGTAACCACACAAAATTGCACTCTACACAAGACAGAGTGGAGACATCTACTTTGGGCATGCCCCACTAGGGGGCAGCACCTCACCACCTTCACCGAAAGGTAAACCGAGTCAGACCAAGTAACTATCAAGATGTGGGGGGGACCACTAAAAGACACATCCCCGTCAAGACTTAATGAAGTTTTTCTCAACAAGCCATTAAGATTAAGATTTGCCACTCAAGAAACGGCAAGCCACTCTTGGCACACGGCAAAGAAAATATCCAAGTCGCCTGAAGTTGCCAGAAGCCTGGAAGGAGAGGGTGTCAATGCCTAGCTGGGAAACTGAGGATTTGCACAAATCCAGTGTTAGACAAGTGAAAACCGCCACACTGTGAAGACGCCCCTCTAAACAAAGGAATCAGCAGCTTCCAAGAGTGCACAGAACCACACACACACACACATTCTACAGCAAAACCAACCTTGGGACTTTTGATGCCTAAATATTCTCTTGTCAATTTCTTCTCTCTTCCCCCCCCCCCACCTTCTTTTCCAGGGGCTGAGGTCAAAAAAGGAAGCAGGGGATTTTATTTATTTATACTCTGGCCTTTGTTATTTTTTACAAAATAACTCAAGGTGGCAAACATCTCTTAACTTCCTCCTCCTCCTCCTCTTCCCACAACAACAACAACCCTGCCAGGTGATGGGGTGAGAAGGATTGATTGGCCCAAAGTCTCCCAGCTTTCTTGCCTAAGACAGGACTAGAACTCCCAGCCTCCTGGTGATGGGTGCAAAGTCACCCAGATGGCTTTCTTGCCTAAGGCTGGAGTAGAACTCCCAGCCTCCTGGTGATTGGCCCAAAGTCACGCAGCCGGCTTTTTTGTCTAAGCCTTCAGGGCAGAACAGGAAGTTGAAATGTTAGCCCATCCCCAATGAGCATTTGGAACCCCCCCCCCAATTATGCTATGAGGTACGGGCAGGGCCTATGACCCCCAAGCTTTGGAAGAGGAAAATTAAGAAATATGCTGACTTTTCCAAACAGTGGGAAGACCCACCTCCCATCTCGCCTTCCCCTCTTCCAACTTCTCCGTTGCACATAGAAGTACGTACGATCCACACATTCCAAGCCAGGAAAACACCCCAAACTGAAGGACAATCAGCCACGCATGAGAAGCGATAGGAACCACACGGAAGCAAGGAAACGGGAGCAGGAAAGGAGGACAAATGGGGGGGGAGCAACACAGTCCCAGATCCAGAGTCCTTGGATACGTGCGGAGCAGCACATAAAGTTCATAATCAATCAATAAATAAAATGAAACACCCTGGGGTTCCACGTTTGCTGCAGGAGACACCAAAGAAGACAAGCCCAGATCTGGGAGGGGGGAGACGGCGGAAGGGGTCCCTCACCGGCCACTTGAAATGGAAGGGGACACGGATGAGTCCGCTGGCAGCCACGGCATGACGGTCCGCAAGGACGATGTTGCTCAGGGCTGCCCCAAAGGTGCAGGGGGGCTCCGGGGAGACCACAGCCTGGGCGTGTTTGAGGCAGACCCGGAAGAAGAGGTGGCAGGGCTGAGCCCCCCGGCAGAATTTCTGGGGGTTGCTGGTGGTGAAGGAATGCACCTGGAGTTCAAAGACCCCCGCCGGTTCGGCCTGTTTGGGGAGAAGAGAAAATGGAAACATTTCAGCTATGTGTGGTTATCCTTCCTCCACCAGTCATCCTTCTCTTCGTCCACGGGGCAGAGGGCAAAGGCACGCCCCTGTGGGCAGACCACTGGGGGGATTCAGCCGCTTCATACCACTTCGGTAGAACTGGTAGCCAATTTTTTTGTTGGCCAGGCCCAGAATGGACTTCCAGAAGTGGCATCCACACAGAGAACCTATTCGGTCACATATTTGAATCCCTCCACTTGGGCAGACGCTAAACTATCAAACTTTCTTTGCAGCCACCAAACCAGCATTCCCAGCTCTCACCACATTAAAGAGTCAAACCTACAATCCAGGTTTAAAGAGTCCAATTTAACCGGACACCAGCTAGTAATTAGGAAACTAAGTAAGTAAGTAAATAAATAGCTCAATAAACAAATGGTAGAGTGTTCTTTTTCAGGGGGCTGCAGTTCCCCACTGCCCCAAGCAGGCCCCAGAAATTCTGCAGCAAAATGAGCTGTTTTAAATCAAAGCAAAATGAGCTGTTTTAAATCAAACATTTCAGCCAGAAGCAAAAAAGGAAGAACTTTGGTTCCAGCAACAGTCTTTGGGTTGAGTTGGGGCAGCTATAGAAACAGAAATCAAGTAACTAAATAAAAATAAAAATAACCAGGATTAATCCAACTCTACAATCAGGCTTCCTGGAGTCTCCTCTGATTTTTAGAACATAAAATATAAAACATAAAATATAGAATCCTAAGATTGCAAGGTATTCTTCTAGACCAATCCTCTGATCAAGGTGGGACTCTTCATCGCATCCTGGTCAGATGGCTGTCTAATCCTTAATCTTTTTGATAGGTATTTCTGTTTGATTGACAGGTTGCAGAGTTTGCAGGAGGAAGGGAAGGAGACTGGCTGTTTGCAAGGGCTGGGGGGGGGGGGAAAATAAGGGCCACAATTCTGTGCTGGGGGAGCCTGGTGAGGACCCTCCCCCCTCCAAACAGGCCCCTCTCCTGTTGCCCTGCCTTGCTTGCTTTAACTTTGAGTTGGGTGATGCCCATGGAAGGAAAGGAAGCCTGAGCTGGAAACTGCCCAAAATTTTCCAGGCTTTGACAAAAAGTGTGAAGTTTAGCTTATCAAAAGGGGGGGGGGAGGCCAATCCAGGCCACCTGTGGCAGCAAGGTTAAAACAAAGAGAACAGCTGAAAATGCCCGGGTGCTGGAGGCCAGGACCCCCAGCTTCTCAATGCAGGAGAGGAGGGCTCCGTGGGGGGTGCTGGAGAAAGTAGTAAAAGGGGGTGCCGGCCCTGCAAGGTAGGCTGGGTCAGGACACCCATCCTGCGGGGATTGCAGGCCTGGTACTTTATAGCCCTGCAGGCTGAATTAAATCACTCACAGCTTCCCTCCCTCCCAGGACTTTGTAGTGTTTCCTCCAAGTCTTTTTTCCCCTGTAGATCACTTGTTCCTTCCTTCCTTCCTTCCTTCCCTCTCTTTCTCCTTCCCTTTCTTTTTCTTCCTTCCTCTTTCACACCTTCTCAGGATCCGCTCTAAAATCCCCGCCAGCGCCTGGAGACTTCCA
Source organism: Crotalus tigris (assembly GCF_016545835.1). Classification (NCBI taxonomy): domain Eukaryota; kingdom Metazoa; phylum Chordata; class Lepidosauria; order Squamata; family Viperidae; genus Crotalus; species Crotalus tigris. The sequence goes on from NW_024100488.1 coordinate 911,175, forward strand.
ACCGACATTAAGCGAAGGGAGCAGCAGCCCCGACAGGGCGACCCCTGGCACCCGACCCCCCCCCGCCCAAAAAACAGCAGCTCCCTCCCCTCCCTCCCTCCCCCGGCTCCTTCAGCCTCTCCTCCCGTCCGCCCCGCAGAAAACTCCCGGGAGCGGTCCGGGGGGGGGGGACGAGGCGGAGGCGCTCCTGATTAAGAGCTCCGTGCGCGGCTCGCCCGCATTCTGGCCTCCCAGCGCTGCCCCGCGAACCTGCGGGCCGCTCGCTCCGGAGCGCCGCATCCCGAGAGGGAGCGGAGTCCCGGGAAGCGGGGCCGGGGCGCGGGGGCTCCGACGGCGAAAGCCTCCGCGGGACGGAAGTTTCTCGGGGCGCAGCGGTGGAATAAGCCTTCCCCCCCCCCGCGTAGCTGGCTGGGAACGATGGGAGCGGTGGTCTCTCCATCCTCTCGGGCTGCGCCGCTCTTGGAGGCGCGCCTCGGGCTTGCGACCGCCAGACGGACTTTGCCCGCTCGGCGCATCCCGACGGAGGATCGCGGGCCGCGCAGCGCACTTACCGGCGGGGCGCCGAGCAGCAGCAGGAGCACCAGCAGGAGGGGGGCGGCGGCGGCGGCGGCGAGGCGGGGGGCCATCAAGCTGCCTGCGGGGGCCGGAGCAATCCTGGACGCGATCCTAAGAGGCGCGGCGAAGGCGGAGAGGCGGCTGCGGGACAGGAGCGGCGCAGAGAGGAGTGGCGGAGGGGCGACCCCGGCCAGCCTTTTATCTGCCGGACGCCGCGGCCCCGCCCCCCGCCGCCCCTCCCCTCCCCTGGCCACGCCCAAGCCCCGCCCTCGGGCTGCTGCCCGGCTTTGCGGGGGGGAGAAGGACGCGGGGTCCCCCTCTGGCTCGGGGGCCCGAGAGGGCGGGGGGGGCTCAGCCCAGAAGGCCTCCCCGCCGTCCCTGCAGCCCCCCACGCTTGGTTTCTGCCTCTGCCGCTCCTGGTAGACAGCGACCCAACCGGTGTAGCTTTCCGAGGAAAGCCGCACCTGCAGAACTCCCGCCGCCCGGGAGCCGTCAGGGCTGGCTTGGGAAGAGTCCCTGTGCCCCAAACGCCCCGCGCCTCTCCCTCCTTTGACAGCCGTCCCATTGCAGGCGGGGGGGCTGCAGAAGAGCGAAAGGCGCCCCCAAACTGACGTGGGTTTCTTGGCGGGGGGGGGAGAGGGGCTCGTTTGCAACTCCAGCCAACAATCCCTGAAAAGTTGGAGGGTCTGCTCTGTCCTCTGTCCACAAGTGCAGGGCACCCCCACCCTTGTAAAGTGGGGGGTCTGCTTCACGCCAGCCCCCCCTCCCCGCTCCCCGGCTTCGGCCTGGCCTGGGGAGCGTGGCTGGTAAGCCGACCGCTTCCTGCGGGGTACAGATACCCCTCTTTCTGCTCTCTTTCCCAAGCCCAGCTTCAGCAGCCCCTCCCCGCTCGCTCCCCCCCCCCGGTGTGTTGAACCCGCAGCCTCTGGGTGCCTTGTGTGCAAATGGCTTGTGCGGCTCAGCGGGCGCGAATCCCAGAACCGGAGCAAATTCGCTATTGAGGCCGGGGAAGTGGGTCGCTTCCGGGCAAAGCCTGTTTGCCTGTATTGCAACCCGCAGCGACCTGACAAAGACCCCCGTCCAAGCACTGAAAGAGCTGATGGGGGGGGTCAGCCGGGAGGGGCACTGCCTGCCTGGTTGTCTTCCCTTGAAAGGGCTGGGGGAGGGGCGGCAGCAGGGACGCATCAGCTGTATGCTAATAGCAACACCTGCCCCCCCTCTGGAGTCTTTCTCCCCCCCCCCCCTTTGCCAGCCATGGACATGTTGAAATTCGGGGGGGGGGGAGCTGATGCAGTCGGCTGCGTTCAAAGCAATGCAGTTCTCCACCAAATTAATTTGGTTAACCCCATGCATAACTGTAAAATAGGATTTATGATGTACTGATGGCTTCAACTTTAACCCCCCCCCCAGCATCTCTTTCCGGCTGCAAAGGACTAAGCTCCTACAGGGAGTCCTCGACTTACGACCACAATGGAGCCCATAATATCTGCTGTCAGGTGAATTTTGCCCCGTTTTACGACCTTGCTTGGGCCACTTGTTAAGGGCATCGCTGCAGCTGATAAATTAGCAACACAATTGTTAGGTGAATACGGCCTCTCCCTATTGACTTTGCTGGTCAGAAGGGCGCAAAAGAGGATCACGTGACCCCGGGACACTGCGACCGTCATAAATATGAGTCAGTCGTCAAGCGTCTGAATGTTGATCACGTGACCGTGGAGATGCTGCAACGGCCGTAAGCGTGAAAAATGGTGGTAAGTCCCTTTTTTCGGTACCGCTGTAATTTTGAACAGTCACTAAACAGACTGTTGTAAATTGAGGACACCTCTCGGAAGGCTGATATTCACCTTCATCAAGGAACGGAAAGGAAGATGGCCAGGCACATGGGGCCCCTCCCAGTCATTAATGGCATGCTATGAATCCCAATTGAAAATTGCGGGAGACGCTCAAAATCCGTTCAAGATCACAACGTGCCAGCCAGCCGTAATGATTGTTGGCATCTCGTGATGAATAAATTGTCATCGTTGACTTTTCCTGTGAAAACAAACAAATATAAATTAAAAATAAATAAATCACGAAAGGTATGCATTTATTTTGTTTATGCCCAGCCTTCCTACCAAGGCAAAATGTAAAAGTAAGATGAGAATAGGAAAAACTGCATACGCGCTCAAAAAGGAGGAGGAGGAGGAGGAATGTTGGAAACGCCAATGTAAAGAAGGGACTTTTATCATTTATGGTGGACAAGCGAAGAAATATCGGAGCAGGAGTCATATTTTCATACAGAAGATTCTTAAAGTGAATACAAAGATCAAATCATAAACGTTGCTTTAGGGCAGTGTTTCCCAAACTTGACAATTTTAAGGCATGTGGACTTCAACTCCCAGAATTCCACAGCCAGCAACGCTGGCTGTGGAATTCTGGGAGTTGAAGTCCTCATGCCTTAAAATTGTCAAGTTTGGGAAACACTGCTTTAGGGTTTAATGGAAAAAGAGGAGCAGAAGGAGGAGGAAGAGGAGGCAGAAGAGGAAGGAGGAGGAGGACTGTGGGGTCCTTGGAGCCCCTCTGAGCTTAGTGGTTTCTCGCAGACGTTTCATGACCCAACTAGGTAACATGATCAGTGCTAGAAAGGAGACAAACCAGACAACAATCTCCCTCCCTCTTAGCACGGATGCCGTAACCTAGTTGGGTCAGTGGGAAACAGGTCGAGGAGATTTAAATTCTGCCTCAAAAGGGGTGGAGGAAGATCTGGTGACCTCCACGGATGCTTTGGTTTCAGCCGCTGCGAGGCTGGACCTCAAATTTTCCCCTGAGCAAAGGCCCCTCACCAGTTTGACCAGCAGCCTGGAAAGGCAGACTGGGCTCTCCCCACTGTAGGAAGCCTGCTTATCTTCTTTCACGCTTGTTTCCTTCCTTCTCGCCATCTTTTTGCAGGGGAGGGGGGGGCTTAGCAAAGTCAGGTCTCCCCGCCTGGCCGAAGTGCAGAAAAGGAGCCCAAGAAGAAAGCAGCTTCTGCAGAAGGGATTATTTCCTGCTAAATAGGATCAGCAGTGGGGAGAAAGAAGACTGCATGAGTTAAACCGGGAGCAGAACCAATCCACAAGTCTCTGGACCGTGATCTGAATCCCATCATCTTGAGGACCAGAAACTTAAACAGGAAGGACAATCGCTCCCAAGTGAAGGAAAGATCACAGAGCTCCACAGCTCTTATAAATACAGAACTGGGGTGTCCATTTCATCTCTCTTTTTTTGAGGGGGGGGTTGAACACTTGAGCCTAGAACAGAACCAATCCACAAGTCGGTGGACCTTGCTCTGAATCCCGTCATCTTGAGGACCAGAAACTTTAAAAAGGAAGGACGATCATCCCCAAACGAAGGACATATCAGGGACTTCCAGACCTCTTTTGGCCGGCACCTTCCCTTGAAGGAACTCAGCCATTCTCCAAAGGTCAGGGATTTCCCGCCCTGCCCCCAGAAGGCCTTAATGCTTTTCCCAGGACAGGCTCGCTGTCTCCCCCTCCTCCGATGCATTTGCCAGACGGAGGTGTCAGAAGCAACAGGAAAGGTGTCAGAGGAGCTGGGAGGCAAGGGAGGGGGGTGAACTCAAATTCCTGCCATGTGCCTGCAGAGTGTGAAATGCTCAGGGTGGGGGGGGGATGGAGACACACTCACACATTCACACCTGGACACTTGGTGGGGAGAAGGAGGCTCTCCCACAGGCTCAGAGGAAAAACACACCTGTTTCCCAGGCAAGGACAGAAGCCTCTCCAAGAAGAGAAAAAAAAAAAAAAGGGGGGGGGAGAGAAAAGTGTGTGTGTGTGTGGGGGGGGGAAACAAGATCCCAGGCTCTGTTAAGTCCAAGGAAAGCTAATAGCTTGGGCTGATTTTCCCAAAGGGATGGGGGAGCTGAGCAAGGAAGCAGGGGAAATTGTGTGTGTGTGGGGGGGGAGATGCAGTTGAGAGAACCATCAGATCGGAGGCAGCTGAGCCCCCAACAGGAAAAGGGACCTGGCAACTTCAGGTAACCCTCAACTGACAACCGTTCATTTAGTGACTGAAGTTATAATGGCACTGAAAAAAGCAATTTATGATGTTTTTTGGGTTCAGCTAAGGTCGTAAGTCGAGGTCTGCTTGTATCTCAGGAGGGACCCCCCCCTAATTTCTTGAGCTGTATACGAAGGCGGGAGGGGGCAGAGAAATGCACTTGCAAGATTTGCATTACACTCAAGAGGAATCGGCGCACCGTGTCGTCTTTCCCATCTGGTCCACCTCATAAGGCTGACCGGCTGGCCGCCGATTCAGCTATCCGTGCTGGGCTGATCTGCCCTGCTTAGCGTCAGCAAGACCGGCGGTGGCCCTCTCCCGGGAGAGCAGCCAAGCCGCTTTCAATGGCCCATTGATGCCAGGGCTGGGCTCCCTTCCTCCGCCGCCGCGCCAGGCTGTAAACAAGCATTAGTCTTGCATTAGGCGCTGGGCATGTCAAAATATTGGCACTGCCAGCGCAGGAGGACGAGGGGCAATTAAAGGCCGACAAGAAAAGGCTCTTTTTCCTGGCGGACGAGGAGGACCAGAAAGCTGCCATTTAAAAGGGTCTCTGTTTGGCAACAAACGAACGGAGCGGATCAAGGAGGGCCTGGCAGCTTTCGCTGGGTGGGTTGGTTGGTTGGCCCTCCGAGTGACACACTTTGCAAGCGGCACTTTGGCACCACAGAGCAGCCACGAAGTGGTCTCCTCCTCCTCCTCTCTGCAAACTACCTCCTCTTCTAGCACTGATGATACTACCCACCTGGGTCATGAAATGTCTGCCAGAAAACCACCAAGCCTCGGAAAGCACCAAGGACCCCAACATCTGGACTGTCCAATATTTTGGGAGCATATTCCTCTCTCCAACACTGCAGCAATGTTCTGCCCCCCCCCCAAGAGATCAGGGCTACCACAGCATGGCATGAAAGGCTGAAGGATTCTCTTGGGGGCAACTTTCCAACTCCCCCCCCCCCCCGCCCTTCTTCCAAGGGATGTCAGCAAGGAAGAATTTACAGCTCTTCCTTTTTGGCTTCTGGGTTCTCTGAAATGAGCACTGAGGCGTCCCGAGGAAGGGGAGGGGGCAGCAGGGGGACACAACTGTGAAAACAATCAGGACCCCTAGGTGTGCCAGGGATAAAGCGGACCTTTGCTCTGCCTACCCTTGGGCTGAATTAGAGGGGCAGGGATGTGGGCTGGTGAGGGTTGGTGTCTGTAGAGAAGGCCCTCGACCCTCCACCAGCTTTCCCTAGTCGGGCACCAGCAAGGCATCCCAGTTTGGAAGTGGCCCTTGCGGTCGTGGGGGGGGGGGTCAGGAAGGAGAAAAGGGTCCCTTCCCCCCAGGAATCTGCAGATTCCCAGCCTCAAAGGTGCTTTCCCAAAAGGCAGTAACTGGACTTTGTTTTTTCCTTGAAGAAAAAACAAGAAGCTCCGAGAAGCTTCTTCAGTTCTGACTGACTGTCCTAATTCATTCATTCAGAGGATATTAAGAAAGAAACGTGGATTTTTGACCTAGCACGATCTATTTATAACTTTTGGGATGATCTGGGATAGTTAAGATGCCCTGGTTAAATTTTCTATGAGTGGGTTAAATTTGAATAACAGTTTGTTGTAACAAGAGAACTTTAATTTTGTTCTGTTTTACTATTATTCTTTTTCCTGTTAACTACTTTGTCACTAATATGTCATATGGGAGACAGGTCAACAAATGGTTAATAGGTTTAGTAGTTTAAAAATTCTGGGAGGGCATGTTTTGCAAGGGGTGGGAACTAATGTTGTAGTAATATATTAATCAGTATTCAACTGGAGGGGATAATATGTGTACAATGTATTGGGTTTTTTTGATGCACCTTTTTAATGTTCTGATCGTTTTGTGTTTTGTTTTTCTTTTTATGTCTTCTTGCATTTTTATTTGGTTTTGTATTTTGTATTTTAACTCTGTTCTGAATAAAATAATAATGAAAAAAGAAGCTTCTTGGAGGAGAAGTGAAACGTCTTGAAACAGTGCCTTTGAGGTAACCCTGACTAGATGACGGAGAATCTCCAGAGACCTTCAGATTCGGAGCAGGTTGTGGGGCAAGAAGAAGGAGTAAAAGGATAGAGGCAATCAAATATATTCACAGGACCACCTTACTGATCGATTCCATCTGGCTCTGCCCAGTAACCAGAAAGTCAAGTGCTCCGAATCCTCCAGCCCCCTCCACTTCAGACCTTCTACCCCCTCCCCTTTTTTCTTCCAAGAAGGCAACGGGGATGTGGGGGGGGGAGGGTAAGGAGCAAGAGAGGAGGAGAGGGTGGGCACAGACTCTGCCAATGAATAGGAGGAAATGCTGGGTGCTTTGTCTCCAGCTTGTCTGCCAAGCCCAGCTTGGGCTTGGGGAAGGAATGGCGGAGGCCCCTCAGAAGAGGAGAGAGACCGGCCCCCTCCCCATTATTTTAGAAAATGCAGAGCCATTAGGATTACAAGGCTGGAAATGAGGGACCCAGACAATCTCTTCCGGCAATTGAATGGACTGGGGAGCGCTTCCCTCGGGTCCGACAGGTTGAGTTACCTTTCTGACCCGGAATATGACACGACACGACACCCTTCCTGGGCCTTGACAGGCAGCTCGGCCTTGGCTGGTGCGAAGGAAAAGGCCGAACGGCCGGCTGTCCTTGTGATGCTGCTTTTTCAGGGACTTTACCGACCGAGGCCAGCCTTTTCATTGCTGAGCAAGGTGGGGGGTTCAATGAATCGCACCTGATTTTGCAACGGTTGTTAAGCGAAACCACTGAAATCAGCTTGGGTGCTTTCTGCGGGACGAGGGGCGTTCGTCCCTCAAGCTGGTTGAGCAAAGATCTAGGCAACCCCACCGATCTTGGCTGCTTCAGAGACCAGGATCTTGTAGAGCAGTCCTAATTCTTGAAGGCCAGCTAGCCTCCTAGTAGATCACGCAAAGCCGTACGCGCAAGGAAGCAACCAGAGCTGAACCAGAGGCCGGAGGTTCCACTGAGGCCCTGCAGTGGCTCAGATTGCCCTCCACGTTGAATCGAAGGATGTCCTTCGATTCAATGTGAATCGAATTCACGTTGCACATTGAATTCAATGCACATTGAATGCCTAGGACAGGGATGCTCCACACCCAAGTGGCCTCCCAGGTTCTGCCGGAAGCGCATCCCCACCAGCCTTTAGGATGCCTGCCCGGCAACCTGACGATGGAGCAGCACCTCGGAGCTTTGCTGTCGTCCTTTCGCAAAAGGGGAGCAGCCCCTCACCCGCCATCTTGTCTCCCTGTTGTCAAGCTTCTCCTCCTCTTCCCAGAGTGGAGGGGAAGGGTGAGGTAACGTCAAAAGGTCCAGGAAGTGGATCTATTATCCAGGCCAAACAGGAAGCAATGAGACTAGCCTTGGCAACCTTGGGATTTACTTGTTTATTTGAAGGGGGGAGGGGGAGGAGAAGAAGCAGGAAAAGGGGGGGAGGCGGAGGAGAGGAAGGAGAAAAACGGAGAAAAAAGAGGAGAAAAGAGAAGAAAAAAGGAGGGAAAGGAGAAAAAAGAGGAGAGGAAAAAAAGAAGAGAGAAGAAAAAAGGAGGAGAAAAAAAAAGACGAGGGGGAGGAGACCCCGTGGAGGATCCAGTATACACAAGCAGCCTCCCCCACCTCCAGACCTACTCAATTACCAACCCCCCCACCTTATTTCCAGGGCTAAGAAGCCTCCATCTAGCTGCCACGTCTTGATGGCTCCCCAACTCCATCTAGGTCAGGGGTTCTCAACCTTGGCAACTTTAAGACTGGTGGACTTCAACTCTCAGAATTCCTCAGCCAGCAAAGCTGGCTGAGGAATTCTGGGAGTTGAAGTCCACCAGTCTTAAAGTTGCCAAGGTTGAGAACCCCTGATCTAGGTGACTCCCGGCACCTGCAGCACCCCCCCCCTTGGCTTCCTCCTCCATTGTCTCCTCCCAGCTGCCACGGCCCCGAAAAGCCTTTCCCGCCAGGTCTGCAGCTCTTTGCCAAGAATGCCGTGGCACCCCGATTCTGCGTCCCTGCGGTAGTCGCTATGCCAGGGGAGAAGCCCCCGAGGTCCCCCTCCTCCCGCATCACATTCCGGCGATCGTTGCACCTGGAAAGGGAAACCGGAGTCTCCTTTTGCCCGTCTGGGCCTGGAATGGCCTGATCAAGGAAAAAATAAAGGGATTTTCCATCGGCCTAAGTGACTGGGAGCGGCCTAGCCTGGCAACGAGACAGCTAGCCAGGAGGCATCTCCTGACCGATGGCCTTCCAGGTTTCGGCCCAGCTTGTGTCCCAGGCCAGGGCTTTTTCAAAGTTGACAACTTTAAGAGGGATGGACTTCAATTCCCAGAACAGCTGTCTGGGGAATTCTGGGAGTCCAAGTCCACACGTTTTAAAATGGCCAAAATTGAGAAACGCCATGGATTGATGGCTTCCAGGTGTCAAATCTGGTGGCTCCCATATCTTCTGCAGGCATGCAGCCCACCCACCCGCTTAGAAGCAAGCACCCCTTCCTCTTAGCCCAGGACGAGGCCATCCAGCCACTTTTATAATCCCCTCCCCTCCCTCTCCATGTTCTTTCCCCAAACTTTTCACCCTCATCACCCCCTTGTTCATCACATGCGCAAAGCCCCCTTCTCCTGCCCCCAAAGCCCACCGCCAACAAGGAGGCGAAGAAGCCGGGATGTTTCGTCGCTAGCAGGGGAGACCAGCATGGGCTAGTTGGCTGGTCAACCCTGTTCCCCTCCTTCTACATCCCTTCTCTTACCTGCCCCCTTCAGAACAGGGGTCTCCAAACGTGGCCCCCTTTTTAAGACTTGTGGACTTCAACAAATCTTAAAATGGCCACATTGGGGGGAGGGGCTGCTTTAGTGTGAGAGAAGAAACCCTTTTGACTGTAAAAACTGTAAAACAATTCTGCAATGTTTATGCAGAAACAAAGCACCTTCGGAGGGCTGGAATTCTCTCCCCCCCCCACCAGAGCACATTCCAGCTGGGTTTCTTTCCTGTTTACAGCTAGTCTGCTTCAAGACAAAGGCCTGCAGCTGATTTTTCAGTGGGGAGAGATCAGGGTGTGTGTGTGTGGGGGGGGGAGGATGATGACACAGGCGCTGCAACTCCCAGGGCTGATGTAGGGAACAGCCTAATTAAGGTGCCACCAAGAAGAAAACCACATTCCCACCCACACTGACAGGACAAGCCACTCATGCACAAATAGAGAGCAACCCCCCTCCCTTCTAGCGCTGATGATGTTACCTAGTTGGGTAGTGAAACGTCTGCAAGAAAGCAAAGACCCCACAGTCTTCCTCCTCCTCCTCCACATACCCGCTCTCTTCTAGAACTGATGAGGTTACCTAGCTGGGTCATAAAACCTCTATAAGAACACCAAGCTCAGGGAGCCCCAAGGACCCCACAGTCCTCCTCCTCTCCACATACCCACTCCCTACTGGCACTGATGATGCTACCTCCTTGGGTCATAAAACGTCCGTGAGAAAAGCCTCGAGCTGAGAGAGCACCAAGGGCCCCACCAACGACGGACAGAGCAGAAGCCTCTCTTATAAAGATGGCCATTTAATCTGAAGACACCCAACATTCCTCTCCGTTCACCCCAGCAGGCTGACCCAGAGCACTGTCGGTCACCCGATGGGAACATGATAACAAGGGATGAGAGCCCGCTGGACAGAGCGTCTCCTCCTCCTTTCCTGCCTGGAGTTTTGCCTCCTTTTCGTGCTGTGGTAGTCAGGCTCCGTTCCGGGGTGGGGGGTGGGGGGCTCGGCTCCCCGCCCTCCCGGAGCCTGATCCTGCAGGGGTCCCCTTCCGAGGGCACAGGACAGGCTCACTCTCACCCCACAAAGTCTTGGTCTCAAGAAATGATGCCACGGTGGGAGGGGACTGTGAGGGCTATTGGCGGCAGGTTGCAGCCCATGATCCGCGTCGAGGTTGGGCCGAAGCCTCTGCCCCTCCTGCTGCAGCCTCCCCTCCCCAGAGGCTGGGGTCCGAGGGGCAGGAACAGCTGAGACGTCCATTCGTGGATGGGGCCGGCCAGGCCTGAGGGGGCCGGGGTCACTGCTGCTTGGAGCGAGGCCACAGCCGGCTGGCCAGGGAGCCCAGGAAGAGCTGCTGCTTCTTGTGCTGGGTCAGGTCAGAGAGACGCTGCTGTTCTTCCTGGGGAGGGGCAAGGACACCGGCACTGCCGTCACCCCGCCGTGCAGACCCCTCCTCAGCCCACCCAGGGTTCTTGGAAGCCGGGACAGCCCTGTCCCCAGCTGGAGAGACTAAACCAGTGGACTTCAACTCCCAGAATTCCCCAGCCAGCACGATACAGGTAGTCCTCGACTTTACCACCATTCGTTTAGTGACTGAACTGTGGTCGTAAGACGAGGACTGCCAGCAGTTCCCTCCCACCCGACTCTCACCTGCTCCAGCTGGGACTGCCTGCGTTTGAAAGCCTCCAATGGATCTTCCTCCAGGGAATAGTTTTCCAGCACGGAGCGAACGTCTTCCACTCCGCTCAGGGCGACGGCTGCAGGTGACAAGGACCGCAGGTGAGGCCCAGCCCAAAGGCCGGGAAAAGCGTCCAGGCCAGCTGCCCGGCTTCCTCCCTCCAAGGAGGCCTCAGAACTCCCGCAGGGACGGCCTGCCTGGGCACAAGCTTCCCTCCATCACCGCCCTCGGCCACCTGCAGCCGGGATTCTCCAGGCCAAAGCCTGGCCAGACCAGGGCCCCGAGGCTCCCTCTGGATCTGGGAAGGGGGACGCTCAGGGTGATGCTCTCCTCCTCCTCCTCACCTGCCAGCTTCCTTGAAAGCGAGCCCTCGACTTGCTTTTTTAGAAAGGAGTTATCGTAATATAAAATATAAATGGAAACAGGGAAAGGGAGAAGGGGGGCAGTGGGTGGAAGAGAGGTGTTGGTGCAAGGGGAAAGAGAAGAGGTCGTGTTTTGCCCTGGCCTCACTTTTGAGGAAAGCCGAGAGGTCGAAGAGGGTGCGGTCGTCGGAGTTCCCGTCCCACTTCTTGAGGGCCAGGCCGTTGAAGGGCTGCAGGTGGAAGGCCTCCTTCTTGCAGTCCACCACCACCACCTTGGCCGGGTCCCTGTTCAGGCAGGAGATGTCCTGGGGGGAGCAAGGAGACGGGCAGGTGAGACGGCTGTCTGCTTGGGCTCCATCTGTCCCTCCTTCTCTCTCTCTCTCCCTCTCCCTCCCTCTCTCCACCCACCTAATGAATCAACCTGTCTTCTGTCCGTCCACCCATCCAATCAGTCAATCAATCAATCAATCAATCAATCAATCAATCAATCAATCCGTTGTCTGTCTGTCTCTCTGTCCATCCGCCCATCCGTCTATCCCACCTTCATCTATCAACCAACCTTGATAACTTTAAGATGGGTGGACTTCAACTCCCAGAATTACCCAGCCAGCAAAAACTGATCTCTCTCTCTTTCTCTCTCTCCCCCTCCCTCCCTCCCTCTCATCTATCTATATCTCTACTTTTAAAACTGCCCATCTCCTTCACTTCACACTCTGGGTGTTGTACAGGTAAAATATCAAAGCATAAACAGGGAATACACAATTTAAAACATAAAGGCAAGGATAAATTAAAACGAGTGTGAAAACTGACTAAAAGGCGGGGGGAGGGAGATTTTAGGGTGCTAGCCAGCCCCCCCCCCCGGCCGTGGGCTCTCTGGGGCTTCTCCAGCGCTTCGCAAAAGTCCAGCTGGCTGAGCAAAGAAGGGGAGACGGAGAGGGCGCTCCCCTCCCCTCCCCTCCCCTCCCCAAGGGCACTCAAAGGGAATCGGGCCTTCGATGTTCCTGACAGGGAAATTCCCACATCCTTCCACCCTTTTTCCTCCTGCCTCGTTTTAAACAAGGACAATTCGGAGGAAGACTGCACCGTATTTGTTAGGTTGTGCCTGCTGGCTGTGCCGCGATTGAGGGTCTGGATGCAGCCACTAGGCTAAAATGACCTTTTAAAAATCCTAGCGACGAAGGGGGAGAAGCCTATAACCCAGTGTTTCCCAAAGTTGACAATTTTAAGGCATGTGGACTTCAACTCCCAGAATTCCACAGCCAGCAACGCTGGCTGTGGAATTCTGGGAGTTGAAGTCCACATGCCTTAAAATGGTCAAGGTTGAGAAACACTGCTATAACCGCTCAGGCATCAGTCTGAATGGGCAGCTCTTCCGCATGAGCGTTGATTCATGAAAACCGCCTCAATTGCTCAGAGAACTGCTCTTAAAGCAGCGACGGCGAACTTTTTTGCGTACCAAATACTCCCAAGTCTCAAGCTCTTAGAAGAAGGAAAAAAAAAAAAGATTACAGATTCCTCACAGGGAGAAGCAGTTGGAAAGTAGTCATTAAGTAGTTCAAGAAACAGTTTCCTGTTTTGTTTTCCCTTTTCATTCGTTTTGGTTGCCTGGCTGGATTAGAGCAGACTTGGCTTTTCAACCAATGGCTCCGGCTTCCACATCTTTATTTTCAGTACAAGACAAAGTAATCTGAAGGAACTGGGCAGAAACCTTGCTCCCCCCACCCCCCACCCCCAGTTAAAAATGCCTTCCTTCAATCTACGTTTAAATCGCCCGGCCGGCTTGTTCCTTTTGTACTATTTATTGTTTCACCATAAAAGATAAAATCCAAAACAGAAAAACAAACAAAATGAAACAAAAACATACGTTCAATACTAACAACAACAACAACAAAAAAAAAACTGCACGAAAAAAGAGAAAAAGGTGATCAAATAAATTTAACATTTAATAGCTAGGATCCACTCTGATCCTGGCTGGTGAAAATAAAAAAAGGAAAGAAAAAGCAGTTTAAAAAGGACGGCCGGCTTGTTTAAAGATTTTTTTTTAAGACCAGATACTTGAGCTCAAGTTGAGTTTTGTCTCTTTTTTTCCGTCTTTAATGCAGCAGCAATTTACGCCAAAGAGTTGGGCTGCTTCTCCCAGGAAGAGAAAAACTCCCCCCCCCGCCCCACTTTGCTTACTTGGGGGGGGGGAAGAATCCAAACAATTAAGACATGGAGAAGGCCCCCCACCAGCAGCAGATGGGAGGTGACGGGGAGGGGGGAGGCCACGCAGAAGACAGACAGAAGGCAGCTCTGCTCCCCCCCCCCAATCCGAGGGAGCCCAGCTAACCCATCCTGCCTCTATTGTGGCCGGCAGGCCCAGGGGACACGCCGGGTGCAGCACGTGGCCTGGGCAGCTGCTATCTCAGACTGTGCCCGGCTGCCCGGCGCTCATCCAGACAGGCAACAGGCAGCCGAGTTCGAGGGAAACCCTGGGATGCCGAGAGTGGGCCACCGCAGTGGGAGGAGGACCCTTAGGGCAAACAGCCTGGGCCCTCAGGGAGGTTTGGGCCCTGGACTCTTTTCCTGGAGGAAGGCCCGCTGGACTCCACGGAAGCGAACCCTCCCCTGGTGCATTTGGGAGACGGAATATTTTGAGTTCCTAGCCAATCAGTTTGGACTAGTGGTTCTGGGCTAGAAAGTGGGAGATGGCGAGTTCTAATCCTGACTTAGGCATGAAAGCTGGCTAGGTGACTTTGGGCCAATCACCAGGAGGCTGGGAGTTCTAGTCTCGCCTTAGGCATGAAAGCCAGCTGGGTGACTTAGGGCCAATCACCAGGAGGCTGGGAGTTCTAGTCCTAGTCCTTAGGCATGAAAGTCTACTGGGTGACTTTGGGCCAATCACCAGGAGGCTGGGAGTTCTAGTCCTGCCTTCGTATGGCTCCCTCCAGTGCGACTCTAAAGCCATTACAGAGGATCACTGGATCCCTCCCACACGGGCCCCGTGGCCCTCCCAAATCATGTGGCAGCCCTACCTTAACATGATGCCCGTCCATGTAGCGAGTGGCGTCTCGGAAGAGCCGGTAGGAGATGAAGCCGTGGGGATCAACGCTGTCAATGAGGGGAAAAGCTGTCTGGGAGAGGAGAAAGACGGCAGAAAGGAATTACCAGCCCCAAATGATTCTAAAACAGAGGTTCTCAACCTTGGCAACTTTAAGACTTGTGGACTTCAACTCCCAGAATTCCTGAGCCAGCTTAGCTGGCTGAGGAATTCTGGGAGTTGGTCCACAAGTCTTAAAGTTGCCAAGGTTGAGAACCCGTTCTAAAAGAACCTTAAAACACGTCCAGGTGCCATGAACAAGATCAGCTTGAATCAAAGGAAGCTGAAAGTGGTCTGACATTAATGCTCTCTGTGCGCTCTCAGGAAACCCCTTCGGAAGGGTGCATAGCCAATCTGATTTAACAACTGTAGTGATTCACTCAACAACAGTGGCAAGAAAAGTCGTAAAACGGGGCACAACTCACTTCACAAATGTCTCACTTATCAACAGAAAAGGGTTCAAGTGTAGTCGTAAGTTGAGGACTACAGGTATTCTTTAGAATATCTAAAATATTCTTAGAATACATAACGTAAGTTATTCAGAATACCTGTCCTGATTGGCATCCTCGTGTACTTTTTCTCAAGGTGTTAGCAGAGTCTTGTGCCTGCCCATTTTAGAGCCTCAGCTCTGGATTTGGCCTAGCTCAGGGCTATGCAACCTTGGCTCTTTTAGGACTCGTGGACTCCAACTCCCAGAATTCCTGAGCCTGCATGGCTCAGCTTGGAAACTCTTCCTTTCCCCTTAGCATGGCTGGCTCAGGAATTCTGGGAGTTGAAGTCCACACGTCCTAAAAGAGCCAAGCTTGCCTACCCTGGCCTAGCTGGATCCCACAGGTTAACTAAGCTCCCAGAAGGCAGAGGTGGACCCCTGCAGCCTTTTCCTTGAGCAGTTCCTGTCCTTTGGGGTGAAGACTGGGGTGCTGCTTTCTCCCCCAAGACAGGCCCACTCAATTAGTGCATCAATGGTTCGGATTCAATGGGAGGCAAGGGCCGGGGAGGGGGCCATTCATATTCAAATGAGCTGTGGCACGCTCCCTGGGAGAGACCCCACTGCCACCACTCAAGCGTAAGAGAGGCGGAGCGTGGAAGGGAGGAGAGGGCCAGGGGCACAGGGGCACGGGCTAACCAGCTGTGCTAAGCTGCCCCTCCCTCTCTCAATGGCCTGACATGATCTAAGGTTATCCCCTGCGGTCACTCTGCATCTGTGTGGCCAGCATGAGCATTGGACACAAAGTCCAGGCTAGATCGCCCTTCCAGTCCTTTGCTGGGACATTGATGTCCAATTCCCCCAGCTGGGCACAAATCTCAACTCAAGAACGGTGTTTGATGGCCCAACAGTGGCTGAACCTATGAGGGAGTTTTAGCTAAAGCACAGGCCTCCCAAACAGGGCAAGCCTTGGGGACTTCAACTCCCAGAATTGCCCCAAAGTTCTGGAAGTCCCAAGTCTTAAAGCTGCCCAGTTGTGGAGGCTCCTGAGCGAAAGGATCTGTTCTTCGTTTAAAAATAAATAAGGGATTTTCATTTCAATGGCGGGGACAAGTTCATGATGCATACTCAAAGCCTCTTTCAAATGGAGGGGGGGGCCACAGGAGCCGAGCACCCGGCTACCTCCCAAGCCCCTTTACCAGCTGACAGGGCCCCCTCCCTGCAGCACTCACCATGCCTGTCTCGGAGGTGAAGATGACGATTTCATAGAGCGGAGCCAACTGTTGGAAGAGGTTGTCGATGCCCGGCCTCTTTTTAAAGCGCCAGCCGGTCACTAACTGAGGACAAGAGAAAGAGGGACAGACCTTGAGAGAAAGCCAACACCAGCTAGGCAGAAAGGACAATTATCAACTAATCTCCATTGGACCTGGCAGATATTCTGGTGGTTTTCTTGCAGGCGTTTCATTATCAAACCGGGTAAAATCAGCCCACTCCCTTCTAGCACTGAAGCGGTTAGCTAGTTTGGTAATGAAATGTCTGCAAGAAAACCACCCAGCTCAGAGAGCACCAAGGACCCCACAACTCAAAAACTGTTGGTAGATGGAGCAGGGTGGCAACCAAGGGCCCGTCATGCCCTCTGGCTCTGAGGGGAATGCGCTGCCCCCACCCCCAATTCCTGGAAAGGATACAGACCGACCATTCCGGGTGCAGCAGGACATCGGTGAGTTCAATAACCAGGGTATAAGGCGGCTGGTAATACGGTTCCTTCAAGGGATCTGGCAGCAACTTAGGGCTGGTGGGCTCCATGATCATCTGGAAAAAGAAACCGAGGCAGGACACCATCAGAAGATGCCGAATGGGTTTGGGGGGGGAGGTTAGGACCGGGGGAGGGGGAATCCACCTGGATTGGATAGGAGACCAGAAAGCTTTAAAGCCAAATAGGATATAATTTCATTTTGGTGCGTTTTTTTCATTTGGGAGAATTGTGAAAAGATTCTAAAAATGGTGCTGTCCAATCTTGGCCACTTTAAGACTTGTGGACTTCAACTCCCAGAATTCCCCAGCCAGCGCATGCTGGCTGGGGAATTCTGGGAGTTGAAGTCCACAAGTCTTAAAGTGGCTGAGTTTGGAGGACCCCCCCCCCCGTTGCAAAATCTCCATAAAAGAGATGAAACAAGACACTCACCTGGCTATAATCTTTGAAATACTTGTACGACCTTCGCAGCTGTTGAATAATCACCACATCTGTAAGCCAAATGGAAGAAAGCATGTCGCAGAACCACGCAAAGCCTCTCGCCCTTTGCTGATGGAACCCGGGTCCCAGACCCCTGTCATTCTGGAGATTAAAAGTCTAAACATGACTTGACAGGCACCCCGTCCGATACGCCTTTTGCTCCTGGGTGCTGGCATGGACAACTGAAACCGGTTCCGATCCCGATTCAAAAATCCCTTGAAGTGCAGTCGAGGCTGCACGAAATCCATTTCAACCCTCTCAAAAATCAGGAGGATGATTTCCAATGTTTAAGTAGGCATTTTTTCTGGGTAGGGAATGTGGAAATGGATGCATTTAAAGTTACTTCAAACCATCCAACTTCACACCTGGCGATCTCAACTGGAATAAAAACACAGATGGTCCTCGATGTACACAACCGTTCGTTTTAGTGGCCGTTTGAAGTTGCAACGGTGCTGAAAAAAAGCAACTTGGGACCAGTTCTCAAATTGAAGACCACATCCCCACGACCGTGGGATCAAAATTCAGGGTCTCTTAGCAACTGACATGCATTTAGCATCCCGGGGTTGTGTGATCCCCATTTGTGACCATCCCAGTGGCTTCTGACAAGCCAAGCCACTGCGGGAAGCTAGAATCGTTTAACGACTGCATGGGTCACTAAACTGCAGTGATTCGCTTAACAACTGTGGGGAAAAGGCCATAAAATCAGGAGCGGCTCACTTAAGATCAGCCTTGCTTAGCAAAGGAAATAATGCTCCCAACTGTGGTCATAAATCAAGGACTACCTGTAAAACTTCAAGGGCAAATTTTTTTTTAAAAAAAAAGTACATTTGGGTGCAATTGTAGTTCCTGAGCTGCATGCGGCATCTTGATGAGCAATTCTTAGCCAAGGCTGCAGCTTCAACCTGGTTCCCCCCCACCTGCCATCTGATGTTGCTGGAACATATGTGGGGCTGCGGCACTCCCCCCCCCAAACATACAAGGGATCCTTGGAGGACCAGCTTGCTTAAGCAAAGGTCAGGCTGGGGAGGAAAGAGCGTGTGAGCTACACTGCAGCCTCCCCACCAGCCCAGTTAACCATCCCTCTGAGATTACGGCTTCCCCATTTCAGCCGCCAGGGTTATTCAAACAGAAGCTCTAAGTTAATCAATCAAAGGCAGGCCTGTTGAATGGGGTGTAATTTGGGGCGCATTGTTATGGTAATGGGAGCAGAGCAGCTGGGCCCAGGAGGATGGGCGGGCAGGCGGGGCACGGATTCCTGTCAACTGGAGGGGGCCATGGTGGAATCCCGGGAAGAGGCGCGCCCCGTCGC
This sequence comes from Crotalus tigris, assembly GCF_016545835.1. Classification (NCBI taxonomy): domain Eukaryota; kingdom Metazoa; phylum Chordata; class Lepidosauria; order Squamata; family Viperidae; genus Crotalus; species Crotalus tigris. The sequence goes on from NW_024100488.1 coordinate 929,586, forward strand.
CCCCCTCCCCAAATACTGGGCTGCAGCAGGCAGAAGTGACATTGACGTGAATCACTCTGAACAGAGCCGAAAGGGACCTTGGAGGACATCCAGTCCAACCCCCTGCTTAAGCAGAAAATCCTATACCATTTCAGACAAGTGGCTGTCCAGTCTCTTCTTGAAAACTTCCAGTGATGGAGCACCCACAGCTTCTGGAGGGAAGCTGCCCCGCTGGTTAATTGTCCTCATTGTAAGGAAGTTTCTCCCTAATTCCAGGTTGCTTCCCTCCTTGATTGGTTTCCATCCGTTGTTTCTTGCCCTGCCTTCAGGGGCTTTGGAGAAGAGGTTGTGGCAGCCCCTCAAATACTAGAATACTGCTATCATGTCCCCCCCAGTCCTTTTCTTTAGGCTAGCCCAACCCAAATCCTGCAACTGTCCTTCATATGTTTTAGTCTCAAACCACCACCTGTCTGAAATGGCATAGGGTCTCCTGCTTGAGCAGGGGGTTGGACTAGAAGACCTCCAAGGTCCCTTCCAGATCCATTCTGACTAAATTTGACCTTTGCAGGAAATGCTAAATAACCTCTCAGCTTGGGTAAGGGATTCCTTTATTCTTCCCTGCAAGCTGCCATAAGTTCAACAGTCCAGGAAGGAAAACAGAGGAAAGGCTGCCAAGAGCAGCACCAGGTTACGCAAACTGGAGTTCCCTGCCGTGTGTGCAGTTTTTTCCACCAAGGAGGGGTGAGTTAGCTGAAAATCTGGAAGGGAGGGGGGAACAATGAGGCTACGCCTTTTAATCTGTCAGCACATATGCTGGGAAGGCACTCTTCTGCACCCCCCCAAAGCAGCTCCCCCCACTTGCCCCAGGACTCCCCTCCCCACTCTGTCCGAAGCCTTCCAGCACAATCTGCTTCGGGGAAGCCACAACCAGGATCCATCTGGCCCTCTGCCGCACACACACAGCCACAGCTGCCCCCCTCCTCCCGTTCGCTCCATTCCCCAAAGCTCAGAATGCAAAGACTCTCCCTCAAATTTTGCAGCAGGCACCACGTTTTGGGGGGGCAGAAAAGTTGGAATTCTCCGTGCAGCATCCTGGTTATAAAGGGGGCGTGCTGTAGTTCGGAAAAGAGCCATTCCCCTTAAACTGTCAATGTAATTACAACAAGAAAGAATGAATGGAAGCTGAAGAAAGAGAGACAGTGGGACGGCTGGCCTTCAGAAGCTGTGGGTGCTCCGTCATGGGAGGTTTTCAAGAAGAGACTGGGCAACCGTTTGACTGGGATGGAATAAGGCTCCTGCCTTGAGCAGGGGGCTGGACTAGAAGACCCCCCAAGGTCCCTTGCAGCTCTACAATTCTATAATTCAACTTAGATACTGCTGACTCCAACCGACTCTGAAGGCAATCGACGAGAGTTGTGCCGTTTGTGAGCAGCGTTAAGTGAGCTTGGCAATGCTCAACCTTGGGGTTTTTTAGACAGCTGGACTCCTTATCTAAGGGGTCGCCAGATTAACCTACCTTATAAAGCAGGGCTCCCCCAACTTGGCAACTTTAAGACTTGTGGACTTCAACTCCCAGGGCTGGGAGTTGAAGTCCACAAGCCTTCAAGCTGCCAAGTTGGGAGAGCCTTGTTTTCAAGCAAAGCCAAGACTGGCGTTGCTGGCTGTGGAATTCTGGGAGTTGAAGTCCACATGCCTTAAAATTGTCAAGTTTGGGAAACACTGCTTTACAGAGTAGTTCCTACTGCAATTCAGCAGAGTCTGAACCCCAGCTAGGGGCTTAGAGACTGAAGCACATCGATTAGCTGAAAGCAATTTTTCGTTTTGCTCTCCGGAAAATGCAGCTAGGATACTTGGAAATAAATGAGGCCATTGCGAGTAATATGCAGTAAACGCTCCAGTTCTGTTTTCCTTGGATAATGGTGGCAACTCCAGATTTACTTCTGCAATGACTTCGCTCCCGTTTTTGATCCTCAACCCAACCTGTTGACCGGCGCCCATCCAGGAAAATTTCAAAACCCCGGTCTTGTCTACTTACCGTCATCAAATTCATCAGGAATCTGCAAAAAGAAGAGAGAAGACAGTATGTTTGTAGAGATTCTCAGCCATCCAGGTCATAGTTGTCTCAAAGATTCTTTTCAAAGAACCTTTGAGAGAAAATTGGGTTTATTTTGATTCCAAGGGTACATTGCATTATCCCAAAATGGGAGCTGGGAGGGGAGAACAAAACAGACACACAGATGTCTACCTGCTTATTTGTAGCCCGCCTGTATTGTTGCAAATAAGGAGGTGAACATATTTAACACTCCTTCCTCCTCGTTCTCCACCACAATCACCAACTAAGGTGGGCTGGGCTGAGAGCGAGCGACTGGCCCAAAGCCACCCAGCTGGCTTTTGTGACTAGGGTGGAACTAGAACTCACGGTCTCCTGGTGATTGGCCCAGAGTCACCCAGCTGGCTTTCATGTCTAAGGTGGGACTAGATCTCAGTTTCTCCCGCTTTCTAGCCTGGTGCCTTTGGCGCTAGACCAAACTGGCTCTACAGCTGCCTTCTCCAACTCATGTGACACCTCCAGATGTGCACATTGCCAGCTAGACCAAACTGGCTCTACAGCTGCCTTCTCCAACTCATGTGACACCTCCAGATGTGCACATTGCCAGAATTACTCGCAGCCCTCCCCACACCCCGAGGGGACTCAGTTGGGGAAGGCTGGCTTGGAGTGCCCGGGGTTTAGCGAGGGAGGCCGCTGGCTGCTGTGATTCATTTTCTTCCTGTCATGTTTACAAGACTGTCCCAGAGGCAGCGGCGGGTCGGTCGGGCCAACGGGTCAGCGGAAGACGGGCCAGGTCAAAACAGATGGCAGGAAGGAAGATGAGATGTGAGGAAGGTGGTTAATTTGGGGATAGTTTTATTCCCATGGCCAGAGTACCATTCCAGAAGCAGGAACTTTAATTAAAAAAACACACACAAAAAAATCCAGGATATGATGGAGACTCAGACACTGAGTGGAAAAACAATGCCTCGGTGTAACGCACGCAGGAATTTGCAAGACGACAGAGGATCTTTTCGGCTGGTTCTCCGGGACGCTTTGCAAAGAGATGGACGCATGAAAGACGAATGTATGAATGCATAAAACACAGATACACCACAAAGAGAGGAAATAAAATTTTAAGGCCGGAGAGGCTGGTTGGAGAATTCCGGAGGTTGACGTCCACACGATTGTGATCGTAAGTTGAGGAGCACCTGTGCTAAATGCTCTGGGTAAAAGGAACTAGCTTGTCCCGGTGAGTCCTGACCTTTGCCAGGGACAGGGAGGTCCTGAGCATTAGAGACCGACCCCTGAGTGAGGGGAGGAGGCCTGGGACAGCCGTGACCGTTGGTGGCTCGGAGCCGTCACAATCTTCCCCAAGGGACAAGGAGCATGAGCAGAGTCCTGCACCAAATGCCCAGGCAAGCTGCTCTGGGGAAGGAAGGGGAACAAGGACGTTTCCAGGCAGGAGCAAGAGGCCTCAGCCACCTTTCTTTGAGACGTCAGCAACTCCTTTTGCACCTTACAAAAAAAAAAAAAAAAAATACTTGCGTGTTTGCACAAGCAATGAGTTTTGGTGCACTGGCCAAATGGGCCTCACGCCTCCGAACTGGGCAGCTGTGGCAAGGAGTAGGAAACAGCCCTTCTGCGTTTGGGGTCATGCAGGACCCTCAGCCCTAGACAGGGGAATTGCAACCCCCTTCCCCCCCAAGTCAAAGCAGCTTTTCTAGGGAAGGGGTGGGGAACCTGGGCTCTTTTAGGACTTGTGGACTTCAACTCCCAGAATTCCTGAGCCAGCCATGCTGGCTGGCTCAAGAATTCTGGGAGTTGAAGTCCACAAGTCCTAAAAGAGCCCAGGTTCCCCACCCATTTGAGGGTAATGCTCTCTCTAGGAGCCTCCTTCAATATACAGGTAGTCCTTGACTTACGACTAAAACAGAGCCCAAAATGTCCGCTGTTAAGTGAGACAGTTGTTAAGTGAGTCATGGCAGCTGTTAGGTTAGTAACCCAGTAGTTAAGTGAATCTGGCTTCCCCCGTTGACTTTGCCGGTCAGAAGTGTCTGAATTCTGATCAAGGTGACCTTGGAGATGCTGCGACGGTCGTAAGTGTGAAAAATGTCATTTTTTTTCAGTACCACTGTAACTTTGTCACTAAACAAACTGGGGTAAGTTGAGGACTCTCTGTACTAATTTCATTCGCCTTGAGAGGAAAACGTCTTTTTCCTAGCCTGCCTTAAGCTGGAGGCTGATTTCGTGTTCAGATTAAGACTTAAGGCTAAAAACCTAAAGAGGTGGTTTAGATTTCTCACCATCAGAGCCTATAAATGGTGAATGGCAGCTCCTTGGCCAGCCACAAAATCAGTCACCACACAACATAAAACTAAAAATGGCAAAATAAAAGCCAGCAAGCAACAGCCACCATAATAAACAGATGATGTCATTCCATTCTTCCCAAACAATTCCAGTTTTAAAAGGCTTACGGAAAGCCAGCCACAGGGAGCCAATCTTGTTTTTGCAGGGTGGGGCGTGGGTGGGATCCCACTGCCGAGGACCCCTTCTGAGGATCAGCATTTGCAAGCCCTACCGAAGTGGGGGACCAAAAGCAGCTTCCAGAGCAGGGCTCACCAACCTCGGCAACTTTAAGACTTGTGGACTTCAACTCCCAGAATTCCCCAGCCAGCTGGGAGTTGAAGTCCCCAAGTCTTAAAGTCGCTGAGCTTGGAGACCCCTCCCCACGAGGAAGGAAGAAGTGGGAGAGCAGGAAGAAGAGACAGAAGAAGATTATTTCAAAAATAGGCAGCCCTTTTAATAACAGTCTGGATCCCCCATTTCTCGTACTGAGTTCAAACACCGCAATGGCTTTCCATCTTCTCGCCCTAACCCGCAACAACTGCTTTATTTCCTTTACTATTTTACAACCTTGTGAGTCCGATTCAAAGGAGGGGAGAACAGAAGGGGGGGGAGGAAATCCCAACCTAGAACGGCCGGTTCGCTAAGCGGCGCTGCTTGAGTACAATTTTAATCTGCCGGCAGCCAACTCGGATGGTGCTGCATTTCAGGTCGCCAAGTTTGTTATCTTTGGGTCAAAACAATCCAGCTCTAATATTCTGAACCAGGTTCTCTCTCTCCCCAGGCCCAGAAAGACCTGCCGGCCGATGCAGCCTTTCAACTCTGCCCGTTCTGAAAGCACCAGCTGTTTGAGCCCCAAAGAACCACCCATACAAAGTGACAATGGGCCTTAACAGACCTTAAAAACAACAATGGTGCCCCCCACGCACCCCATCTGATCGTGCATGAGTGCCTGAATACACAGCCCTCCTGCCCGGACAGCAAGAAGTTTATTCTTTTCAGCTACAGGTGCAGAAGGAAAGCAGCTGTTGGCTTAAACGGCAAAGTCCTTTCAAGATCTCCCGATTGGCTCTGAAAATCCTCCGCTCAAACCCCGGCAGGGCTAGGAACAATCCCGTCGCGGGTAACTTCACAAAAAGAGAGGGCAATGATTCTAATCATCTCGGGGTCTACCTTCCCAAATGCTCCTGGCCCGAAGGCCGCGTGAAACAGAGCTAATCCCTGGCTGAGGGACACACGCCAATTCATCAGCCATTGTTTCGTTTTACTTCTCTGGCCGCAAAATTCGGGATTATGTAAAGTGAGGCGGAAGGAAGAGGCCGAGGCAAAGCGATTGCAAAATGCATCAGTAAAACCCAAGGGCTGATCTGCGTTGTTCCAGGCAACGGAGCCTCAACTTGACAGGGCAGGAAACCGAGGCTGACAACGGAGACCGGGCAGGGTTTTGCCACACAATGGCAGCTGCCTGGGGTCCCTTCCCCTCCTGCCCTCCTTAACCAAACCCTGCCGGGGCTGCCAGATTTACCCAGTTGGATTCATCTGCAAACTTGTTAACTGGAGTAAATGTCGAGTTGCTACAGAGATGCCGCCTCGAGGGAAAGCGGGGCACGAGATTTGGTGAGAATGCAAGATTCTCGCTTTCTCTGCTGGTCTAAAGCCAGAAAGACTCAGAAAAGAGGCATACAGGCAGTCCTCGACTTACGACCATTTGCTTAGTGACCAACGGCATTGAAAAAAGAGACTCGGGACCGTTTTTCACGCTTACGACCGTGGCAGCATCCCCACGGCCATGAGAACTGGGATGCGGGATCGGAGCAGGAACACTGGAGCACAGCCCACAAGGAATTCCGTGCAGCTGAGCAGTAGTAGTTAACGGAAAAGATGGCTCCCTTCCCTGTGAGTACTTAGCCCTGCAAGCAACTGCACTGCCTGTCCTCACTGCCCAACCGGCACACAGGACCCAAGCGGACAAAATGATTTTTATAGGAGTGATGGACTGGGAAGCCCAGAGAGGCCTGGCTGAGTTTGGGAGCAGAGGTGGCCGTGGGTAAGGCGAGGAGCCCTCTAACCCTGCTTTGATTTCCAGGGAGTGTGATTCTCCGCTCTCTACCAACATTTCAGTCAGAATTTGGAAGCTCAACAGCACCACCTGGAGAGAAAGGCCTAGGCCAGGGGTAGGCAGCCTTGGCTCTTTTATGACTGGTGGACTTCAACTCCCAGAATTCCTGAGCCAGCATGGCTCAGCATGGAAACCTCTCCCTTTCCCCTCAGCGTGGCTGGCTCAGGAATTCTGGGAGTTGAAGTCCACGAGTCATAAAAGAGCCAAGGTGGCCTACCCCTGGCCTAGGACATCTACACACCTTAAACACTGTAGTCCTCCTCCAGACGTCCATACCTGGTAAACAAAAGACTCTTGAACCCAAGAGTCTCTAAGATGGCTAGAAAGGACTGCATTGTGCCTGTTGCTAAATCGTGTCCACTCTTTGCACACCAGCCCCCCCGTCCTCTCCCGTCTCCCGGAGTCTGCCCAGATTCACGATCGTTGCGTTGATGACACCATCTAACCATCTCCTTCTCCGCCGTCCCCTTCCAACTTTCCCAACATCTGGGGCTTCTCCAAGGAGTTTTCTCATTGGGTGGCCAAAGTATCTGAGCTTCAGCTTCAGCATCTGTCCTTCCAAAGGACGGTCAAGGTTGACTTCCCTTTGGATTGACTGATGGGATCTCCTTGCAGTCGGAGGGACTCCCGAGTCTTCTCCAACAATCAGAAAGGACACAAGTCCCAAAACACCAACCCCAAATAAAAGAAAGAGTCAAGAACACACCACCGAGGTCCCTACACAACACAGTATTGAGGAGTTCTCCCAAAACCTCCAAGCAGCAGATCCTTCAGGATTTTCCCAGCTGTGACCCAGGGCGGCCTAGACCCCAAAGGCTCGCCTCCACTGCCCTGGCCCAGCTTTTCAGAAGTTGCCAACTTTTGTTTCTGAGACCGAGGCTGGAAGATCAATGCAAATGGGAAGAGTGAGAAAGGAAATTTGTAATAAAAAAAGATCAAGAAGCCTCTTTGGGCAAACCCACACTTCTCAGAAGGAAAGTGTGGGAAAGAAAGAGAGATCAAAGCCTGAGTCTGTTTTACAGCCACTTAGGCCGAGATAGGCCTAGACGGGACAGGTCCCCCTCCACCCGGGGGGATGCCATGCGACTTGCAGGGAGCTGTGAAGTGTGCCAGCCGGGCTCTTTAGGCCAGGCACATCTGCCATCACGCCAGCCTCACTGTGGCCATTCACATGAATGCGACAGGCATTAGCAAAACCAAAGGAGTCTTATTATGGCCCCAGAACAGGACGCAAAGGGAGGGGCAGGCAGGGAGAGGCACGGAGCTACTTCAAAGCAAGGCCATTTGTAAGCATTCAAGACATCCTGTCCCTGGAGTTCCCCCCCCCCAAAAAAAGAGGGGCTCCTCTTTGAGACAAATTTATACACATCAAACTTATACTCTTTGAGATAACCTACCAATGGAAGAGAATATACTACACCTTCTATAAGAGAGTAACTTATGTAAGTTCTTTGCTTACTCTAGCCATCACTGTGGAGTAATTATCGCGTATCGATAAGATAATTCAAAGGGAATTGATTTGTCTTACCATACATCTATTAATTATCCAAGATATAACGATAACGTAGAAGCTGAAAAATAATAGGTTTCACAAGGAAGAGTTATGACACAGTTCTCCCTTGCTAAAAACTTGATTTTTAAGGGGGGGGGGAGAGTCCACTTAAAAGCCAAACATTTGTGACTATGCATTGTTACTGGGATGGGCCACCACAACGCGAGGGTGCTAAGGCACCAGGCTACAAAGCAGGAGAAAGCAAGATCAAATCCTGCCTTAGCCATGAAAGCTGGCTGGGCGACTTTGGGCCAATCATCAGGAGACGGTGAGTTGTAGTCCTGCCTTAGGCATGACTTTGGGTGACTTTGGGCCAACCACCAGGTGATGGTGAGGTCAAGTCCTGCCTCAGCCATGAAGATGGCTAGGTGACTCCAGGCCTGTCCCTCACTCTCAGTCGTCAACTCACCTCTCAGGCTGGTTGTGGTGGGGAAAATATTTGTCAAAATAATAAAGGCAGGATTCAAATAAGTAAATAAAATGAAATTCCCTTTGCCTGCAAAGAGTTAAGTCAGGGGCTCTGTGCTCCAACTTGCTTCCTCTTCAGGGAGACTTCTCAGACAGTCGCCAATTGTGCCGGAATTGTGCTTATTAGTGCAAACAATCCAAAGCAGATGGCAGGTGCCAGCCATAAGCTGATCCAAAGCCCGTAACGGTGGGAACAAAGGCCCAGGAGCATGAAAGGAACGTGTTCAGGTTTGGATGACTGATGGGGGCTGGGGGAGGAGGATCATCCACCCAGGGTGATTTAGGAAGCCCTCTCATCCTCTGGGATACTGCAGTCTCATGCCCTCACCTCCAAGGATAATTCAGGTTGTTATTTACAACAAGGTGAAGAACGGCAGCTTCTAACATCAAAGCCGCCAGTATAGAAAAAAGGCAATCAGGAAATCAGGGCCTTAAAAGAGGTGTTGGGGATAGTAGCTGGGTGTATTTTAAGTCGGGCTGTTCAAAATGCCTCAGGGATGTGTAAAGCCACTAGCAATTCACACCTTGTTTCCTCAAGGGCACTTGGGACTTGTGCTACAGATCAAAAGAATCCTCCCTCATCCGCGTGGCTTGCAATTCACACCAAGGACACCGGACAGCATCTCTTTAGCAATCAGCCATTTAAAAAAGACCCGTCAGGTAAGTGTGCCGGCTGCAGAATCCAGATGCTGTCACCCCAGACAAATGTAGAAAGCGCCAACTTGGGGAAAGAAAGAGGGAAGGCTGATCACAAATTTAAAATGCAGAAACACCCATGCAACTCCAGAAGCTGTGTGCATTTCCCAGCTGAACGATAAATACCTTTTATAACAAAAAATGATGCGTACAGATTTAGGCTGCAATGTTTTGTACGTAATTGTTGCTGAGGGGGTGAGGAGGAAACATGCTGGATTCTAGTCTGGCATTTTGTTTTGTGTGTAGTTCAATAATGTCGATAAAAAACTAGACCGGATCAAGTGGAAGACCGAAAGGGTAATGCATGCAAACCCCACCCCCCACCCCTGTATTGATGCCAGGATCAGACCATAGACTGTGCTACAGAGTCACCACTGACCTCAGGTTTTGTTAGATTAAAAAATAATTTAATAATGTGGAATGTACAAGCACACTACAGACTTTAAGCACAGTCCTTTCCGTCTATGGTGCTGAGAAAAAGGCTAAGGATTTTTTTCCCCTGTAATTCACCCATGAAAGAACAAGCCCCACATCTGGACAAAATGCTGGAAGCCTGAAAGAAACTTTCTCAAGCAAATACAGCCTCGTTAGCAAATGTGTGGAGCTCCCCTGACGAGCAGCCCCTTCCCTCCTAGTTAGTTCCCCCCCCCAAGACAACAGGTACATCAAGCACCCATGAGCCAGGACCCTTTTCACACATCCCTGGCAACATGTGCCTGTTGTAATCAGGACCACAAAACATCTGTGGGAACTTGGCTTCAGGCTTTTCCCAAGGGCCTGCCCTGGGCTGAGGGCTGAGTCATTGTGTCACAGGAAATCGCCACCCAAATATTGTCTCGGTGGCACAAAAGGGATTTGGGAAGCTGGGCCAGATTACATTTTGTACTCGTTGAAAGGGAAGCCTTTTCCTACATTCCAAGTTACGACTGGTGATTCTGCAAGTTGCAGATATTTTGTTCAGAATCTGGACGAGGAGAAACAGAGCATCCCTAGAGACATTTTGCAAAAAGAGGCAGGGGAGAAGTAAAAACTACAAAAGCGAGGAACAAATCATAACACACTGTTCAGAAAAGTATAAGGCACCAGGCTTCAAAGTGGGAGACTGTGAGTTCAAGTCCTGCCCTAGGTATGAAAGCCAGGTGGGTGACTTTGAGCCTGTCAATCTCTCAGCCCAACCTACCTCACAGGTTGGCTGTTGTGAGGAAAACAGGAGGAGCAAGGAGTATTGGATATCTTCGCTGCCTTGAGTCATTTGTAAAAATAATAAAGGGGGGATAGAAATAAAGAAAACAAAAATAAATAAGAAAAAAGAATACCGGTAGCCATTTTCCTTTTACGACAAAGTATTAAACGAAGAAAAGCAAATCACAGGTAGTCCTCAACTTACAAACACAACACTGGGACCAGAATTTCCAGTGCTAAGCAAGACGGAGTCACCCCTGATTTTAAGATCTTCTCTTTTTTTGCCATTGTTAAGCAAAGTGCAGCGTTTCTTCAGCAAATCATGCAGTGGTTACACGAACCCAGCTTCCCCCCATTGACTTTGCTTGTTGGAAGCTAGCTAGGAAGGTTGAAATGGTGACCACGTGACCTTGGGACGCAGCCACCCTTGTGCTTACACGCTGGTGGACACATGCTTGATTTCTGACCAAGTGGCCCCGGGGCTGCCTCAGCAGTTATTCCTGCACACAAGTCACTTTCTCCAGTGCCACTGTAACTTTGAATGGTTGCAAGTCAAAACGGGGACACGGCAAACCAGCAACCACACAATCTCATCCTTTCTTTTTGCTAGGACTGCCGAGGGGGGAGATTTAATGCCGGGACTTTGAGCAGGTTACTTCTGGAGCTGAGCAATTCCTGCCCCCTCACTGCACAAGGCCAGAGCTAGAATGCTGGATGTCAAAATGGAGTAAATAGGCTCCAATTTAATCAAGGTCTCCTGGTGAACTTGAAAAATGCCCATTTCCAGTCTACGTGGCCTTCCAGGGCTGCTACCATCTAAAGCAGGGGTTCTCAACCTTGGCAACTTTAAGACTTGTGGACTTCAACTCCCAGAATTCCTCAGCCAGCTTTTGAAGTCCACAAGTCTTAAAGTTGCCAAGGTTGAGAACCCCTGATCTAAAGGACAAACAACCATGATGAAAAAGCAGATGATGGCTATCTTGGAAGCTTACATATAATGGAGGGTTTTTTTTCTACAGGAAGAGTATCCACAACCTTGGCAATTTTTAGAGCTGTGGACTTCAACTCCCAGAATTCCCCAGCCGGAGTTGAAGTCCACAAGTCTTAAAACTGTCAAGCTTGGACAACCCTGCTCTACAGGGATATATGTCCCTTGTGATATAAATCATCGCTGAAGATGTATTTCATCGCCTGCTTTTCCTACTCAGTTTCTACCGACACTAAATTTATCTGGAGCTCAAATTAATCTTTTCTGTGCTTCGGATAAAGCAGGCTACAACATCTGACTTTGGACTGCCCAACATCTTTCTTTCGAACACTGAACGGCCCCTAGTGGCAGGCAGCTCGTTAACAAGAGAACTTCTTTTAGATCAGGGGTCCCCAACCCCCCCCCCGGTCCTTGGACCAGTACCGGACTGCAGTATGCCAGCAACCGGTTTGCACAAACAAGCAAAGCCCCATCTGCGGGATGCAGGCAGCACACAAAACCACACACCCTCCGATCCGTGGAAAAGCCTCTCTCCATGGAATTGGCCCCTGGTGCCCAAAAGGTTGGGGACCTCTGTTTTAGATAACAAAGCAACCTACCTTCGCACCGTTTTCATCCACTGAATTACGGCCTGCGGCAAAAAAAAGAGAGTGTGTGAGTGAGGGAGAAAGAAGTTGAAAAGGTCATTTGGCAAAATTGGGGTCATACTGAAAGCTGGGTCACAGTTGGTAGGACTATCTCCCTGATCTGGAAAGCTTGAAAGTTAAACAATTAATCTGATTAACTGATTCAGGTTAGTCCTTGAGCGTGACCTCACCAGAAAATCTCAGATTAGATTGGGAAGTAAAAAGATGTGCTAGAAGGGGAAAAAAAGCATCTCCACAAGCAAACAATACTGTATAGCCTACAGTTACATGTCAAACTCCAGTCAATTCTTTTCCTTTTGCTCTACAGACAGTCCTGGGCTTATGACCACAACTGAGCCCAACATTTCCGTTGCTAAACAAGACAGTTAAGTGAGTTTTGCCCCATTATACAACTTTTTTGACACAGTTCTTAAGTGAATCACACTGCAGCTAAGTGAATCGTGAAGCCAGCTGGGAAGGTTAGAAATGGTGATCACATGACCCTGGGACACTGCCACCGTCATAAATATGAGCCAGTTGCCAAGCGCCCAAATTTTGATTGTGTAACCACAGGGACGCTGTGCAAAACGGACCTAAGTCACTTTTTTTCAGTGCTGTAACTTCGTACAGTCACCACATGAATGGTTGTTAAGTCGAAGACTACCTGTGTTAGAAGGAGCCAATGAAAAATTACTATTCCTCAAACCAAGGTAAGGAATTGACAGCTCACCAAGTGATGCTCAGCTACGAGCATCTCAGGCAGCAAGGCTAAGACCAAGGGATGCTGGGAGGAGTACAGGCAGTCCTCGACTTACAACAATTCATTCAGTGACAGTTCGAAGTTACAACAGCCCTGAAAAGGTGACTTATGACGGTTTCTCACACTTATGACCATTGCAGTATCCCTATGGACATAGGATCCAAATTCAGATGCTTGGCAACAGACTCATATTTATGACTATGAGTCGCAGTTCCAGGGCCATGGATCCCCTTTTGCGGTCTTCAGACTAGCATGGTCAATGAGGAAAGCAGACTCACTTAACAACCATGTTACTAACTTAACAACTGCAGTGATTCACTTAATTATGGTAACAAAGATTGTAAAATGGGGCAAAGCTCACTTAAAAAATGTCTCACTTAGCAACAGAAATTTTGGGATCATTATGTTGAGGACTATCTGTAGTTTAACAATGGCACAGATTACGATCAGGCTCAGGCTGAAATTTACTATCAGTTGAATTTTCAGCTATTAGGAACATGCTTTTTATCTTGTCACCTCATCAACATGAGAAACATGGAGCCATTTAATAGCCTGGGGAGACAGGCGCATGAACCTTGAGGATCCCACCTCATCATGCCTCCTAACAGTAACTGAACTAGATTTAGGATAGAGAAATAAAACTACACACAATTTTCCCCATCAATCAATCTTCTGGGCTGATCAAAGACTCACTAATGCCAACAAAGAGGACACAGCCGGTATCTTAAAGACCTAAAGCAATCATCTTGGCAATAAACTATTCAACTCTTCGCCTTCAGAGCACTGTCATGTATATTTTGATTACAAGCCATAGCCACGGAACAGAAACCTCCATCAACACAAACTCTGTAACTGGAAGATATTATCCAGAAGCCTGGCCACCAGTTACAACTGCAACCATTCAGATTGTTGCAATGATCATAAGCCAGAGAAGGGAGCTTCAATATGATGCACTGACCGGTGGGCATACCTGAGCAGGGGTTGGACTACACTAGATGACCTCTAAGGTCCCTTCCAACTTTATTATTATTATTATTATTATTATTATTATTATTCACAGATTGAAAACTGACTTACCAAAGATGTAGATAATTGCTACACCGTTGCCAGCTCCAAGAAGGCCTATTATCTGCAACAATCTCTTGGTATAGGCAGGGTTCTGTTTTTTTGTCTTCTCTTGTTGATCATCGAAGCCCTTCCGATCTTCTTCTCCCGTTGACTTGAGAGAGAGAGAGAGAGAGAGAGAGAGAAAGAAAGCTGAAAGGAGGTAGGGCACAATTGCAGAAACCATATACTGGCAGTCCTTCACTTATGACCACAATTAAGCCCAACTTTTCCGGTGGTGAGACAGTTAAGTGAGTTTTACCCCATTTTGCCATCTTTCTTGCCATACCTGTTAAGTGAATCCCTGCAGTAGTTAAGTTAGTTTTAGTAGCTTTGCTGTCACAAAAGGTGATCCCATGATCCCTGCAACCATCATAAATATGAATCAGTTGCAATGAATCAGTTGCAAATGTCTGAATTTTGATCCTGCAATCACCATTTTTTACACTTGTGACCACTCTGCAACAGTCATGTGAAAAACGTAAAGTGAATCTGGCTTCCCCACTGTCTTTGCTTATCAGAAGTTGCAAAAGGGAACACCAGAGCCCAGGACGCTGTGACAGTCATAAACAAACATTTACGGTGCGAAAGGTGCGAGTTTTGATCACATGGCCGCAGGGATGCTGCACCGCTGTGAAAGATGGTGATGTCACTTTTTTCACTGCCCTTGCAGCTTCAACGGTCACTAAACGAACGGTTGTAAGTCGAGGACTACCTGTATTTTTTTTTTAGGACGTCAACTCTAATGCTTATTTAAGCCCCCCCCCCCGGTCTCTGTGCTCCCCCTAAGGTTGCTGGGCGTCTGGGCCCCAGGCTGCCCCTTCTGGCTTGCCCTAACCTACTGCTAATACTCCGAACTTCCAGCAGGCGAGGCCCTGGGCCTCAACCCGGCCTTTGGAGTCCGACCCCCGATGATCTGGCCTCGCCGGCCCTCACCTGCTGCTGCTGCTGCTGCCGCTGGGCCACCTCCTTCAGGACGGCTCCGGTCAGCCTCGGTCCGGCCGCGCTCGCCGACGGAGGGACCCCCGGCGGAGCCCCTGAGCTCCACGTCCGGCCCGGCAGCGCCCAGGCGCCGCCCCGCTTCCACCGCCGGCAGCAGGAGCCGCCGCCGTCCCGCAGCGCCCGCCGCCCGCCCGTCAGCGCCGCCTCAGACAGGACACGAGCGGCCACCACCACCGCGGCCATCTTTGCTCGGGGGCGCCTCTCGCGCCTGCGCCGGCCCTGACCAATCAGGAGCGAGGGGACGGCGGTGTCGGGCGCGCGCCGCGGATGGGGAAAAATGATCCGGCCAATCAGAGTGGGAAAGGCGGTCAGACGCCCGCCCCGATCGGTCGCTTCTCATCAAATATTTCCGAAGCCGGACTGCCCGCCCTTCGAGCGCTTCGTCCATTAAAGAAAGCGAGATTTGTCATGACACCCAATCCGCGAGCCGCTCTACACCGCCCAGATTTCTCCGACCAATCATGGCTCAAGGGGGCGTGAAGACCCGCGAAGTTGTTCTTATCAAAAGAAGCGGCCATAGCTCCCATTGGCTAGAAAGCGAAGGGGCGGAACCTTTTGTTTCCTACCGGTCTTCCCGGAAGCTGACAAGGTTAAAGAGCCAAAGGGACAGAAAGACACGTGTCTTAGGCAGCACGTGTCTTTTTTTAAAAAAAAATGCTCCTCAATTTTCACGTTACAGAGCCAAGGCATCTGATCTTATCTAAATAATATTTTTTATCTTATTGCCTTGATTGTAAGCTGGCCAGAATTGCCCCTAGTTGAGATGGGAAGCATACAGGGAATCAAATGTATAATGATGGATGGATGGATATAGATAATTGATAGATGTAGATATATAGATCTGGATGGTGAGTGGATGATTGAATAAATGAGCATGAGATGGATGGTAGGCAGATAAGATAGATGATATAGATGATAGACAGACAAACAAACGTGTAGGTAGGAATTCACAAGATAAAGTCTTCCCCTCTGAGAATCACTGAATCCTTTGGCTACAGGCCACATAAGCCCCATTCAAAGTCGTTTTAGGAGATGATTTTATTAAAACAAGCTACAGAGGTTGGATGTTTTGGTGCTGAAGAGGTCATAAAATGCTACGGAAGAGGAGGGGAACAGCAGGGCCTGGTGCTTCACTGGCGGCAGCTCTTCCGCTGAAGTCACGTCATAACACAATTGCAAGATTGTCCCTCGCTCAAGCAGCCACCCACAGTGCTGGGAAAAACGGCCAGCAGGAAGAAATGCACACACGCACATAAAAAAAAAATAAACCTTTCTCAGGAGCAAATCTGTACAAAACCTTGGCGGTGCAGTCAGGAGGAAACTGGCTAAATGAAAAAATAGGGAAGAAGAAAACATAAGGAAACCCTAATCACAGCCCACTGTTGTTCTCCGTCCTGCTAAGCTGCTACGAGTTTGCCGAGGAAACGCAAGTTGAGGATTCTGAGCTGCTCTTCTGGGTTCATGCGGACAATGCCGTCTTCCCCATCAATGCTCAGCAGCATCCCCGTCGCTTCGCGGTCTTCTCCCAAGAGGACTTTGACCTGCAAGGCAGGAGAAAACTCAAGAGCTACTTGGCTAAAAAGCCAGGCTTCCCTGAGCCTTTTACTCAAAGGCAGGCCCAGCAAGGAGCAGCCACAGACCTCCCTGGACTGAGAGAGGGGAGCATTTTGCATTGTTAAAGGGCCACCCATTTCCCAACAACTGCGTTGACTAGAGTTTCACATGGGGGGTGCTTGACTAATTCAAAGCTAATCCAGCCCCCCAGCCCAGCCCACCCTCGTGTATCTACTCCCTCCTGCTCCATCTTCTGTTAATGATTTTATTTCGTCTTCTCCGTCACTTTGTATCTTATGATTTTAATGTTTTTTAAAATGTTTATTATGCTGTAAGCTGCCGAGTCATTTGAAAAGAGATAAATGATAGATAATATAGCTAGCTAATGGAAGGTAGATTCGATTCGATTCGATTGATGGATGAATGGTAGGTAGATAAGACAGACTGACTGACAAGGCTGCCTGGTGGAGAATGCTTCCACCTACCTTATCATTCTTGGCTGGTGTCACAGGCTCCAGGTGTTCGCTTGAAATGCTGACTACCTTTTCACATTTCTTAACGTAGACTGAACACATCCCGCCCTAGCAGGGCAGATAAGGGAGGAAAGAATGGGAGGGAGGGAGGGAGGGAGGGAGGGAGGGAGGGAGGGAGGGGGAAAAAAAAGAAAACCACCCAGGTGACAATCTGGAAGTGTCAATAACAGGAAAGCTCACCTACCTCTGGTGATAAGATAATCTATCCTTGGCCCTGCGGGAGCCAATCCCTCTCCTTGATCAACATGAAACGGTAGCCATAAAGATGTTCAAGAACCAGGAATAACCTACAAGAGGCCAGTTGCTATCCAGCCACTTACATTCACACTACGGATGATTCCAGTCTTTCCCACCACATGGCTGTCCAGGTACGTGTCGTGCACTTTGACTTCGATATCGGTGGTGACCCAATCGCTGGAGCTCTGCTCAATCCCAGAGCCCGGGGTGTGAGGGTTGTAACCACCTGGGGAAGGAGCCCCCGGGGTCATAGGGCTATAGCCCACTGGGCTGGGGCTGGGGCTAGCCTGGGGAGAGAGAGAGAGAGAGAAAGAGAGATTCCATGAGAAAATCAGGGCCGGTTCTAGGCAGGGGCCAGTGAAAGAGACCACTTAACTCCCACCCTTTCAGGACCTGAACGATTGGCTGGACCTACAAGGGGTCACCCATCAACCCACGTGCCACTTATGTCCTTGGAGAAGCAGCAAAGATGCCTTTCCAAAGGGGGGCTTATTTGTTTCTTTTGCAAATTTTGAAACGACTCATCTCCTTTACAGAGGGACTCTGGGCGGTGTACGGTACAATATTAAAAATTAAAAGAGTTTATAAAAGTTAGACATTTAAAAAGGGGCAAAGACGATTAAAAAACAAGGTGAAAGGAACATTTTGGGAGGGCTGAGGAGCCCCATGGGCTCCCGACATGAGGCTGTGGGGCTGTTTTAACTCTTTTTTAGAAGGCCAGGAGGGTGGGGGGACACCTCACATCTGGGGGAGGGGAAAGTATGCTGGTTGGAATACTTTAACCAACATGGTCCACAAATATTTTTTCCCTGCCTGACTAGGGGGAACTGGCCAACATAATGGGACAAAGTGAGGTTGGTGTGTGCCTGGACAAAAAGACAACTGATGGCTTTAAAGCAGGGGTCTTCAAACGTGGCCCTTTTATGACTTGTGGACTTCAAATCCCAGAATTCCTCAGCCAGCCCTCAGGGCTGGCTGAGGAATTCTGGGAGTTGGTCCACAAGTCATAAAAGGGCCACGTTTGAAGATCCCTGCTTTAAAGACAGAGGGAGAGAGGTTCCATCGGGTGGCTGGTCAAGCATACCTGGTAAGCCATTGGCGAAGGAGTCGGGTGGTAGCTGGCGGGGGAGTGGGTGTTCTGGTAGCCCACAGGACTGGGCGCCACTGGGTGGAAACTTTGAGGGCTGGGGCTCGGCTGGTAGGAGCCCTGAGGAGACGGGACAGCGTACGGAGAGAACTGGTCTGTGTTGTACCTTTACCAAGACAAGAGGCTTTGCTCAGAGCAGGGAGGGCATCCAACGGCCACAACATCATTTCCCTTCCCCACTCCGGATCTAGTACAGTCAGAGAATCAGCAACTATAAAGGAGAAGCTCCAGGGCAGCGTCTCAAAGAGAGAAGTATCTGTGAGGTCCTTGGTTCTTTTTCTTTCTTTCTTTCTTTCTTTCTTTTTCTTTCTTTCTTTCTTTCTTTCTTTCTTTCTTTCTTTCTTTCTTTCTTTCTTTCTTTCTTTCTTTCTTTCCTTCCTTCCTTCCCTTCCTTCCTTTTGTTTTCTTTCTTTCTTTCCCTCCCTCCTTCTCTTTCTTTCCCTCTTTTCTTTCTTCGTTTTGTTTCCTTTCTTTCTTTCTTTCCCTCCCTCCTTTTCTTTCTTTCTTTCTCTTTCTTTCTCTTTCTCTCTCTCTCTCTCTCTTTCTTTCTTTCGTCAATGCTAGAAGCAAAGCCCACTCCCTTCCACAACTGATGTTACCTAAATGATATGCCTCCAAGAAAGCCACCAGGCTCAAAAAGAACCAAGGACCCCACAGTGCTCCTCCTCTTCTTCCTCCCCCCCCTTCTCCTTCGCTCCACAAACCCCACTCCCTCCTAGACTGATGATGTTTACCTAGTTAGGGAATGAAAGGTCTGCAAGAAAACAGCCAAGCTCTGAGAACACCAGGAACTCCATAGAGCTCCTCCCCCTCTTCCCCTGCTTGCTCCTCCTCCTCCTCCTCTGCTCCTCCTCCACTCCACAAACCCCACTACCTCCCAGCACTGATAAGGCTACCCACTTGGGTCATGAAACATCTGCAAAAAAATCACCAAGCGCAAGGTGCACCAAGGGCCCCACAGTTCAGCCCTGAGTGCTACTGAGGCCCAGGACGGCCGTAGGAGGAGGGCTCCCTGAGCCTCTGCAAGGGCTCCTGACTCAGCCTGGCTGCCTGTCCCAAGTTAGCCAAGCAACACCTGGGCCACCATCTAGCCAAGAGACGTGAGCGCTGGTGCACTTACATGGCGGGGGTGCCAGGCGTCTGAGGGTTGTACGGAGGATTAACCTGT
Source organism: Crotalus tigris (assembly GCF_016545835.1). Taxonomy (NCBI): domain Eukaryota; kingdom Metazoa; phylum Chordata; class Lepidosauria; order Squamata; family Viperidae; genus Crotalus; species Crotalus tigris. The sequence continues at coordinate 949,076 of NW_024100488.1, forward strand.
GGGGAGGAAGGGTCTGGATAGCCTGGGGTCTGGGGGTTGGGGGTCGCCCCGTAGCCTTGGGGAGAAGGCGTCGGCTCATCGTCAAACCCGTAGTCAAACTCTTCCTCTGTCCTGTAGAAGAAGCCAAGTACCCAGTTCAGCCTCGGGGCCCTGTGCCGGGACTCCCCCAGCCCTGCCTCCCTTCCCCAGACCGGAAGGCCAACCTGGAAGGGGTGTTGGGATCCCAGGCGCCGCTCTGGGCAGGCGTCCGGCTGCCATCGTGTAAGGGTGTTTGGGAGCCGTAGTGTGGTGTCCGGTTTCCTGAAAAACAGACCCGCCTCACGTATCACAAGCCCCCTTTGGAATACAGGCAGTCCTTGAGGCGCAGGGCTCCAGCAGCTCAGCGGCCAGCCCCTTTTCAGGCAGCCTGTCCTCTCACAGTGTCCTCAGGTTACGGAATTCAACAGCCTGCCTCGTTGTTTTATTTATTTATGAGACTTATACTTTAAGTGCAAGCACTCTCTAAGCGGTGTACACCAGTAAACAATGTGTGTGTATATATATATATATATATATATATTTACATTGCCCCCAACAATCTGGGTCCTCATTTTACCTACCCCGGAAGGATGGAAGGCTGAGTCAACCTTGAGCCGGTGAGATTTGAACCGCTGACCTGCTGAACACAGTCAGCTAAAGTGGCCTGCAGTACTGCACTCTAACTGCTGCGCCACCTCAGCTCTTTCAAACACCCGCTAAGGCCTTCGAGGTCAGATGCTAAGAAACCCACCCACCGACCTCCCCTGGCCAGAGAGATGGGTGGGCCACCCGCTTCCTTCTACTCACCATCGTGCTGGGTGCCATACATGGGCGTGCGGGAGCCCGAACCGTACATCGGCGTCTGGGAGCCGTACATGGGGGTCCGTCCGTAGCCAGAGGGCATGCCAGACGGCTTTTTGGAATCTCTGCAAAAGGTGGAAGGTGAATGAGTTTGGTCCGATAAAGCTGGCACATCATCCCGTTCGGCTCGGTTGGGTCCTGGGTCTAGCCCAGAGCTGCTCCGTCCTACCCAGAGGACTTCTGAAACCAGGCTCTCCCTCCCTCCCTCCCCCCCCCCATCTACAATCTGGCTCCCGGCGGCTCTTACACAATGGTGAGATGCTCCCGATCCACTGAGATGGTCTGGCACGTGGAGTGCAGCTCTACCCTGGCGGTGGATTCCGTGGCATCCTTGACCATCCCGATGTAGCCTGGAAAAGACAAGCACAGAGGCTCCAGAGGCAGGTGTAGGGGGCGGTGTTAAAAGAGGGTTCAGCCTAGAATCTCTACGTAGCCGCAAATGAGCAAAGCCCAATTCTGTCGATCCTTTTCTAACTCCTAGGACGGGGGTGGGCAACTGTGGAACCCTTTACCACCTGTGGACTTCAGCTCCCAGAATTCCCGAGCCAGCATAGCTCAGCCTTTGAGCCTTTGGTGTGGGAAAAATAATCAGTGTGGCGACCTCTCACCTTTGTAAGACCCTCGGGAAATCCGCACCGTCTGTCCAATGAGCTCGTTATCCCGGCGACCCCGGCCTCGGTTCATGCCGCCTCCACCAAAGCCGCCCCGTGGCCCTGCAGAGGGTAAAAGCAGGTGTGCCAAGAGGCAGGACCTTCCCAGGCAGCTCCTGGGGTGGGGGTTGTGTGCATGGGGCCCTTTGCTGAAGACAGGTGTTGGGGCCACCCCAGGCAGGGTGCAAGTGTCTTCCTGCTGGGGGAGCAGATCTAACGCCTTTCCTCCTGTCCTCTTGGGAGGGCACTGCCATGGGATGGGTCCTGCCAATCTCAGACAGGCACCTAGCTTATCACTCCAGGGCAGGGACCTTGGTGCAGAGGCCAGGCGCTGTTTGGATACCTGGAAGTGGACACCCAGTTCAAAAGGGTGGGGAGGACCAGGCTGCAGCTGCCTCTGAATCAGATTTAACTGATTTGCTTGCCCAGTGAAGCCAATTTCAATCCTCTTCAGCCCACCTCATGCCAGGAAGGAGCGATTGCCCTCTCTGGCTCCATCTCTTCTTTGCTTCCCTGGCTTCTTCCCTTTCTTCTGCCTGCTGCAATTCCTGCCCTGCCAGGGAGGGGGAAGGATGGTGGGGAACCTCCCCCCAGACTCAAGAGGGCTGGCTCCCTCCTTCTACCCACCTCCAGAGCTGGGATGCATAGGGCTGCTCATCCGAGGACTCATGGGCACGAAGCCACCAGCCGTGACGTTGGTGACGTCCCGGGGCTGCCGAAAGGAAATTCAGTTTGCTCTAGTGGTGAAGGCACCGGGACAGAAAGCAGGAGAGCGCGAGTTCTAGTCCCGCCTTAAGCATGAAAGGGGGCTGGGCGACTTTGGGCCCCTCACCAGGAGACGGTGAATTCTAGTCCTGCCTTAGGAAGGAAAGCCAGCTGGGCGACTTTGGGCCAGTCCCCCTGCCTCAGGCCAAGGAAGGCTTATGGGGAATGTTTGCCACCTTGAGTTATTTATTAAAATAATAAAGGGAGTAAGTAAATAAGTGAAGTTAACAGACAGCTTGCCTAGGCCCTCCCCCCACCTTCATCCCAGCCTCCAGAGAAGGACCGAAGCCATGCAAATTTCAGGCCAGTTACGAGCAGCCTAACAGGGCTGGTCTGGCACGAAGCTTCTCTTCACAGACCCGCAAAAGAACGGGCATCGTCGCCTCCCTCGCCCATCGCTCGGGGCCAGAGGTGGACGGGGCGGCCTCACCTTGGACCCCCCCGCCAGAATCAAATGCTTCGTCTTGCAGACGAACATCCCTCCGTTCTCCACCAGCTTCTTGCAGTGCAGGAAAGCAAAGCCCCGGAAGATGTGCCGGATCTCCCCCTCGCGGCCCTGGAAGGAGACAGAGGACCGACAAGTCACAAGGGCTCCCAGACGAGTTACTCCGTCCAGCAACCACTCAAGGCTACTTCAAGACTGAAAAGAAGGGCCTAGAACAGGTCCTCACACTTATAACCACACACACACACTTATAACCACACACACACACACACACATACCAGTCCTTCTTTTCATTAAAGCAGGGGTCTTCAAACTTGGCCCTTTTATGACTTGTGGACTTCAACTCCCAGAATTCCTCAGCCAGCCCTGAGGGCTGGCTGAGGAATTCTGGGAGTTGAAGTCCACAAGTCATAAAAGGGCCAAGTTTGAAGACCCCTGCATTAAAGGGATGAAGCTGGCCAGCGAGAGACATTTCTCCCCTTGCGGTGCAGACATAGCTCAACGCCCGACCGGGTGGGTGGGTGGCTCACCGAATGAGACCCTTCAATGACCTTCACAATGTCCTTCACGTGGATATTGTTCTGCTCCGAGTCCAGGGACACTGCAAAGCGGTTGTCCTTCTTCCGATTCACCGCCTGGTGCCGGACAGTCACCAGTTGGTTGTTCATGCTCAGGACCTGAGTGGGGAGGAGAAGCGACCGAGGCTTAGAGACAGGCGACAAGAGGACGCCAAGGGGGTGTCTGTAAAGCCCCCCTTGCATCCCACAGGTCCATCCTCTGCCTCAGGGTGGTAGATTTGCGCCGACGGACCCGGGGCAACCAGCCTTGCAACGAAGGCTGAAGCACAAAAGAGAATTCTGCAGCGATTTATTAATTACATTTCTATGCTACACTTCTGGAGGGCATATCTTCCTTATTATTTTTGTTGTGGTTGTTTCTGAGATGCCAGCTTTTCAATTGGGACCCTTCTCTATGACAATGAGAGCTTCCCCTCCTTCTCATGTAAATGCCTTCTGAGCAGGCTGGCTGTCTTAAATGGGGCACGGAGCAACTATCCTTTAAGACAGTGGTTCTCAACCTGTGGGTCGGGACCCCATTTGGGGTCGAACGACCATTTCATGGGGGTCGCCAAACAACACAGTCTGCCATTTTTTTCCCCCTTTTCCTTAGCTGTGCTACTCCCTTTTATTCTGTTGGCTTTTGAAAGCCAATAGAATAGACTCTCTTGAACAGAGTCTAATTCTATTGGCTTTCAAAAGCCAATAGGAATTGTCCAGGCTGTCTCTGCCCTGCTGAGCCCGCCAAAAGTCCCAGTCTGCAAACGGTGCTGCACCAGTTGAGTAGTCCTCAACTTACGATCGGCTGGGGGTCGCAGCATTAAAAAGGTTGAGAACCACTGCTTTAAGAGCTTCTTTTAAAACAGTTTTTCTCAAGCTTGGCCATTTTAAGAAGGGTGGACTTCGACTCCCAGAATTCCCCAGCCAGTTGAGCTGGAGTTGAGAAACACCGCTTTAAGGTACTGCCAGGATTTGGTGTCACAATTCCTATTTTTACGGCACAGGATATTTGGAAATTAGGCTTGTGCCAAACTGGGTAGAGGGTCCGATGACCCCCCCCCCGGCCAGATTTGGGGGGGGGATTCTTCCCCATATCAGTCTTGCTCAACAGCAGTCAAAAGGTCACGGGGTTGCAATTTCTGAATCTGAACACAATCTGGAAGGGACACACACCCACCTGGAAGGTCTCGCGTTCGAGGCGCACAATGACCCCGACTGTCTGGGGGTCCAGCAGCACCAGTTCCCCCAGCTCGTGCTGGCCCCCCACATCCACACCAGAGGCGGTCTCGGAGCAGAGCTGAAGGTCTCGGGGGAGAACTTTGAGCTGTGGAGGGGGAGAGAAACAGTGGTTAAAGGTTTCTTGCCGACGTTTCATGACCCAACTAGGTAACATCATCAGTGTTAGAAGGGAGTGGGGTTTGCTCTCTGTTTTTATACTAGTAGCTTGCCCTATCTGTCTGGGTGGGGTGACGTTTTTTTCTTGCTAGTGAAACAAACCCCCACTTCTTTCCAACACTGATAGTGTTCCCTAGTTGGGTCATGAAACATCGGCAAAGAAACAACCAGCCTCAGAGAGACACAAGGACCCCACAATCCTCCCCTTCTCCTCCAGCCAGACCCATCACTCCAGAGGCCCCAAAGAGATCCCTCCAAATTCTGCTGGGCCACTCACCTCGTGCATTGTCAGGTCAGAGAAGAGGATGACAAAATTCTCCTCCACACGGACAATCAGTCCCGTGTCACCTTCAAAGCGCCCGGCGATGACTTTCACGTGATCCCCCGGTTTGAAGTATTTGCGCAGCTCCTGAGCTGGGAACTCCAGCATATCCTGGGGAGGGAGGGGAACAAAAGAGGAGAGGGTGGGGGACAAGAGCTCTCCCTGCAACAAGTGTGTGTGTGTGTGTGTGTGTGTGTGTGTGTGTGTGTGTATTGTTTCTTTGTTGGATGGGAAAGGAGGGTCTGGCCCTTGTGGAGCTCAGAGGTCGAGTTTTTGGCAGAGAAACTCCAAGGGTTACAGCAGATTTTTTTTCAGCCTTAGCAACTTTTAAGATTTGTGAACTTCAACTCCCAGAACTGAAGTGCACTCACTCATCTGGCTGGGGACTTCTGGGAGTTGAAGTCCACAAGTCACGAAAGGGCCACGTTTGAAGACCCCTGGGTTAAGAGGTCCCTACCTTGAGGTCTTCATGCCTGGGCATGATGGTGATCTTGTTCCCGTCCACGCTCAGGATCCTGCCCTGCAGATTGATCAACTCCCCTTCGCACACCTCCACGTTGTCTCCCGGCTGGAAGTTGTGTTCCCGTTCCTTGCCTGAAACCACAACAGGAAGGGGTGAGGAGCCCTGAAGGACCTGCCATACCCACACAGCACCCGTTTGGGAGAAGGAAGACAAACAAGAGGAAGGAAAGGTAGGAGAAGGTGGCAGGGGACGCACCTGTGCTCTCCGTCACCACTTCCAAGTCGATCCCTTCGGGCTGGTCCTCAAACTTCTCCAGCTCGGATAAAGTGGGCTTCACTCCTTCGGTGATCTGAAGTCAGGAAAAGAGCCAGCGATTGGGGAGGGGGCAAATGAACCCAGAGAGGAGTCTAAAGACAGGAACCAGAACTGGGTCCCACGCTTCCTTGGCTGGTAGAAGAGAATTTTTGTGGTACAGGGTTGAACTGTGGGGCCCTCTGAACTTGATGGTTTTCTTACAGACCTTTCATGACCCAACTAAGTAACATCATCGATGCTAGAAGAGAGAGGGGTTTGTGGGGAGGAGGAGGAGGAGGAGGAGGAGGAGGAGGAAGAGGAGGAGGAAGGGGAGGGGGAGAAGACTGAGGTGTCCTTGATGCTCTCTGTGGATATACTACTGGCAGTATATTCAGTAGCGGCACTGATGATATGACCTAGTGTGGTATTGCAATGTCTGCAAGAAAACCACCAAGCCCAGGAGGAACCAAGGACCCCACAGCCCCCCCCTCCTCTTCTTTTCTGCTTCCCTTCCAGAAACCCCACATCCTTCTTGCACTGATGTCACTTCCTAGCATTAGAAAACATTAAAAATGAAGAGGAGACTAGAGCAGGGGTAGGCCACCTTGGCTCTTTTATGACTCGTGGACTTCAACTCCCAGAATTCCTGAGCCAGCCATGCTGAGGGGAAAGAGAGAGGTTTCCAAGCTGAGCCAGGCTGGCTCAGGAATTCTGGGGGTTGAAGTCCACCAGTCATGAGGGGGCCATAGTTCCCCCATGCTGGCTCAGGAATTCTGGGAGTTGAAGTCCATGGGTCCTAAAAGAGCCGAGGTGGCCTACCCCTGGACTAGATGAAAAGGGACAACAGGCATATTGGTCTGTGGATTATTGGTCCAGGGGCCGTGAACTCCCATCCCAGACTCCAAGGAAAAACCCTCCCCCCCCCCAGCAGCCCCCCCTCCTCACCACAGCCAGCATCGCAAAGCTCTTGAAGAGGAAGCCTTTCCGGCTGTAGCGATTCCCTTCGAAGATGAGAAAATCCCCATCAGAGGCCACATCACCGCCCAAAGACCTGGACGGGGGAAAAGAGGCTTGGTGGAAAGCCCCCACTGGGGGGGGGAACTGCAGGGAAATTCAGCTGCCCCCCCCCGACGAGGGTTAGTTAAGCCAAAGCAGAGCAGGACACGTCAACTCAGAGCAGCTTCTCCAGACAACAGAATAACAGAGTTGAAAGAGACCTCGGAGGTCATCTAGTCCAGCCCCCTGCTCAGGCAGGAGACCTGCTACCATTTCAGACAGTTCTGTGCTCTTCGGCTCCGTCTGCCTTTCCCGAGGCCGATCCCAAGCCTGGCTCCCTCCCCACTCCTGGCCCGAGAGACTCACCGGATCTTTTCCGCATCAAAGAGACGCTGTGGGGGACGCTTGAATTTCTTCCATTTCGCCACCCAGTCTTTCTGCAACGGAAAGAGAGATTTGGACAGATGGTTACCCAAAACACCGAAATCTTTAGACAAGGGGCTACGACAGAGGCTGGTTCCCCTTTTGCATTTAACTATTCAACAATGGCTTCACTAGGGCTTTAGCCTTCTTTGTATCCATTGCTTGTATCCATCACCTTTGTTGATCTGGAGGAAGAGAAGAAATGATCCAACGGGGATGATGTGAGGTTATTGGAAATAACATTTGAAATAACGCCACGGCTGTCTTATAACACTGAGGACCGAGCAACTGCTTCCCCCCCCAAAGGCACCCAAATGTTAACAACGATCAAGAGAGAAAAATTAAGGCTCAGCGGGACGTGAAAAGGCTCAACGTGTTTCAATCTGGAGGACTTCCTGGAAGGCCGCCCATCACCTACCTGGCTCATGCGAGCTTTGATGCGATCAAAATCGATGCGTGGGATCATCTTGAGCGAGATCTGATTCTGGCTGGGCTCCACATAGTCTACCTGGCACCAAAAGAAGGAAGTGGCTCTGGTCAGGGTGGAGGGCCTCCGAGGAGAAATCAAAACACAGGCAGTGCTCAACTCTGGACCACAACTGAGCAAGGGGTTGGACTAGAAGACCTCCAAGGTCCCTTCCAACTCTGTTCTGATGGGGTTAGTGTCCTCTTCAGTCTTTAAACAGGGGGAAACTTGTAGAAGATGTCACAGCCTTTACAATTATTATTATTATTGTTGTTGTTATTATTATTCCCAAAATTTATGTTGCTAAGCGAGAAACTTGTTAAGTGAGTTCTGCCCCATTTTACAACTTTTTTTGCCACATGTGTTAAGTGAACCACTGCCGTTGTGAATTGAGTAACACAGTTGTTAAGTGAATCTGGGTTTCCCCCACGCTCCAGAAATATCTTCTGAAAGGGGTTACCCAATTTCCCTCTGAAAAATGCCCGACCTCAACTGGGCTCACCTGAGCGATGTCACCTTTGTAGATTCCCCTCTTGAGTCGCACCCAAGATTTGGGCTTGAGGTTGGTCATCTCTTTCACCACCTTCAGGACGTCGGTCATCTCCTTGATGGGCACCATCTGCTGGTTCCAGTAGCCCATCCGGAGGTTGCCCACCCCTTCGATGGCCTGCTTCACATGGGTCTGCTTGTAGGCCTCCACGTAGATGTAGCCCTTCACGTGCTCTGGAGCGACCACCGATTTGATCTGCAAGGGCTGTGAAGACACACCAGCAGGGAGAAGTCACACAACTCAGGGCAGGCCGGGCCAGGAGCTGCGAAGATGCAGCGAGAAGCTTTCCCCGTTGTTATTGCCAGAAACGCACAAAAGGTCCCCATGCACGAGACGGCAGGTTCAAGTGACTTTAGGTCAATCATCAGGAGACGATGAGTTCTAGTCCTGTCTTAGGTGTGAAAGCTGCCTGGGTGACCTTGGGCCAATCACCAGGAGATGGTGAGTTCTAGTCATGCCTTAGCCGTGAAAGCCAGCTGGGTGACTTTGAACCAATCGCAAGGAGATGGTGAATTCTAGTCCCACCTTAGGCGTGAAATCTGCCTGGATGACTTGTGGGCCAATCACCAGGGTGAGTTCTAGTCCTGCCTTAGACATGAAAGCCAGCTGGCCGACTCTGGGCCAATCCCCCTCTTTCTGCCCAATCGAAGGGGAAAAGATAAGGAGGGAGCATTGTGTTTGTTTGCTGCCAATTGTTGATAACAATTGTAACGGCTGGATATAAATAAAATCGGGCACAAGAAGAGTGAAAGGATCTTGTGTACAAGGAATGACTGCTCTGGTTTTCCTCCATCTTTTAAAGCAGGATAAGGCCTTCTATTCCTCTTCCAAGGTCTTAGCCATGCTCTGGCATATAGCCAGAAGATTCAGGAAAGACTCCTAATTTTATGGCCGGGCAGCCAGGTCAAAAAGGGCCAAAGACTAATGAATGGACGTGGGTCTCCCGTATCCAGGGACAAACAGACCTCCTTCTCCATCTTCCACCGCACTTACTGTGTCTGTAAACTGGTAGGCGATGAACTTCCTCATCAGGGCGACTGCAGTGGAACGCTCCTCTCCAATCTTGAGGGGGAACACAAGAGACACAATGTGGCTCCAGGATGGCCTGTGGACCACCTGACCTCCCCCCCCCCCCGTTCAGGTCAGCAGCACTGTTCAAGGTGCTTCGGGGTGGAAAGGATTAGCCGGTGACATCACCATTCCCTGGGGGACGCCCGTGGGGGCTCTGTTCATGTCCCCATCAAGGGAGCTGGAGCAAGTGACGGGAGCTCACCCCACTCAGGACTCGAACGCGGGCTTGCTAACCTCCAACCCAGCGTCCTAACTACATGAACCGTGGTGCTCCTGCCACCTGGCCTGAAGTCAAAGCAGCCACTTCATGAAGATAACCGAGTGTTTGTTTATAAAATTTATTGGCCACCCATTTCACCCTAGGGGGACTCTGAGCCGCCTACAGTATGCAGTTAAAATCTAAAAAGCCATTAGAAGCAAGGACACATGGAGGGGGGCAGAGTGGGGAGGGGAGGTGGGATCTGTTATTACTCAATCAACCACCTCCTTTGTGCTGTTCCCCCCACTGGGGCCCCTGCTAATCCTGACCCACAAAGACTTACCTTACATTTCACCGTCCAAAGGTTGGGGTCCCTGAATGGGGGGGGGGAGGAAAACAAAGCCCATTAAGGTTGATTTGTCACATTCAACAAGTCGTTCCTGCTCCATGGGATGACTCAAGGCGTCTCGGCTCGGCCACTTCAGCCATCACCACCACCACCGCCGCTGCCCTGTGGCCCCCACAAACTCTCCGTGCAACCCCACGCAGGGGAAATCCGCCATCTCTTACTTGACTCCCGGAAGCAGCTGCTGTTGGGTGATGTCATCAGAAAGCTCGTCGGATCCGCCATACACACTAAAGAGACCAAAGGAAAAACAAACCCTGCCTGAAAGGCCGGAAGAACACGGGAGACGGGACCGCAGATCAGGAACCGAAAGGGACTCTTGGCACAGGAGATGCCCCTACTCACGTCTCGCCCACCGAAGACTTGGCGTATTTCTTCATGTAATATTCGCCCAGCTCCTCCTCTCTTTGGTCCCTGCAGAGAAGTAGAAAAAAAGAAGAATGAACCACATGGTTGTAAATCCCCCTCTGAGTGGGAGCTGTACACATGGGTGGGTGTTCTAGCTTGTTATTGTGTGTTATTAAATTATATGCCGCCCAGCTTGCTTTCGCACAATTCTAGGCAGCTTTCAATCTGCCAAACTTGTATTATAGATTAAAAGCAAGACAATAAAGTTATCGAATACATAGCTAAGTGGTGGTGGGGATATATAATGGGTCATCTATTTAACCCAAGGTTCCCCAAACGTGGCAACCCTCATGTAGGGAGCCCGTGGGGCTGGTTAGTCCCAAAAGCCCACCTTTTAACTAACCTTAATAGTTTTAATCACTCTTGCCTCCTTCTAAACTTTTTTATCTTTTACATAGCTTTTATATTTTGACATTTTATTATACAGCTCTCAGAGTCCCTCTTTGAGGGAGAATGGAAGGTTCAGAAATGTAAAAATAAACAAACAAGCAAAACTATAGCCAACACGTAAATGGCTTGTCTAAACATTTAATAATGGCGTTATTCAGATATGAACTGAAACGAAGAACCTTTATCGGCAGCTGAGCCCAGTTCCTCCCTCCCCTTTCCCATTACCTCCACAAGTTCTGCAGTCTTCGGGCTCCGGAGCGGTCTTCGTCCAGCACCACATTGTCGATGTTGGAGGCTAAGAAAAGAGACAGAAGTTGGCAAAGGGCAAGAGAGGAAGGAGGAGCAGAGAGGCAGTGGGCACATCGGAGGAGAAAGCCGAAGAAGGGAGGACCAGCAGCTTCCAGATGTGATCTTTGGTGGCTGGGACAGCCCACTGCTCTCTGTCAACTCTAGAACATTTGCTGAGGAAAAGGAGGAAGGAAGGAAGAAGGTAGGAAAAAAAGAAAGACTTGCAGCCCTGGCAGTGCCCCAGGAAGCTACTGAGAGCTGCAGCTGGGCCTGCCCTGTTTCTGTGCACTGATGCTAGGCTGGCCTTATCAGAATATTAAGGAGAGACAGAGGGTTTTAGGTAGAAAAGCAACTGTAGGTTTGCGAGAGGATGTTTGCACACCCGAAAGTCCCTGCACGTAGAAAAGAGGCATGCAAAGAGAAGCAACTGAGTTGAGGCCGGACTCTTTGTCTACGCACAGAGATTTACTGGCACTCAAGGAGCCTCAGCTGGGGCCGATATGCAGATCTTGCAGGAGGCTTTTGAACACCTGGGCCACTGGACACCCTCGGACGATCCCCTGTGCTACCTGCAGCCGCTAAGCCCATGGGTGGGGCGCTCTTCCCCTCCCCTCCCCTCTCCCCATGGTCCCCCATTCATTCCGTCCCACCTGGCTGAAACGAAGCAGAGAAGGAAGGCAGCTGGTGGAGAGGAGAGGAGCTGGAATGGAGAGGAGAAAAACAAAAAAGTGTCTTACCTTCGATTTCTTCTGCTCGGGAGGAGGTGGTGGTGGTGGTGGTGGAAAGGCGGACAGTATGAGCCAAATAATACCATCAAAACCAACCACAGGGTGGAGGTGAATGGGGAACAGAAAAGCGGAAGGAACAAAATTAAGATGAGGTACAAACCAAGCAGAAGCGAATGAGATGCACGGAAACGCAAAGGAGAAGCCATCAAGGAGGGAGAGGGGAGGGAAGTGCTGGGGACAGGAGTGGGGGTAGTCTGGGAGGGGGCAAGGGCTGGGACCCAGGGAGGGCAGGTGGGGGGGGTGTCTCAGGGGCACTCGGTCACCGCCTCTAGCATTCTGTCAGCTACCGCTCAAAATAGACCCTTGTGCATCTCTGCAACCAAAGACTCATTCGTAGTTTTAACCCAGCCTCAGGACAATTTTTATAGAAGCATTTGGGTGTTACAGGTTGGGAAGTGGTTGCAGACATCCCAGAGGGGAGAAGAGACTATTTCTAGCCCTGACAGGAGAAAGAAGAAAAAAAAAAAGACACAAACTTTTGAAAAGTAGTCAACAGACTTTAAGAAGTGCATTGTTGGAACAGGAGAAATGTTCCCCAGTCATAATAGGAAGGAAATAGAAACCTATTGAAAAGACAGCTGGTTAAATTTCTTTCAGCTGATGGAAAACCACTCCCGAAAGCCAGGCACCCTGCAAGACACTGAGATTTTTCTCCCAAATTCCCAGCCAGCCTCCTGGATGCCCATTTAGGGAGTGCCGGGTGGGGAAGGCAGGTGATGGAGAACAGGAACCCCATCAAAACAGGAACTTAGAGGAAAAGGTATGCCACACTTGTACACTTGCAAGGTCTTGATTGATCCTGACCTCTAGAGCTCTCCGAATCTCAGATATCAGCACACGAAGCTGGTCGGCCCTACCTTTCTCCAGGATATCTTCTGCTCCATCCTCCCACTGATCTTCGTCTTCATACTCATCGTCAACATCTGGAAACAAAGAGAACGGGGGAAACCCGCACTGTGAGGAACAGTAAGAACTTGGTTTCTTTCCGCATACAACGTGTATCCTCAACTCAACAACACAACTGAGCCCAAAAGTCTCTTGCTAAGCAAGGAAGTCAAGTGGATTTTGCCCCAATTGATGACATTTTTTGCCACAGTTGTTAAGTGGCTGCTGTTAACACTGCAGTTGTTAAGTTAGTAACATATCGTTAAGTGAATCTGCCTTCCCCATTGACTTTGCTTATTGGAATGTTGCAAAAGAGGATCACGTGACCCCGGGACACTGTAATCGTATAAATATATGCCAAATTTTGATCAGGTGACCACAGGGATGCTGCAACGGTCCTAAGTGCGAAAAACGGTCCTAAGTCCCCTTTTCCAGTGCTGTTGTAACTTTGGTCATGAAACAAATGGTCGTAAGTGGAGGAGGACCTATATTCTGCACCCCTAAACCCAAACCATTAAGGCGGGGAGTTTTTACCCGCTTCGTCCAAAATAAAGCCTCCGTGTCTGGGTTTTTTTGCAGGCCGATCATCATCTTCGTCTTCCTCCTCGTCATATTCATCTTCCTCCTCTTCTTCCTCCTCCTCCACTTCCTTTTCGCTTTCTACAACGCTGCCCCGCTCTTCTGCCTGCAGGTACAAGGGAGAACCAGTTTGGCTAAGCTAAAGCTCGACGGAAGCAGTTTTCCTGGGAAGAAAGAGTTGGTTCCCAAGTCTGGCAAAGAGGAACTTTGAACCCCAATTCCAGGCTCACCTCATTCTCCTCCACCTCCTCAGGCTCGCTGCTGCGCTCGCTCTCATTTTCGGAAAAGTTGCTGTCTTCGCTGTCGGACATCTTGACCACGATCTCTGACCGTGGAAGAAGAGAAGCCCAGAGGGAAAAATTTGATGTGCCTGATGGGGCAGGAGGTCGGCTCAAACTGGGACAGATCAAAGGAGGACCCTGGGCGCAAAGGCTACCGTGTGATGGTCCTCTCACCCACTCCACCCCACTCCAGAAAGGCGGCTGGGTGACTTTGGCCCAGTCCTCTCTCTCAGCCCAGCCCACAGGGTTGTTGTGGTGTGGAGGAAGGAGGAGTATTAGATATGTTCTCCCCCGTGAGTCATTTATAAAAACAATGAAGACGGGATACAAACAAGCAAAGAAATAAACGGACAACCTACAGTGCCGCCGCTTCCCCCAGCCTCTGGACTCCCCATTTCCGACCGAAGCCCGTAGGAAAAGAGTATCAGCTTGTCAAACATGTTTAATTTTTATACCTTTTTAAGAATTATTACGGAGTGTTTATGCTTGTATGTTACTTTGTGCCTCGTCCATCTTGAAATCAACGGACCCGCAAAGAAAAAACCCTTTGGGGGAGGGGCAGCCCCAGCAACGTCTGGCCGGAAGAGGGCTGGCGGCTGGGGATGATGGGCATCGCAGTCCCGGCCCTTGAGAGGGTGGGGCCGCCCCGGAGGGGAAGATAGGACTTGCGGTTCGGAGAGGAGACCGGGGAGAATGGGGAGTGTAGTCCAGCGCCCTTGGGGAGCACCGGGCGAGTGGCTGGGGAGGATGGGAGCTGTAATCCAAGAGGTCTGCCACGCGGGCGGGGAAATCCCCCGGCGGGAAGGGCTCCGGAGGGGGGTCAAAGGTCGTTCTGGTTCTCCTCGGCGCCGCTTACCAGGTCCTCGGTCGCTCGGCCGGCGGCCCCAGCGGTCGGGGTGCCTCGCCCAGCTTTCTCCTCCCCGAGAGGGGCGAACAGGAGCGCCTCGAAGGAAAGCAGAGGCCCCCGCCTCCTAACGCGGAGATCCCGCCAAGTCCCGCGAGACTCGGAGAAGAACGCGTCATGGGAGAGCCGGCGCGCTGATTCGACAGGAGGCTCCCGCGGGTCTGGGACGGATGACGTCACAACGGGCCACTCTAGGCCGGCGCCTGTCGCCTTGCTCGCTCCTCAGAACCCACGCCCGAAGTAGGCGGCGATTCTATTTTCCAGCCGGCGGGCCGTGTCGTAAGAGGCGCTGATTGGCTGGCTTGGGGCAAGCGTCCCAGCCAATGGCAGAGCTCGGATGCAGCGGCTGGGGGCCATCTGGAGCGGGGTGCGCATCCCTCGTGCTGGGCGAGAGTGGCAGGTGGCGATTCCCATCAGCCGCAGCCGCCTCTCTGACAGCTGGGGATGATGGGAGTCGGGCTCCAATATTCAATAAATAATTTAAATTTAAGAAATGTAAGAAATAAAGTGTAATAAATACAATAAATAAATAAATGCAATAAATAAATACAATAATAAATGAGAGAAAGGAAGGAAGGAAGGAAGGAAGGAAGAAAGGAAGGAAGGAAGGAAGGAAGGAAAAGAAAGAAAGAAAGAAAGAAAGAAAGAAAGAAAGAAAGAAAGAAAGAGAAAGAAAGATGGCAGGCACCTAATCAAAGTTGGGCAGTCAAGACCCTCTGGGAGCTTGGAAGGGGGTTAAGCTGCCCCCTCAGCCAGGGAAGCCTCCTGGAGGACTTGGAGCCAGCTGCCCTCTTGCACCCTGGTCCACCTCACAGGGTTGTTGTGGGGAGCATTGCACAAAATCCACATTGAGCTGCTAGAGAAAGGACAGGATGCCAGTCCAGCAAAGATGCAGAATAAAATGAGCGTGAGGGAGTTTGCAGCTGTTTTTTGTGTTACTTTGGGCTTGTGGAGCTTCTTGAGGTCAACCAGCCCAGCCTTGGGCTTCAGCAGTATCTCCTCAGAAAGCCATTCCTTCCACAGGCCACCCCTCTGCCTTCAATTCAAAAACCCAATTAACAGACAAAACACAGAAGCAGCAGCAGCATCTCTACTCCCCCCTCCTCCTCTTTCTGTAGATCAGACTTCCTCAAGAAATGTCCTCCTGAAGTGAGATCACAATACGCATCCTCCCCAGCCAGCACGCCTAATGGACTAGATCGCCCCCTCATTAGCAGGGGGACCATGAAGTTGCCCACATTTAGACCTCGGTAGACCAGTAACCACAGTTGGATCATAGTATTATATGATTCCTTTTGGATAGGGCTGAATCACACAATCTAAGGCAGGGGTGTCCAACGTGACAACTTTTAAAACTTGTGGACTTCAGCTCCCAGTAAATCATAGACTACTTTATTTATTCCCATCTCCAAGTTCTTGATGCAAAATGTATAAACCTTGAGCAACTCAGCTCCAAGTTACCTAAACCCTCTTTTTTCTTGATAGGCTTAGTGATCTGCTGATCGATGGAATCATTATTGTTTTATTGTTATTATAGTTGTATGTGATATAAAAATATTTGTTTTGCTTTGTTTTTATTGGCATTATGGTTTATACGGCTTCTATAAGCCATCTGATTTGTTGGACTGAAGTCCCATAACAAAATCTAGAACAAAAAGAAAGGCATAAACAAAATGTTTTTTTTTTCCAGTAGCCATTGAAGGATAGCAGTTGGGAATTGACAGAGAGATGACCAAGTCACAAATCATTAATTTTTCTCCTCCATCCTTTTGAGTTTTTTCACCTGGAAAAATAGAGAAGGAAAATTCACGGGAATGCAAGAACACGATGGCTCCCCTCCCTCCCTCCTTTGACAAACCAAACTCAGCTACCTGGAGGATAAGTTTTCTTGAGGAAATAAACTTCTGAGGACTGTAAGGTCCTGCCTGGATTCTTTTAAGGGAAGACACAGGCCCCACCTTCTCTCTCAGGGATGTAGAGGTATCCTTTCTGCGGACTACTAGCTCTTCATTTTCTCAAGGGAAAATGGGATGGGATTCCTCCAGGTGGAAGATGAAAGCTCTGTGTGCAAGAAAAATTCTCCCAAAGCAGGACAGGTAATCCTCAATTTACAGCCATTCCTTTAGTGACCATCCAAAGATACAACGGCATTGGAAAAAAGTGACATATGACCGGTTTTCACACTTAGGACCGTTGCAGCATCCCCACAGTTACATGATCCAAATTCGGACCCTTGAACAACTGGTGTAGGGTCTCCTGCTTGAGCAGGGCAAGGTTGGACTAGAAGACCTCTTAAGATCCCTTCCAACTCTATAATTCTGTATTCTGCTCCCTGCCCTACTACAGATGGGTCCTTACCTGCTTGGGAATGCTGGGGGAAGACACCATTCTTCAATTTTCCTATGCAGGCTGGCCCTCTCGGCTATTTATTTCCAAGCCGTGGGGTCCTTGTCTTCTTCGTTCTCTCACCAGGAGGCACAGAAGATGCTGCCAGAAGAATAAAAACGGGATCCAGACAGCTGTGAAGAAAAAAGAAATATCTATTCCTAAAAGAAAACGGTTTGCCTTTAGGAGCAGCTGCAAAGAAATGGGGTACAGCTGCAGACTTTTATAGGGGGAGCTTGTCCAAGGTGTGGAAGTGTCTACTACGTGCTGATTCTAGGGCAGGGGTCTAGGCTGGCTGAGGAATTCTGGGAGTTGAAGTCCACAAATCATAAAAGGGCCAAGTTTGAAGACCCCTGTTCTAGGCTGACACTTGAGGGGCATGTTTATATCTGTGTGTGCGTGTGTGTAAGTATGTATTCTTGTGAACATGCAGTTCTGTTGGGAGACATAATTTAATTAACTCTATCTTTGTTTGCAGACCTTCTCCTTTGATATGTGGATTAAGTCTGGGTAACTTATTTGGGAGTTGGAGGAAGTTTGAGTAAAGGATTTTCATCTCCATTTGTTATTTTTATTTGATTAATTGATTTTCAGCTGGACCGCCAATTATCTAGTGGAGACAGTGATTCTCAGACCATTGTGGATTCTGTTAAGGTTTTAAGGGAAGACGAGATCAGTATAAAGAATAAAATATATCTGGATATAAAATTTCTGACAATGCCCAGCAGCCGTTGTGCCAGCGCATTGTTGCCAGAATCCCTGGCTCTCATTCCTGCATTGACCTGAATGGTCAACAGTTTCAAGAGGTCTTCGTCCATCATCCCTGATCAGCTCACCAGCCTGGAAAAGCCCTCCCTGCAGGTGGGAGGCAGCTTCTGAGGGTGATGCCAGCTCATTTTTAACTTCCGCTAGACCTGGTGGTTGTTCACCGCGGACGTGGGAGAAGAAGGGGTGGTCTGGGGAATGAGGGTGGAGTTTCCAGGCCCCAAACTTGGGCAGATGTCTTCCAGGTGGGCACCCCCCGTACTGCAGCTCCACTGAAACAGCTCCAGAAGCCGCCTTAGGAAAGCCATCACGGGCTTCTCTGGGTGAGCCTGGCATGGTGGGCAGGTGGCACAGCGGCTGATCTGGCCGGTCCTCTGCAGCTTCCTTTTCAGCTGCTCCAGGCACCGGAGGAGCTGGGAGAGAATCTTGGAGGGCTCCTCCTGCTCCTCCTGGATGACCTGCACTTCCAGGTAGAAGCAGTCCAGGTTGTTGGCGTAGCAGACCTACGAGACAGACACCAGTTGGCAGGAATGAAGGGGCAGGAAGAGCTTTTGGGCTGATGCAGGGGGGAGGGGGAGTCAGAGGTGCTCAGCTCCCTGGAGCCAATCCCCCAATCCCCCCTGCCTCCTTGATCAAAGGGGCACCAGAATGGCACAAAGCTCTACTCAGACCAATTGGCCATCAACAGGCACACAGAGATAAAGAACATCTACCCACCACTCAAAAGAGACAGTTAAAAAGCCCCAAAGGAAACAAAAAGACCCGACACGCACACACCTCCTCATCAGCACTAGAAAACCAAAGAAGCAGAGATTAACACCAAGATTAACAACAGACCAATAATCAGGAAGCAAAACAATACCCCAGTCAAGGAACTACCAACACAGACAAAAAAGATAGCAGTAAACAACAGCCTAATCAAGAGACCACCAGCAACGACAGGGCGAGTCACTGGTATATGAAAATAATAACAGCAAACCCAGATCCCTTCTAGCATTAATGATGTTATTTAGTTGGGCAATAAAACTCTGCAAGAAAACAAAATCTTAGAGAGCACGAAAGACCCCACAGTTGTTGCCCTCCTCCTCCTCTTTCTCCTTTTTCTCTTCCTCTCCTCCTCTTCTCATCCTCCTCTTCCTCCTCCTCCTCTTCCTCTCATCTCCTCCTCATTTTCTCCTCCTCCTCTTCCTCCTCCTCCTCCTCTCCGCAAACTCTCTTCCTTCCCCCACTGTTACCTAGGTGGGGCATGAAACATCTGCAAACAAACAACCAAGCTCAAAGAACACCAAACACAGGGGGGTCCAACCTTGGCAACTTGTGGACATCGATTCCCAGAAATGATATAAAAGTCCCATTTCACCCTCGATACGCCCAAGAAGCCCATACCGTGATGTCCTCCGGGGTGTAGAGAGGCCCGATGCTGCTGGAATTGCCCTGGAGAGGAAAAGGACAGTCCGTTAAGGTTGGGGTGGGGGGCAGCTTTTGAAGCCGGTGCTGCTGTGGAGACCCTGAGTTCTTTCTGACACCCCCAGATCCCGATTCCTGCTGCTGAAAACTGGTTGCATGGCTCTTCCCCCCCCCCAGTTTTAAAGCAGGGAATAGGGAAATATGACCTTCGTCCTAAAATAGTTGCACAGAAATTAAAAATGAAAGAAAATGAAACTATAAATTCACAGATTTTCTGGAGGGAAATTTAAACTAAACAGCGGGGACAGGGAGTTAATTGATACGGAACAACCCTGTCCCCGGCAATTTAAAAACTATAGGGCTATCAGTCCATGTAGCACAGATGTGTGTGTGGACAAGAATACCAACCTTGCTACCAATCAAAATGAAGCCTCTAATAGCGAGTGCCATATAAAGTGCACTAACCAAATAGGTGGTAAGACAATAGGGGAACTCAGGCACCACACAGGTTATGTAGAAAGGAAACACAGGGCCACCCACAAAGGACTCAAATGTTTATACACCAATGCACAAAGTATGAACAGCAAACAGGGTGAACTAGAAATTCAGGTTAATGAGGGCAGATACGATATTGTTGCCATTACGGAAACATGGTGGGATGAAACTCACACATGGAACACACAGCTAGAGGGATTTAAATTATTTAAAAGAAACAGACCAAATAAAAGAGGAGGTGGAGTTGCTCTCTATATAAGAAATAACTACATCTTCACAGAAATAGAGTACAACAATGATAAAAACTGTCTTGAATGCATTTGGGTCAATATAAAAGGGGGGGGGAATGACATTGCCATAGGTGTATACTACAGACCACCCAACCAAACAGAGGAAATAGATGAACTTTTTGCTAGTCAGCTAACTAAGGTATGTAGGAAGCACATCACAATAGTAATGGGGGACTTTAACTACCCTGACATCAACTGGGAGACAAACTCCGCACCAAGTGGAAGATCAAACAGGTTCCTGGCAAACCTAGCAGACAACTTTGTCTCCCAAAAAGTAGAGAATGGAACTAGGGGATTAGCCATTTTGGATCTAATTCTCACTAACAGAGATGAAATGATAGACGGTGTTGGAGCCATAGGAACCCTGGGAGGAAGTGATCATGCAATATTAGAATTCAACATTATAGAAGCACAACCAATAGAACACAGTCAAACTAGAGTCTTGGACTTCAAGAGAGCTAATTTCAATAAACTTAGAGAGGGCTTGGGAAGGATTCCATGGATGAGAATCCTCAAGGGGAAAACAACTCAAGAAGCTTGGGAAATTTTGAAAAATGAGATAATAAAAGCACAGTCTAGCACAATACCAACAAAGAGGAAAAATAACAGCTCTCAAAAGAAACCAGCATGGCTGCATAAAGAACTCTCTGACAAATTGAAAGATAAAAAGGACAAGTATAGAAAGTGGAAAGAGGGGAACATAACTAAGTCAGAATATCAGCAAATAGCCCGAGCCTGCAAAGATGAAGTGAAGAAAGCCAAGGCTCAAAATGAACTGAGGCTTGCGACCAAAGTCAAAAATAACAAAAAAAGCTTCTTTCAACATGTAAAAAACAAGAAAAAAGTGAAGGAAATGATTGGTCCATTAGTGGGTGGAAGTGGCAAGAAGGTGACAAGCAACAGGGAGAAAGCAGAACTATTTAACTCATTTTTTGCATCTGTCTTTACACAAAGGGAAAAAACAGACCAACCTATCAAAAATAGTGCCACAAAAAACAAAACAGAAACACAAGTTAAGATAGGCAAGAAAATCGTTAGTGAGCACCTGTCCAGCCTAGATGAGTTCAAATCGCCAGGACCAGACGGATTACACCCCAGAGTTCTCAAGGAACTGGCAGATGTGATATCGGAGCCACTGAACTATATTTTTCAAAGATCCTGGAACACAGGGGAACTACCAGAGGACTGGAAAAGAGCTGATGTAGTTCCCATCCTCAAAAAAGGAAAAAAAATGGATCCAGGAAATTACAGACCTATCAGCCTGACCTCAATACCTGGGAAGATCCTGGAAAAGATAATCAAACAACGAATCAACGAACACCTAGAGGCAAACAAAGTCATTACTAAAAGCCAACATGGGTTTGTCAAAAATAGATCATGCCAGACAAATCTTATTGCATTCTTTGACCAAGTGACAAAATTAGTGGATCAGAGGAATGCTGTGGACATAATTTACTTGGACTTCAGTAAGGCATTTGATAAAGTAGATCACAACCTACTACTTGACAAGATAGAAAAATGTGGGGTAGACAGAACCACCACCAGATGGATCCGTAGCTGGCTGACCGGCCGTACTCAGCGAGTGGTCCTCAATGGAACTGCATCTATATGGAGGGAAGTGTGTAGTGGGGTGCCCCAGGGCTCTGTTCTGGGCCCATTACTCTTCAACATCTTCATCAACGATTTGGATGAAGGGATAGATGGGGAACTCATCAAATTTGCAGACGACACCAAGCTGGCAGGAATAGCCAACACTCCAGAAGACAGGCTTCAGATACAGAAGGATCTGGACAGACTTGAACACTGGGCACTAACTAACAAAATGAAATTCAATGGTGAAAAAAGCAAGGTTCTACATTTAGGCAAGAAAAACCAAATGCACAAGTACAGCATAGGTGGCACCATGCTCAATAGTAGTAACTGTGAGAGGGACCTCGGAGTCCTAGTAGACAATCACTTAAATATGAGCCAGCAGTGTGCTGCAGCTGCCAAAAAGGCCAACACAGTGCTAGGCTGCATTAACAGAGGGATAGAATCAAGATCACGTGAAGTATTAATACCACTCTTCAATGCCTTGGTAAGGCCACACTTGGAATACTGCATCCAGTTTTGGTCACCACGATGTAAAAAAGATGTTGAGACTCTAGAAAGAGTACAGAGAAGAGCAACAAAGATGATTAGGGGACTGGAGGCTAAAACATATAAGGAACGGTTGCTAGAATTGGGTATGTCTAGTTTAACGAAGAGAAGGACAAGGGGGGACATGATAGCAGTATTCCAATATCTCAGGGGCTGCCATAAAGAAGAGGGAATTAAGCTATTTTCCAAAGCACCTGAAGGCAGGACAAGAAGCAACGGGTGGAAACTAATCAAGGAGAGAAGCAACCTAGAACTAAGGAGAAACTTCCTGACAGTGAGAACAATTAATCAGTGGAACAGCTTGCCTCCAGAAGCAGTAAATGCTCCAACACTGGAAGTTTTTAAGAAGAGACTGGACAGCCATTTGTCCGAAATGGTGTAGGGTTTCCTGCCCGAGCAGGGGGTTGGACTAGATGACCTCCAAGGTCCCTTCCAACTTTACTACTATTACTATTACTATTACTATTAGCATTTCCAAATCCAGGAAATTTAAAATCTCAGCTTTGAACGTACATAATGTGTCCCTCACACCCAAAATCCCCATTAGATAGAAACTCAACTTCAAAGCCCCTTAAACAAACCAATGCATCTCTGGCTACATATTATCCCAAGCCAGGATCTCGCCCGCCGCTCTCTCAAGAGAGATGAGCAAGAATGTTGGCAAGGAACAGCACCAAAGAAGGGAAGAAAGAACAGGCCGTCCTGCCCTTGTTGGTTATGGGATCAAGATAATCGGGATGTGCGCCTGTAAATCATCTCGAGGCTGGTGGGCTGAGGCGTCTGGATGAAGACATTGGAGGGCCTTCAAAGAGGCACTGAAGATTTGTCTCTTTGGGACAACTCAGTTTGAGTGGTTTTGGCCTGTTGGGGTCCTTGGTGGTCTCTGAACTGGGCAGTTTTCTTGCAGACATTTCATTACCCAACTAGATAACAGCATCAGTGTTGTAGCCTTGAAGATGTTACTTAACTGATCATGAAATGTCTGCAAGAAAACCAGGTTTAGAGTTTATAGAATATTGTTTGTGATGCTGACCATTTGCATCCTCTTTCTTTGACCATTACAATTTAGCTTTTTGAAACATCCCAGGCACCCGCAGTGCATTCAATAACCCACAATTCATTAACCCACAATTAAACAACTCCAAACCCAGTTTTTGTTGCATTTAGGCTTGGGCGCCCTTCGGTTGTCTTCTGAGAGGTGGAAGTGCTTGATGTCCACTCACCATCTTCTTGATGAAGGTGTCCAGCAGCCGGATGGATTCCTGCTGGCACAACGGTGGTCTGCTGGCCGAGAGACCCATGACGGACACGGCCCAGAGGACTTGGTAGAGACAAGGCGGGGAGGAAGATCTGGCGGTACGGCCCATCTTAGGCGAGCAAAGCTCTGCATGGGTACAGCCACATGGTTAGAGGTGTCTGGAGGATATAGCCTATAATCAGCAGAAATGGTCAAGAAAAATAAAACAAAGAAACCCTTCTCCTTCCCACAGTTCCTCCTTTGAGGTCGAGATGGGGAACCATCAGACGTGAGAATCCCAGCCTGGGCAACTGAAGTGGATCATGCCCCTCCTGTTCCTTCATAAACGTTGGACACCATCCTTTGGAGCAGGGGAGTCTTTGAACTTGGCCGCTTTAAGACGGCCAAGAATTCCCTAGCCAGATGAGTGGACTTCAACTCCCAGAATTCCCCAGCCAGCTATGTTAGAGCAAAGAGGATCATATAACCCTGGGACATGGCAACCGTCCTAAACACAGGCCAGTTGCCAAGCATTCAAATTTTGATCACGTGACCCCGGGAATACTGCAATGGTCAAAAGTGTGAAAAATGGTCATAACTTACTTTCTTCAGTGCCGTTGTAATTTCCAAAAGTCACTAAATGAACTGTTGTAAGTCAAGGACTGCACTGCACTTTTCATTTTCTATTAAAAAGGGGGGAAAGAAGCATAATTGTGCCCAAGCGCTTTCAAACAATTGTGGTAATTTCATAAATTAAATTCTGTGGCATTCATTTGCTCTCAGCAGAAGAAGCCTGGCCCGTTGTAAAACTGAAACTCTACACAAACACACACAAACACACACACAAACATGCCCACTTTCGATACTGTGGGTCCTGATGTGCCCAAACGCCTTGTTACATGCTCTGTGAGACATCCCTTGCAAACCAGCTTGACATCTGCAAGAATTCCCGATCGTTTGTTTTATTGCTGTGATAAAGATCGAGCAAACGCAACAAGAGATTACCAGATTAATCCGAGGAAAAGATTTTAACGGGGCTTCTGAGATTTTCCTGAACCAGGCAGCCAAAGAAGGAATAGAAGCTTTTAATCAAAGCTCATTCAAGACGGATGGGAAAGTATGAAAACATGTCCTATCGCTTGCAACTGCAGCTGGGCCTGACAAGTGCAAAACACTTGGCTCAGTGGATGGTCCCTAGTGGGTAGCGTGTTACTGGGAGGGGCAAAAAAAATCACAGACCGGGATGTGTAAAAAAAAAATGCTTTGGTCAAAATGTCGACACGGAAAGAGGAGAAGAAACTCTGAGGTGGTTGGGTGGGTGATATACAGATAGTCCTTCACTTACAACAGTTAGTGACCATTCAAAGTTACAACAGCACTGGAAAAAGTGACCTAGGAGCATTTTTCACACAACCGTTGCGGTCACGTGATCAAAATTCGACTGCTTGGCAACTAGCTGATATTTATGATGGCTGCAATGTCCCAGGTCACGTGATCCCCTTTTGCGCCCTTCCCAATTGACTTTGCTTGTCAGAAGGGGGGGTTGGGCAGAGAGACAGGATCTGGCCAAAGTTGCCCAGCCAGCTTTCAAGGCTAAGGTGGGGCTAGAACTCACCGTCTCCTGGTTCCCAGGCCAGCACCTTAACCACTACACCAAACTGGCTCAAGATGCACACAAGAGGAGGAATCACCTGTTGTCGTGCTTTCCACCTCTCTTTTGTTTCCTTTATCTTCATAAAAAAAGGGTTAAGCCTGGAATTTGCAAAGGTCTTTGGAGCAAGCGGAGCGAAATATCTCCATTTTCTTTCCAGTGGCTCTGAAAAATGCAGATAATAGTAATAGCAGTAGTAGTAGTAGTAGTAGTAGTAGTAGTAATAATAATAATGATGATGATGATGATGATGATGATGATGATAATAATAATAATAATAATAATAATAATAATAATAATAATAATAAAGTTGGAAGGGACCTTGGAGGTCTTCTAGTCCAACCCCCTGCTCAGGCAGGAAACCCTATACCATTTCAGACAAATGGCTGTCCAGTCTCTTCTTTGAACAGAGTAACACTAGATAATGTAGTAGGTGATCAGTGTTAAGGTGTCTGTCCTTTTTAACTCCTGCCTATTCTTTTTATCCCCTGTGTTGATTGGGTGTTGTCGTCAGGGGTGTGGAGGGGTTGCTGTTTTTTATTCTTTCATATTGGGTTTTTTATTGATTGTAAGCTGCCCAGAGGAGCTTTTTCAAGAGGCAACCGGACTTTCTTTGTTTTCCCTGGAAGACATTTCGCTTCTCATCCAAGAAGCTTCTTCGGTTCTGACCTAATGGTGGAGAATGGAAGATTTATATTCCTTGCAGTCAGAAGAAGCTTCTTGGATGAGAAGCGAAATGTCTTCCCGGGAAAACAAAGAAAGTCTGGTTGCCTCTTGAAAAAATGCACCTTTGGGACCACCAGTATCTGGAGGACTGAGGCTCTCCATAGACAGAAGCTACCCAGAGCCCTGAGAGTCATATAAATCTTCCAAATAATTAAATAAAATCTTTTCCTTCATTTTCAGATCTCCCTGCCTCATATCCTGCTTCTCCAGTGAACTGCTTCTGAACTTCGCCGAGGTTTCATCCACACAACTCCAGCTCGGGTTTTGCACACTAGTTGTGCTTCCTGCACTCCTGGACAGGGGACTGACCGGGAGTGCACTGGGTGCATCCTGAAGCAGAAAAACAATATTTTCCCAACAGTAGCCACCATCTTTCCCCATTTCAGCTTATTTTCCTTGACAGCAAGAAACATTCGGGGACCTTAGACGGAGGCGGGTGCAATAAATTTGCATTCTTTCTGTCCCTCTGCACTTCTTTCTACGTTTCTTTGGAAAATGCTTTTCCCCCCACACACCAAACTTTAGAGGAAAGAAAAGGGGCAATAAAGACCCTGCGTTCTCTCTCCATACATCCCCCCGCCCATCCACCCCAAAGGGCCATCCGGACCACTAGATCCAGGGTCCGTCCTTTCCTCGCTTCTCCTTCCCCCCAAAACACTTCCACCCACCTTCCAGAAAAGTTCTTCGGAGGATCTTTGGAGCAGCCGAGTTGGGACCCTTACAGAATCCTTCCAGGGAGAGGTCTGGATCTCAAAGTTTCCAGCTGAGAGACACCACTTAGAAGGCGCCGCTCTGGATGTCCCACCTTCTCCAGCGTAAAAAGTTCCTTTCCTGAAACTGCAGCCTTCTCCTCCCAAAAAAAAGAGAGAGTCCGGATCGCAGCCCTTTGGCTAGGCCTCTTTCCTTCTCAGGCCAACTCCTTAATCTGCCAAGAGGTCAGGGATCTCTCAAGAGTGATCCTTTGCCAGCAGCCCATGATGATGATGAGCGTGATGCCTTAACCGTGATGCTTTTTAAGGAACCGGGAGATGCTAGTTTGCTTAGTCACTGAACACCTACCTGCCTGGTCTCCCAGGTGTGGGGCAGGGGGATGGCTGAGCCCCTGTAGGGTTATTTTCCACAGCTCACGCTGTGCCTGGAAAATGACAAATCATGTTTTATTCCAAGCCCACCACCCCTAAGTTGTAACAGACTAGAAGGAAGGAAATTTTAAAAGTGTGATACAAAATTACAGAATAGAATAATGGAGGTGGAAGGGATCTTGGAAGTCTTCTAGTCTAACCCCTTGTTCAAGCAGGAGATTCTATACCATTTCATATAAATTGATGTCCAATTTCTTCTTGAAAACCTCCAGTGTCGGAGCACCCACAATTTCTGTTCCACTGGTTAATTGTTTTCACTGCCAGGAAATTTCTCCTTAGTTCTAGGTTGCTTCTCTCCTTTTTTAGTTTCCATCTGTTGCTTCTTGACCTGCCTTCAGGGGCTTTGGAGAATAAGATGACCCCCTCTACTCTGTGACAGCCTCTCAAATATTGGAACCACATGACTGGCTGGGGAATTCTGAGAGTTGAAATCCACAAGTCTTAAGCTTCTGAGGTTGGACACCCTGGTCTAGGGGCTCCTGCTAGAGCAGGGGGTTGGACTAGAAGACCTCCAAGGTCCCTTCCAACTCTTGTTATTCTGTATTCTCCCTCTTGCCTCCTTTTGCTGGCTGGAAGAATAACAGAATAACAGAGCTGGAAGGGACCTTGGAGGTCTTCTAGTCCAACCCCCTACTCAAGCGGGAAATTTCAGACAAATGGCTATCCAATCTCTTCTTGAACATCTCCAGTATTGGAGTACCCACAACTTCTGGAGGGAAGCCCTTCCACTGATTAATTGTTCTCATTGTCAGGAAATTTCTCCTTACAGGTATATGTATATTTATAAGAATAGTATTTAGAATTTGGCTTCTGTAATTCTGAATTTCCCTTCCGGATTCTTAGGAACTTTTATTTCCTTTTTTTTTTTTCAAATTGCCCTTACTTTTCTTTAATGTGACCTACCCTGTGTCTCCTGCAATCAGGCAGCCTCTGAATTATATTCAATAATATTTTGGTTGTTTAGCCAGCAGCTGATGAATGTTGCTTCCGTTTGGGATGACTAATGGCCATGATAAGCTCATTCTGCCACTGGTTTTAATTCCTCCCACTCATCTAAGATAGGTTGAGAGAAGTCTCCAATATTTTCATATCCGAGCAAGAAAAGTCTTGCTTAAATGAAATGAAAGAAATAGTACAGGACCTCCTCCTTGAGCGGGGGGGGGGGGGGCTGGACTAGAACAAGGCTTTTCAACCTTTTCACCCATGGTACCACTTTCAGGATACGGCAACATCCGAGGACCACCAGTCGCCTAGCAAGGTGTCAAAAACTTGATGACCAAAAAAAAAAAAAAGGTGATAAAGTACAGGTAGTCCTCGACTTACAACAGTTTGCTTAATGACTGTTCGAAGTTACAATGACACTGAAAAAAGTGGCCAAGTCACAGCCGAGCAAGACACCTGCCTGCTCACCTGGCAGCGCTCTTCCTCCTGTCCAAGGTTTTCATTGTGAGCATTTCTGTTGAGGATTGGCAGCGGGGGTGGGGTGGGGGGGTGTTTGGTTTTTATCCCCCCCATCTGCTGGGTGGTTGCAGCAGGTTTTTCTCACTTCACATGACCCTGGGACACTGTGGCCGTCATAAATATGAATCAGTTGCCAAGCATCTGAATGTAAATCACAAGAGCCTGGAGAGACTGCAACAGTCCAGCTGATCGGCGCTTCTTCTGGGCTCAGCAGAAGTACCAGGATCAGCGCTGAGTTGCAGCTGGATCCTGGCGCTGATCCTGGCGCTTCTGCTGAGCCCTGACAGCCCTGCAGCTCCAGCCGTCTCTCACTCAGGCTTGTGCGGTGCTGCCACCGGTTCAGCTCATTCCCCTCCCCCACTACCCCTTTTCTAGGATGGCTGCATACCCCCTGCCAGGTGCCAATGTACCACAGGTGGTACCCGTACCACTGGTTGAAAAGCCCTGGACTAGATGACCTCCAAGGTCCCTTCTGTCTCCAAACTAAGCTTTCTCCGTGCAATGTGAAAGAGCTATTTTTACAAGCTCTCAATTGATCTCTTATGATCAATTAGTAGCCTTTGTGAATTTTCCAGGGGATCTTCTATTTTCTTTTGTTTAAAATACCAGCAATAATAACAGCAGCAGCAATGGAAAGCCAGAACAGCTGCAATAGCTATACTAGTCTCCCTTTAATTCTTTGCTAGCAAAATTTAAACTTAACCCACAAATAGCCTGGCGCGGAAGCGACTGCCTGTGAAGGCTCCTAGATTGGGGCTCCGTCCCATATTTGGGGTGCACCAGGTTGCCCTGATAGACCGGTTTCACCGGAAAACACTTAACAGCTGCAAAGGGGTCACCCACCCACGTTATCTGTTCTTGCAGGAAGCTTTAATGCTACTTGCCTGGTATCAGAATAACAGTGTTGGAAGGGACCTTGGAGGTCCTAGTCCAACCCCCTTCCCAAGCGGGAGACCCTAGACCAGGGGTAGGCAACCTTGGCTCTTTTATGCCTCGTGGACTTCAACTCCCAGAATTCCTGAGCCAGCATGGCTCAGCTTGGAAACCTCTCCCTTTCCTCTCAGCATGGCTGGCTCAGGAATTCTGGGAGTTGAAGTCCACGAGTCCTAAAAGAGCCAAGGTTGCCTACCCCTGCCCTAGACCATTCCGGGCCAATGGCTGTCCATTCTCTTCTTAAAAACCTCCAGTGATGGAGCACCCACAACTTCTGGAGGCCAGTCATTCCACTGATCAATTGACCCACAACCTCTTCGCCAGCCCAGCCCAGCCCAAGGTACCTCTGTTCTGATCTTTGCGAGAGCAACAGGAAGTCTGCAAGACTTTTTGGTCCTGATGGGTGGATTTTGGGGAACGCCGGAAACCAGGATCCCAGACGCTGCACAATCCACAAAGGTGCCGATCCTCTTCCTTTCCCTTGCTTGCCAAGAGTTGTAGAGCTTCTCCAATGTTCCTTCAACCTCTTTGTAGCCTGTTGTCCAGATTTATAACCAGGCTTAAAACAAGCTAACCATGTTCTACACCCAGGATGATGCAGGCTTTCGCCCCACCTCTGTGATGTTGAAATGGCTGCTCAGAATTAAAACCAGGGGATTTTTCCAAATATTTGCTGACTGTCCCAACAAAGGGTTGACATCTGCTAAGACAGCCTGTAATGCACTCATATCTCTTCCTGCCAACAAGTTTTGCTGTACATTTCAAGCCAGAGAAGTCATTTTCAAGACAACAGATTCTGAGCCACAAAGAGGGGGAGATCCCTAACCTTGGCACCCAGGGGTGGTCTTGCCAAAACTGGAATGGTCAGCTCCTTCCGGCGGTCCTGCATACAGGGAGGACCTTCTACCAGAGTCAGTTGTAAGGAGAGGCTGCACAATTGTGCACCACTTTGAAAATATCAATCCAATCCACCCGATTCTCGGTTTTCGTCACGGCTGCCTGAACTTTAAGTTTGCTTTCCATTTCTGATACTTCCCCCCCGACACAGAGATCACCAATTATGCTGTGATTGAGAGACAGATTTAGCCATCTTGGCTGTATGAATGAATACAAAGCTACCAGGAAGTAACCAGGTTTGTGTCTGTTTGACCATTTTATCAGATTGAAAGCAAGCTTGATACAGAAGCGAGACAACAGAGGCAGCTTATATTGACCAGTGTCAGAAAAAATAATTTGGGGTTCCAACTCAAGCTGGGGTTGTGCAAGAATAAATAAAAATGGAATCTAGATAGCTGTGAGGAAACAAGAAATATTTATTCCCCAAAAGCAAAGAGCTTTGCTTTAGGGGCAGCTGCAGAGAAATGGGGTACAGCAAGATTGTTTTATAGGGGAGCTTGTCCCAGGTGTGGAATTGTGTATATGCTGATTCTAGGGTGACGCTGGAAGGGTGTGGTGTGTATAAGATTATAGAACACGTTATAGAATGTTGGGCAAGCAAAATGGACATCTTCATACATGCAAGGTTTGGCCAGACCAAGGTTACGGCTATATCCCAGAGGCATCTTGCAGGATTTTAGGAATATCCAGGAGCAACAGGTGCGTGTGAAAAAGTGAGCAGGGGAGTGTGGTTGATTGTTTCTGAGGAAAAAGGCAACCAAGTTGATAATCAGCTCCAGAAACGGAATGCACCATTCTTTCAGCCCCAGTGGGCTGATTCTGAACCAGAATTGAACAAAAACTATTTTAATCAACTGCCCCTCCTTTTTCTTCCTGTATTCCTTTTCCTCCCTCAAATATAAGATTATAAAGCAAGAGGAAAAACAAAGCTAAGTGTTCCAATGGGAATTTCTATTTAGGTCCGTGTTTTTCAGCCTTGGCAGCTTGAAGATGTGTGGACTTCAACTTCCAGAATTCCCCAGCCAACATGTAAATAAACTTTTACAATGGGTGGACTTCAATTCCCAGAATTCCCCAGGCAGGACGCAGTTGGGCTGTTTGGTGCTGTTGGCAGAGGCTTTTTTCTTTTCCTGGTTTTTATCTTCCGCGTGGGCTTGGCATTCGGCCGCCGTAGCTGGATCTTCCCCGTTTTTTGGGAGAAGAAGGCTACGTGTGGTCTTCGTTACCATCTTGGATTTGTCTCTTGACATTTATGAGCAGAACTCTCTCTCTCTCTGGAGGAGATTGAAATAGTCCCTTGAGCACGGGACATCCCACGCCTCTTGATCTCCGTGAATCCCCATCCTGTCTCTGAGAGTGCCTTTCCAAAAGATTGCAAGGAATGGCACTAACAGGCAAATCCTACGGGTTGCTGAGAGAGGTATGGTGAGACACTCTCGGCAAGACGGCTTCTGTCCAGAATCTTTCCAACGTCTACACGATGTTGTGATTTGTCTTCTTGTATTGGAGGACAAGCTCAGGGCTTTGGGTGTCGGGTTGAGTGATTGCTGTAGCTCAGGGGTAGTCAACCTTGGCTCTTTTATGACTCGTGGACTTCAGCTCCCAGAATTCCTGAGCCAGCTAAGCTGGCTCAGGAATTCTGGGAGTTGAAGTCCACGAGTCATAAAAGAGCCAAGGTTGACTACCCCTGCTGTAGCTGAACACCCAGAAGGTTGTAGCCCTGCAAGGACCACAAAGCAGAAATGGAAACACTTCACAAAAAGGCATTTCTCAGCCAACATCAGGGGCTCCTAGCAGGAAGTCCAAGGAGATCCTTCAACCAGCCACTTCCAGGGAGAACACCCTCTTCAGATTTGGTCTGGAGTGGATTCCATTTCAGCTGTCTGTGGGGGAAGAAAGGGGCTGCCCCCCAGTCTCTTTCCTTCGTTATGGAACCCCCTGTGCATCACAGCTACCAGGTATCTGAAGAGGCCCTAGGAACAGGAAGAAGAAAAAAAGAGAAGGCCATTTTTAAAATAAATCTAGGCGTCATACAAGTAATTCTTGACTTATGGCAAGTGAGACCAAGATTTCAAGCTGTCAAGTTGGAGGAGGAGGAGGAGGAGATATATGGGGTCTCTGGTGGTTTTCTTGCAGATCTTTCATGACGCAACTAGGTAGTCATCAGTGCTAGAAAGGAGAAGAGTTGGAAGGAGGAAGAGGAGCAGGAGGAGCAGGAGTGGGAGCAGGAGAACTGTGGGGTCCCTGGTGCTCTCTGAGCTGGGTTGTTTTCTTGCAGACATTTCATAACCCAAGTAGATAATATCATTAGGATATTGTTTTCTGCTTGATTGTTTATTGTTAATGCCCGATTATCTTCCAAATTCCCCTTACCTGCCAGGCCTTTTCAACCTCCAGAGTCCAATCATCTTTGAGAATTGGCCGAACAGCCTGGATGAATTGAATTCCAATGTACTGAAGAAGAAAAAAAGGGAGAGAGAGAGAGAGAGAAATATAAAATGCCAAAGAAACAACGGTAATTTTGGAAAAGAGAGACAGGGAGGTGGATTACCTGCTGTGAATTACTGACATCTTTTACAGCTATTAGATTGCTTTAAAATATATGTGTTGCGGGTTGCAGACATTTTAAGAGATGCAGTCATAGTTATACAATAACATCTGAGAAAAGAGGATAAAATTTTATGGTGCAATTCCCTCCTTCGCTTCACTCCATGAATTTTACAAAGGTGTAGGCTTGGTCATTGTTCATTTTTCTTCCTCTTGGGTTTTCATGCTGCAAAATTCTTTCTTTCTTTCTTTCTTTCTTTCTTTCTTTCTTTCTTTCTTTCTTTCTTTCTTTTAGCAATCAGGTAAAAAAAAAATCTAAACACACCAAAAAGCAACGCATTTGCATGCTTTTACAGGAGACAGGTGTAGATGCCCCACCAGCAATGCCTCTAAGCAATTACAAAAGCAAGGAAATTAACCCCCAGGGAACATTGTTGTCCTTCCTGATGTAAAAGCAGTGGCAGAACCTGGGGGTGGCATTAAAACAGGAATCAGCCTAGAATCCCTACATAGCCACAAGCGAACTAAGTCCAACTTCCCTTGAATTCTGAGAACCTGTATCTAATTCCTAGCAGGTGCTAACATTTGGTTGAGAAGGTTCCTGCCCGTAGGCCCATAGCAATAAATCAGCTGAATTGAACTTTCACGTGTGGACCTGGTCTTTCACCCCTGACCCATCTAACACCCTGTGGTCGGTTTCTGTCTGCAAAAGTAGCTCCATACCAGTTGGACAACGTCCAGATGGTTTGTGAAGAGGGCAACTGCAGAGCCACAGTCTTCTAAATGTACTTTTTTTATTATGCAAACTATAAAAAGGAAGGCGTGATTTCTCCGTTCTTCTCTTTCTTGTGAAATCAGTAAGAGAATCCTTTTTAACTGAAACATTTCAAACAAATTATAAATTAAATAATCCTCATCTCAGTGTCATAATTAGGGGGTCTAGCGTACCGAGGCTCTCATCTAGAAGCCAAATTTGGCCATCAGGGCGGAGTCAAAGGAGGGATAAGCCTAGCATCCCTCCATAGCCACCAAACGTTTGGGCACCAGGGACTAGTTCCATGGAGAGAGGTTTTTCCACAGACAGACCGGAGGGTGCATGGTTTTGTGTGCTGCTGCATCCCACGAATGGGACTTTGCTTGTTTGTGCGGACCGGTTGCTGGCATGCTGCGGCCCGGTACCGGTCCACGGACCAGGGATTGGGGACCCTGGTCTAAGTCCAATGTCCCTTGAATTCTATTAACCCTTCTCTAACTCCTCGTAGGTGCTAACGTTAGTGGAGAAGATTCCTGCATGCCGGCTTTTAGCAATGAAATAGTTTAATGGAAGATCAATTCACGTGGACCTGAGACCTTCCACTCTAAAAAGGGAGAAGATCAAAAAGCTATCAGGAATAGCCTTCTTAGACAATTAGGAATATCCTTCTTAGAAGATTCAAGATTCGAATTGCTTAATCCTTCAACAGGGTGTATAGGGGCACCCCAACCTTTGAATTCAGCCGAGCCTTGGTAGCCCTCTTGCTGCTCTTCATCTCACCTCGTAGTAGTTGGGGGGAGCTTTATAATGGAAGTGGTTCTTGCCCAGCTGAAAGGCGAGAGCCTCCAGCTTGGGTTCTTGATCCAGTCGAGCCACGCTCTTCTCGATGAAGGACATCACTCTAGGGAGGGCGAGAGAACAGAGGAGAGCTCTTTTGGGGCATGTGTTCATCCTCAGTGGGACTCACGACCCCATTCCTAGGAAATCTACGAAGGCCCCTAGCAAAGTTTTGGGCAGGACAGAGGTTCCGATTTAGCCTTGCATAAGAGAGGAGAGAAGAGAGGAATTCTCCGAATTACAGGAAACGTCTAGGAAAGCGAAGGAAAGCAACTCTCTCTTCCCATCCACAGCTCCCTAGAGTCTGTGGGGCGGGGCAGAGTGGGGGGAAATGGCGGGAGGAGAGGGGCTTGGGGGTCCCGAAGCACTGAGGTCATCATTTTAGAGTCTAGATTTGGGTTGTTCAACCTTGGCAGCTTTGAGATGGGTGGATTTCAACTCCCAGAATTTCCTACACACAGTTTTCTTTGACCTGATTTGGTCTGCAAATGTATCTCTTGGCTGTGTTCCTTTTCTGGATCGCCGTTGGATCCATTCCATGAAATTACAAATGAATATCTAAACCATTGTTTCTCAACCTTGGCAACCTGAAGATGTGAGCTGGCTGGGGAATTCTGGAAGTTGAAGTCCACACAGCTTCAGGCTGCCAAGGTTGAGAAACCCTGGCCTAGATATGCTAATTTCTTCCTTGGCTTTCAGGGACTATTTTAATCTCCTCCAGAGAGAGAGAGAGAGTTCTGCTCATAAATGTCAAGAGACAAATCCAAGATGGTAACGAAGACCACACGTATCCTTCCTCTCCCAAAAAACGGGGAAGATCTAGATACGGCGGCCAAACACCAAGCCCACGCAGAAGATAAAAACCAGGAAAAGAAGAAAGCCTCTGCCAAACAGCACCAAAACAGCCCAACTGCATCCTGCCTGGGGACTTCTGGGAATTGAAGTCCACCCATTGCAAAAGTTCATTAGCATGCTGGCTGGGGAATTCTGGGAATTGAAGTCCACAAGACCTAAAGTGGCCAAAGTTGGACACCCTTCCCCGATGCCAT
This sequence comes from Crotalus tigris, assembly GCF_016545835.1. Lineage (NCBI taxonomy): Eukaryota > Metazoa > Chordata > Lepidosauria > Squamata > Viperidae > Crotalus > Crotalus tigris. The sequence goes on from NW_024100488.1 coordinate 984,195, forward strand.
TCCAGACAAGTGGCTTCCGGTCTCTTCTTAAAAACCTCCAGTGATGGAGTGCCCACAGCCTCTGGTGGCAAGTTGTTCCACTGGCTGATGGTTCTCACTGTTAGGAAATTTCTCCTTATTCCTAGGTCACGGAAGGATACACATCCCCTTGTGTTGCCCACAGCCACAATGAAGGATCCAAGCGTCGCCTGAGAACATCTCCAAAGGAGAAGGTGAAGCTCCATCCAGCTGCCCCTGTTGTTTGGGTGGAGGAGACCCAGAAGCCTGGCCCAAGTTGGACCTTCAGACCCACCTGAGCCCATGGGCTTGAAGCTCTTTACTCATCTTCAGCTGTTGCAGATCGTCTACGTCCCGGAAGAGGAAAAAGACGTCCTTACACTCGGGGTGGGTCTCAAAGAGTCTGGAGAAGAAACAGGAGACAGTCCAGATCGCAGCTTCCTTGGGGGGAAGTCTTTGGGAAAATGGGATCTTCTTCCTGCAACCTGCAATGGTCGGTGAGGACCTCAAAAGACAGGAGGAGGAGGAGGAGGAGGAGGAGTTGCAGAATAGGCAATGGTCAGATAAGAGACCTGGCAGCCCTCAGGAAGAAAAGGGGCCTGGCAAACATCTCGGAAGGGAACCTCCCCACTTTCTGGGACTGTAAAGGTGAGGGGGCAGAAATGAACTTTCCAGCTTGCAAGCCCTCCTGAGGACTACGAGGCCTCTTATCTGGCCGTTGCCTATTCTGCAACTCCTCCTCCTCCTGCCTCTCTTCTCGCAGACCCCTCCCCATGTTCAGAGACATAGTTGAACCCCTTTTCTTTCCCACCCCATCTTTGCTCTGCCACCACCCCTTCCCCCTCCCCCACTGGTTTTATGGCATCTGCTTTGGCTAACAAAAGGGGGCAAACACAAGCATTGTTTAAGGAATGTTTATCCTGGCTTTTGTCATCGTGATCCCAGGATGTTTAAAGCTCTCGTCAAACAAAAGCCGTGCCAACACAATCTATAAAAGCCATCTGAAAAGCACATGTGAAAACAGCACAGCAAACCCAGCCGAGCTGCGCGGAAAAGAGACCGCTTCCTAGAGACGGCTCCCCATGGATGGACGTGCCCGTAAGATGCCCGAGAAAGTCACTTGGCAATAAAATCTATTGCTCCTTTTATTTATTATTTTTTTTAAGGCCAGGCGTGCCTCCGTGGCAGATTGCACCCCCGAGGTTTCAAAACTCAGCTGCCGCCTCCCGTCTTTTTCCTCCACCCATCCTGGCAAGGGTCAAGCCAGGAATAGAACAGAACAGAACATTGGAACAGAACAGAACAAACTCAGTATACATATAAGGGACAAATGATAAATCACAATCATAATCATAAAAATACAATCACCATAAATCATAAGGTACAACACTCAGCAATAGTCATGAGATACTAAATAAATGCAATCAACATCAATCGTAATTGATAGTCATAAGATGCTAAAGGCGTAGGTAATAGGAAAAATGAGAAGGATAATAGTAATACAGCCCTACTAATGATTTGACAGCTCAGTGCAAAAGGGGGACAGTGCTGTGGGAATTAGGTGTTCAGCAGAGTGATGGCACGGGGGGGGGGGAAACTATCTTTGTGTCTAATTGTTTTGTCGTGCAATGCCCTATAACAGGGATCCTCAACCTTGGCAACTTTAAGACTTGTGGACTTCAACTCCCAGCAAAGCTGGCTGAGGAATTCTGGGAGTTAAAGTCCACAAGTCTTAAAGTTGTCAAGGTTGAGGACCCCCGCCCTATAGCACCGTCCATAGGAGGGAACTTGAAACCTTTTGCACCCTGCATGTGAGAAGACTGTAGATATGTTCTCAGCCCTCTTTCTCGTTCATGCAGGGTACAGGTCCTCAGTGGAAGGCAGGCTGGTTGTAATTGTTTTTTTCTGCAGTCCTAACTATCCGTGGGAGTCTGTGTCTGTCTTGTTGGGTTGTTGTGCCAAACCAGACACACAGAGGTGAGTGACTCAATAATTCACCTCTAGAACCGCATCAGCAGCCCCTGGGACGGTCTGAGCTTTCTGAGTTGGTGCAGGAAGAACATTCTTTGTTGTGCTTTTTTAATGATGGGCCTTTTAATATAAGTCATGTGGAAAAGGTTAAATTGGAAAGTTTTTTGCAGAAAGGCAATGTGGCTGGGCTCCAGCGAGCTTTCTCCGTTGCTCTTACCCCAGCGAAAACAAAGAAAGGCAACACAACTTTGCGACACATCATTCCGATGTTGAAAAGGATGCATTGAAGTGTTGACTCTTCCCTAGCTCTCTATCTCTAAGTGCCTGGCCAGGACTAAATAACAAACAGCTCGCCCTTTTCTATCTATCAAATTCTTTGAATGTTGTGGTTTCATTAAAAGGGACTTAGGATGAATCCAGCCGTCTCTGCTCAAGGATGGAAGACGTGATCAGTCTTGGGAAGTGGATGCAGCCACTTAAAAATATGTAGTTAATTAAAGCGCTTTGAGGACCACCGTGTCGGGGTCTGCGCCTCTCTTCATGGGAAGAAATTGCACGGAAGATGGATAAGGATTTGTCATCGCTGGGAGATTCAGAGGCGCTGGCAGTTGGGTGGCATATAAATGTGATAAATTATTCTTATGATTATGCAGGTTTAGAATCTGAAGCGGCTGCGATTGAAATAGCCGTGACAAAGTGGGAGTTAAAAATGAGGAATTGGATGCAGGCAGTCCTGGACTTATGACTCACCCCTCAGTTTCGGTGGAACTGAATTAATCCACGGCCAATTTGGAAGCAATAGCTGGATTCAGAATCCAAATGGTTGCGAAACATTTATTCCGAGTAACTCTAAATCCAGGTAGTCCTTCACTTAGGACCACAACTCAGCTCAAAATGCTTGTCAGAAGGTTCGCAAAAAGGGATCACAGGACACGCTCCCCCCGGGACACAGCAACCGTCACAAGTAGAAGTTGCCAAGCATCTGAATTTTGATCATGTCACCGTGGAGATGCTACAACAGTCATGAAAAATGGTCATAAATCAGCTTTTTCAATGCTGTTGTAATTCTGAAGGGTCACTAAACAAGTGGTTGTAAGTCAAGGACTAACTGTACCCTCGCGGTCATAATGGGCACTTTGCAGGCTGATGGTTGTGAGAAGGCGAAGGTTTTTGGCAACCAAACCTTTGAAAGACTCTGTTGTCCCTTGTCAACAAACTTAATAATTAAAAAAAAAAACCCTCCCTTTTTCACAATCCTGAAAACCTCCCTTTTTCACAACCCTGGAGTCCCTCTTAAAAATTCTGTGGCTGGTTGACCGAAAGACGATGGGTGTAGTTCTACCTGGCCGTCTTTTGCAACCTAGACAATCATTTGTCTGAAATGATAGAGGGTCTCCAGCTCAAGCAGGGGGCTGGACTAGAAGACCTTCAAAGTCCCTTCCAACTCGGTGATTCGACGTTCTGCGTTCTCTCTCTTTCTGCTGCCAACGTGAACAAACTGGATTCGCAGGGACGCCAAGTGAAAAACAGCCCAAAGGACTTGCAGAATTGGACTCCTCCAGCGGTTCTCCTTTGGAACAATCACTTGTAATCTCAGGCCTTCCTCTATATTGCTCTCACTTTAATTAGCGAGGAGCATTTGAATGGGGGCAGCCAAGCCGATGCCAGCCCCCTCCGCTTCTAAACAAAACCCACCAGGTAAGGTGCCTAGGTCTGCAAAACAACGGAGCGCACCTGGGGTGGATAGTAGGCAGGAAGATTCCACAATAGGCTTTGCAAGAAAAGAGAGAGAGCTCTTAAGCTCCCAGGGGGCAGGAGAGGCATTAAGCCAGCAGGACCCCCAGGGGGTGAAGACCCCAAGGGGCACAAGAGAGTTTTGCGAGGGGGGGGGAAGCTATTATTGTTGAAATATATTTGTTAGTAGTGTCTGTTTTTTAATGCATATTTTTCTTCTTGTCTTGTTTCGTTTTGCTTTGTTCTTGTTTCCTTCTTTTTTTGTCTTTTGGAGTTTGTCATCTAGCTTTGGCAATAATAAAATAAAATAAAAATTATTAAAAAAAGAGAGCCAGCAAGAGGGGGCTGTAGAAGGGAGAGCAGCCTGGGAATCCTCACCTTCCTTCTCTCTCTTCCAACAGCAGCCTTTGCTCTTGGCAAACAGGGATCCCCTTTCCAACAGGTTGCAGAGCTTCTGAGCAGATTCTCATCCAGGGTTGATCCAGGCTGACCTGCGAACAAGTTTGCAGGTCAGACGCTTCCCTCGTTCGCAAGTCAGCGTGGATCAGCCCTGCTGGGAGACTCTGCAGCTGCCTGATTTCCAGATGCGGAACAGTTTCCTGGGGCGGAAAATGCTTTTTGGCTTGGTGTGAGTCTGACAATCATGCCTGGAATTTATTGCCTCATTGAATTACTTGCCTACATCTTAGGGAAGTAAACACTGACTGTCTACAGCAGTGGCCGTTTCAGTAGGGCTGGCCAGAACAGGAGGAGGACTGTGGGGTCCTTGGTGCTCTCTGAGCTGGATGGTTTTTTTGCAGACATTTCATGACCTAGCTAGGTAACATCATCCGTGCTAGAAGGGAGGGGGGTTTGTGGAGTGGAGGAGAAGGAGAAGAGGGGGAAAGGTGGAAGAAGAGGATTATGGGGTCCTTGGTGCTCTCTGAGCTCAGTGGTTTTCTTGCAGACATTTCATAACCCAGCTAGGAACCTCTCTCCCTTCTAACTCTGATGATGTTATCTAGTTGGGTCATGAAACATTTGCAACAAAAAAAAACAAGCACAGAGAACAGCCAGGATGGCCTCCTCCTCTTCCTCCCCCTCTTCTCTACAAACCTTCTAGCACTGATGATGTTACCTAGCTGGGTAACGAAACGTTTCCCAAAAAAAAAACCAACCAAGCACAGCGAGCACCCAAGACTCCACAATTCAACTCTGAGCTACGCAGATTCTCTTCTAGTGGGCCCCAAAACCCAGCTGTGGGACTGTGCCAAAGCCAGATCCCTAAGCTGTAGCCCCCCACCCCTGCCACCCATTTTCCACCACTCCATCTAGACAAGGCTGGATCTGGGCACTCGGTCCCAAACCTGCTCCAGGCGGGGTCTGCTCTCCAAACTGCCTCCTTCCTGCCTCCTTCTTGGAATTTGGAAGCTTCTGGACTGTCTCTGCTTGTAGCCGGCCTCCTTCTGCCCGCTGCTCTTTTTGGGTCTCTCTGGTGCTCCTGCCTCCCGTTTTCTCCCTCCCTCCCTCCCCAAAGCCCCCGTGAGTTTGCCGGACAGAAAACAGACTCTGCAAAAGTCGGTGCCAATCAAAGGCAACGGTTGTGTGTTTTGTGGAGAGATTCCAGGAGGGGGACAGCAGGTCTGCCTGCATACGTGTAGATGTGCAGATGTGCAGTCTCAGAGCACCAGGCAGGACAGACCCCACGCCACCTGCTGCCCTGAAAAAAAAAACCTCTGAGCCTGTTCAAAGGGCACGTTGCCACGAAATGGCTGCAATGTGGTGTCCCTGGGCATTGGTAAGTATAGGTCAGGGGTAGGCAACCTTGGCTCTTTTATGACTGGTGGACTTAACTCCCAGAATTCCCGAGCCAGCATGGGGGAACTATGGCCCCTCATGACTGGTGGACTTCAACTCCCAGAATTCCTGGGCCAGCCTGGCTCAGCTTGGAAACCTCTCCCTTTCCCCTCAGCATGGCTGTCTCAGGAATTCTGGGAGTTGAAGTCCACCAGTCATAAAAGAACCAAGGTTGCCTACCCCTGATATAGTCCATGATTTACAAGCATTCATTTAGCGACCGTTGCAAGTTGCAACAGCACTGAAAAATATGACTTGTGACCGGTCCTCACATTTACAGCATCACAACCGCCCCATAGTCGCATCATCCAAATTCAGGTGCTTGGAAACTGCCATAGTGTTGACGACGGTCGCAATATCCCGGGGTCACGTGATCACTGCTGGCGACCGTCCCAGCTGGGGAAGTCGGGACAGGTGTGTCAGACCAAGAAGGAAGTCTGAGCATCAACGGGGGGGGGTGTCTTCAAAGGGGCATTGGGGTTGATCGGGAGCGTCTCCCTGCGATGGAAGCCAGTCCTGGCGCATTGGATGTCCTTGTTGGGAAGCCCAGGGTGGGGGGTGGGGGGGGGTCACCCAAGCTAAACCAAGATGAAAGCCGAAGCGTGGGAGCAGGCTGCAGATCCCAAGAGATGCAACTTTGGGATGACTCATCTTGCAAAGGGCAGTTCTCTCCCCCAGACAAACACTATTTTATTTCATTTCATTAAATTTGATTTAGAAGCTCCCTCCCTGGGCTGCCGACCTCCGTGGGTGGCTGAGTGTTTATTAAGGAAGAGAAACCGGACAGTGGAGAAGAATGAACCCCACACATGAGGGAGGGAGGGGGGGGACAAATGTTGCCCCCCCCACCCTGTCCAAAGCCTGGGGGGACAGCCAGGTCTTTGGGGGACATCTTCTGGAGGGCAGGGGATGCCCCCCAGATCTCTGGGGGAGAGGCAGAGGCAGTAACAGAGGAGACCTCCCCTACAGTTTTACTGCTAGTGCTCAACTTACAAGCCTCCGTTTAATGGTGGTTCAACGTTACAACAGCACTGAAAATGGTGCTATGACCGATTTCCCCACTTTTGACCGTTGTCCCAAAGGTTTTTTTTTTTTTTCAAAAGGCAACTGGAGTTTGTTTTTCCTGGAATACCTTTCGCTTCTCACCCAGGGAGCTTCTTCGCTTCTGAATGAATCTTCTGACTCATTCACTCAGAACTGAAGAGGCTCCTTGGATGAGAAGCGAAACATCTTCACGGAATAAAGCCTGGTTGTCTTTTGGAAAAGCGCCTTCAGGACAACCCTGACCTGGAAGACGCTATCTCCAGAGACCCTCGTGACCGCTGCAGCATCCTTAGGGTCACGGGATCAAAGACTGGCCTTCCCCAACCAGCTCCTCAGTTGTGGCTTGTGTTGTGTTGACCGGGACGCTCCTCTTGCAAAGAGAGAAACGGCGCCTTACCCAATGAAGACAATGATCCCCACTCGGGCGATGTTCTTATGGAGGATGTTCCAGGACTCCCGAATCCACTCCTTCTGGGCCTGGGAGAGGGGGAACGCTCCCTCCCCCTCCCCTCTGCTGCCATCCGCCCCTTCCTCCTCAAGGCCCAGGGCTGAGCCCCTCCAGGCTTCAGAGACAGCTGGATCCGCTGCGTCCCCCGTGCTGGAGAAGGCGCATCCCATCTGCACCGCAGGCTTTCCTACCCTTGAACAACAAAGACAGACAGGTGCCAATCCAGAGATGGGATGAACTGGGGTCAGGCAAGTAGTTCTTCAAATCTCAGACTGGGAGGGGTGGGGGGAGAGATAGACACTCAGTTATTGCTTGACTGCGGGCAGTGGTGTTTGTCAGGCTTGGCCACTTTAAGACGTGTGGACTTCAACTCCCAGAATCCCCCAGCTGGCTCTTAGGAATTCTGTGGGTTGAAGTCCACACGTCTTAAAGTGGCCAAGTTTGGAGACCCCGGCTTTATAAGCGAGGTTAACTTGGTGACCCCCTTAAAGAGGAATTCTGGGAGTTGAAGTCCACGCGTCTTAAAGTGGTCAAGACTGAGAAACATTGGCACAGAGGGACTCACTTCAAAGTGCAAATTCAACCGCAGGGAGTCCTTGATCTACAACCATTCATTTAGTGACCGTTCAAAGTTACAGCGGCAATGAAAAACAGACTTAGGACTGTTTTTCAGTTATGACCTCTGCAGCATCCCCAGGGTCATGTGATCAAAATTCAGGCACTCAGCAACCGACTCACAGTTATGATGGTCGCAGTGTCCCAATGGGGAAGCCGGATTCACTTAACAACCGGGTTACTAACTTATCAACTGCAGTGATTCACTTAACAACTGAGGCAGGAAAGGTTGTAAAATGGGGCAAAATTCGCTTAACAAATTTCTCACTCAACAACAGAAATTTTGGGCTCAAGTGTGGTTGTATACCGAGGACTTTGTATAATATGCTTCATTAAATTAACCCGCGTTAGATTTTTTTCTCCAAAGAGGCAAGGTCAACATGTCCAAGTCGAGCTGGCCTTCATTCCACCCTGAAAGAGAACTCGTGGTTTTCCCCAGTTGTTCAATCTCAGTAGCATCTTGTTTCTCTTTTTCAAATTTGTTTATTGCGGGTCTGCTTTATTTTAAGCAGGCCGGGTGTCACCCTGCTGGAGAATCCAGCTGCCGGCAGCCCAGCGGGGAATATCTGAAACCAGCAAAGCCGCCACAGAATAATATGGCAAGTGCCGAGGGTTTGGGGGAATCACGGAAAAGGTGGAAAGGGAGGAGGAGGAGGTGGCAGAAGAAAACAAAGACTATGGGGTCTTTGGTGCTCTCTGGGCTGGGTAGTTTTCTTACAGATATTTCATGACCCAAGTAGGTAATATCATCAGTGCTAGAAGGGAGAGGGATAGGAGGAGGAGAAGAGAGGAGGAGGAGGAGGAGAAGAGGCGAAGAGAAGGAGGAGAGGAAGAGTATTGTGAGATCCTCTCTGAGCTTGGTGGTTTTCTCGTAGACGCTTCCTGACCCCACTAGGTAACATCATCAGTGCTAGGAGGGGTTTGCTCTCTGTTTATATATATATATAGCTACTTCCAGCACTGATGATGTTATCTAGCTTGGATCATGACACACGTCTGCAATAAAACAACCAAGCTCGGTCCTTTGTTGATCAGTGGAAACAGGCAGATCAGGAATGGTGAGCAGGAGAGCCTCGGTGATGCCTCCTTTAACCATCTCAGATGGGACATCTCCAGGTAGGCTGTTCTGCTTCTCTCCAGTGGTCAACGCAGGTTTGATCTGGCTAGCTCTTTGTCATCAACCATATGAGGAACGGTTGCTGGAATTGGGTATGTCTAGTCTAATGAAGAGAAGGACGAACATGATAGCAGCCTTCCAATATCTCAGGGGCTGCCCCAAAGAAGAGGGAGTCAAGCTGTTCTCCAAAGCACCCGAAGGCAGGACAAGAACCAACGGGTGGAAACTAATCAAGGAAAGAAGCAACCTAGAACTAAGGAGAAACTTCCTGACAGTCAGAACGATTAACCACGGGAAGGGCTTGCCTCCAGGAGTTGTGGGTGCTCCATCACGGAAGGCTTTTAAGAAGAGACTGGACAGCCATTTGTCTGGAATGGTATGGAGTAAGAGTGTCCAACCTTGGGAACTTTAAGACTTGTGAACTTCAAAGCCCAGAATTCCCCAGCCAGCAATTTTGGGAGTTGAAATCCACAAGGCTTAAAAGTTCCAAGGTTGGACACCCTGGTCTAGGTCTCCTGTTGAGCAGGAGGTTGGACTAGAAGCCCTCCAAGTTCCCTCCCAATTCTATATCCCCCCTCTCACCTCCCTTTGATGGCTGGAAGATTTGCAAGAGGTCCAGAAAGAGGCTTGTACCCCCACCTCAACCTGGAGAAGCGCCTCTGCCTGAAAGAAGGAAGATTCAGCAAGTGCCTACTTACCAACGCAAGGGCTTCCTGAGGTGGTCCAGGCGGAAGAGCCGAGTGCGAGAAGATTCCTTTTGCAGAGATAAAAGAGCAAAGCTTTCACACCCAGCTTGTGGTCTCCCCCCTTCACTCTCTTGGCTCTGCTGCAATTCCCAGCCAGGTGCATCCCAGACGGGCTGGAGAACATGCAGGCATCCTCCAGATCCTAAAGTCTGCCTGGTTTGGGTCCGAGCTCACGTGGGTTAATGGGCAACAGAGCTGCCTTTGCTGCTGGCTTTCCAGCCTCGGGGAGATCAATATCTGTTTGCCCAAAAGTCCTGGGGGGGGGGGGAGAAGAAAGGAACAACGAAAAGGAGCTTGTGCCGAAGCTGCCAGGGGAATTCTAGTTTTTCCAGCTTACTGGAAGGATTGGTGTGCCAGTTTGGTCCTGTAATTAAAGGTGCTGGGTGTAGTTCTGGGTGAGTTTGGGCCAGTCTCTGTCCCCCTCTCTCTCTGTCTCTTTCTAGGGAGGAAGGAACGGAGGGAGGCAGAGACAAAAAAAAGAAAAAGGAAGGCAGAGGAAAGAAGAAAAGTGGAGGGGGAGACAGGGTGGAAGAAAGAAAAGAAAGTAAAAGAAGGGGGAAGGCAGGCAGAGGAAGGAAGGCCAGGGAAGAAAGAAAGAAAGAAAGAAAGAAAGAAAGAAAGAAAGAAAGAAAGAAAGAAAGAAAAAGAGTGAGCCTTACTTTTGTCTTGAGTGGCTCTAATCACTTTAATGCAACCAAATGATTTTTAAAAGCCGCAAATTCCCTCCCCCCATACTGTCCAGTGTCTTGAAGCACGTAGCCTCCCCTGCACCCCCTTCCAAGGCTTCCGGATGCCCCCGAGCCCAGGGCTCCCAGGCCGCTTGTGGGCTGCTCCCGACCTCCTGCTCTTGGGGGAAGGACGCTTACCAGAAGCCCCTCCGGCCTGGGTGGGCAGAGTCCCTGGGGCTGCTTTCCCACCCTTCAGTGGCATTAAACAGGCTGAAGGGCTGCACTGCCTGGAAACCCTCTGATGGGGGGGGGGGAAGCAGAGGGGCTGAGCTCAGGCACATGGTTCCTCATCATGACCCATCGTCACACGGAAGACAACGCAGCAGAAAAAGCAGAATTGTGGAGAGGAGAGAGAGGAAGCATGAAGACTGTGGGGTCCTCGGTGGTCTCCAAGCTTGCATGTTTTCTTGCAGACGTTTCATGACCCAGCTAGGTAACATCATCAGTGCTTGTGAGGTGGGGGTCTAAACTACTGCATAAAAACAGGACACCCATTCGGGTTCCCCTATTTTATGATCCCCAGGGGCTCCCTTGGATGGAAAACAGCCATCCTTGGCTGTCAGGGAAGGCTCAGGAACCAAGCAGCTGGAGACAGATCACCTGGGGATCCCATGAACCCCCCCCCCCCGCCAGGAGATCCTGGGAGGCGACACATCGTAAAATGGCCGTATTGCTCTACAGATCAATACCGTTTGCTGCAGATAAATGAGATTATCTCTTTCCCAAAAAATGCCATTTTCCTGCACAAGCTCCCCTATTACCTTTGAGGGGATTCCTGCAGGTCCCTGTGTGCAGATCACACACCCAGCCGTCAGATCCCCCAGCCTCTTACTAATCGGCTTTGTAAGCAGCCATGTAATTTTTCCCTTCTCTTCCAGGAGGGAAAATTCCGCTGATTGTTACTGTGACTAAACCCCATCGCTCAGCCCAATACATTGTTGTCCATGCAGGTTTGCACATTTATTTTTTTCTTGGAGAAAACGCTGGTGCCCAAAGACGCTGAGGCTTCCAGATATTTGATGCAGGCAACTTCTTTCCTTGTGCTTTTGCAAGCTGCTAGAATCCTGGTCTGGGTCCAAAGTTTTTTTGAATCTTTCAGATCTGCAAAGATAAAGCACCAGCCCCAAGGAAATTACCTTGTTTTGGAATTTGTTTTTCCATAAATATGTGCCCACACTGGCCCTTTCATTCCTATGGGGGTGTATTGCTTCTGATTTTGGAATTTGAAAAAAGTGGCATCTCCCCAATATAAATCATATTCGGGGGAAAAAAAGATGTACCAATTGAGGGCTGAAATGAGGGGTCCTTGATGTTTTCTGTGCTGGTTGTTTCCTTGCAGACGTTTCATGACCCAGGTAGGTAACATCATTAGTGCTAAAAGAAACTAGGGTTTGCAAGGAGGCGGCGGAGGATGACAGTGGGGTCCTTGGTGATCTCTGAGTTTGCTGGTTTCCTTGCAGATGACCCAGCTAGATAACATCATCAGTGCCAGAAGGGAGAGGGGTTTGCAGAAAGGAGGGCTGTGGGGTCCTTGGTGCTCTCAGGGTTTGGTAGTTTTCTTGTAAACATTTCATTACCAAACTAGGTAACATCACTAGCGCAAACTCTTGCCCTTCTCGCTGATGATATTACCTAGTTGGGTCATGAGAGGTCTGCAAGGAAACCACCAAACTCAAGAGAGCACCAAAAGGATGTGTAAGGTTAGGCTTAACTACTCCTCCCCTCTGCAAACCAAATTCTTACAAGAGAAATACATTTTGGTGCTGCCTGTTTTCTCCCGTAAATAATCTAGTTATTTAAAGCTGCCAAAGGGGGTCTGGATCACTGTAAAATGGGTTCTAGAACAATTCTAGCTTTGAGACCCCCCCCCTTCAGAAATGGCCCCACCGCGGGTTCCAAAGGATTTTTAAAAATGCAATCCACTTCTGGACGAGAGATGCTGGAATGCTTCCTTGGAAGAGGCAGTGGCCGTCTGCAGCACAGCCGCTCAGTGTAAAGGCCGGAAGAAGCGTCTCAGTTTGACAGAAAACGATTCTGGATTAAGACACGAGACGTCTCTGGGACAAAGTCCAAGCTGAACCGGTGACCTAACAACGGATTTCAACCCTATTCCTGGAAACGGATCCAATTGCTCAGTGGAAACCTGGCTGTGCTGCACAGCAAAACAGCTGCAATTTGCAACTTTGGACGCTTTGGCGGGTTCTTCTGGCCAGACCCTGGGGTGCTATTTTAATTAATCTTCAGAAATCGTGGGTGCTCCATCACTGGAGGTTTTTAAGAAGAGGCTGGACAGTCACTGGTCTGAAATGGTACAGGTTCTCCTGCTTGAGCGGGGGGCTGGACTAGAAGACCTCCGAGGTCCCTTCCAGCTCTATTCTAGTCTAATTTGTATTTGGCTTTTATCCCGACTTTATTGACACAACCTAGAAAGCGATCAGGGAGCTCCAGAGCAAAATCTGGCAGAGGAGGTCCAAAGCCGTGTCCCCAGAGGGCCCCCCCACCTCCCCATCGTTCACCCACAAATGCACCAAGAGGCGTTTGTGTGACAGTTGTTTCTTTTCCAAAGGACTCGGAACCAGCAAAACGGGAAGCGACACAATCGAGAATTCCCAATTGGCGACCTTCCCCCCTCTCAAGCGTTTTTGCCACGCTTAACCCTCGCCCGGCTTTTCTGCAACTACCAGTGAATCCAGTTCGGTCCCTCCCCAGCCTTCTGGTTCTCCCTCTCAAGGCACTGAAGCCAATGGAGGCTTGATCTGGCGAGGAGGAAGGAGGCAAGATCCCTTCTCGGGATCTCCTGGAGTCCGGCACGTTGCCACTGTCTTCTCAATGCTCAGAAGACAATCTCTTGGCTGGGGGTCGCCAACTGTTGACCCTTTGCACCTCTAGTTGGGCCGGGTGGTCAGGGCCGGTTCCAGCCAGCACTCTTAGGATGTTGGGCTCCGCTGGCAGGTCCAGCCTCGTGGTTTCAGGTTCCCGGTTTCGGGGATGTCTCGGCCACCCCACCGTTGACCCTCTGCAGCTCCAACGCGGCCGAGAGAGGATGCGTCAGGCTGACCTGAGCGTTACTGAACGAGGAGATCCTCCCGCTGCCCCCAATCTGGATGTTGACGGTGGTGGAGTAACTGGCCTTCTGAGGACACTTCTCGGGGAACCGAACTGCGTCCAGGTTTAAGGGGGGTCCCCATTTGGGGCAACGCTCCCCCATCTCAAGCTGCAGTCTTGGGGGGTTGACCAACCACCCCTCTTGGTTGACGTATTTCAAACACAGGTTCGGCACGTTTGGCCACCTGATGCTGTCCAGTTCGTGGGAGTGGGGGGCACTTCCGGATGAGGCCTCGGAGCCGTTGTGGGCACCCCCCAAGAATTCCTGGTGCCCCCCATTGGGGGCTGGTTCTTTGGATGCCCTGTTGCTGGGGAGGAAGCTCCTCTGGGTTCTCAAACAGGCTGTGGGACAGCCTGGTGTCCAGGGCTCTGGGTGGGCCATGGGGATGGGGGGCTGCCTCTGCGGGTGGAGCCCCAGAGGCCTGAAAGTGCAGGGCTGGGCTCCTCCTGGAAGGGGTGAACACATCCTGGGCCTCACGGGGGACTGCACACGAGAGTTGGGGGCCGAGGCAGAGGAGAAGGGGGGGCAGCGCTCAAGAGCCGGGGGTCCTGGCAAGGAGGGTCTGCATGGGGACAGGGAGAGGGGCCCAGGGCTGATGCACTGAGAGGAGGAAGAGGAGGAGGAGGGCGTCTCTGGCCTTCCCGGGTTCCGATAACGCTTGGGTGCCGACTTGGGGAGTGAAGCCAGGGGGTCGGCTGGCAGCCAGGGCCCCTGGGGGTCCTCGGGGGGAGGGACGCCATTCCTCTTGGCCAAGCTTTGAGAGATGCAAGAAGCGGCGATGCACCTAGAAATGGCGGCAGCGCTGGAGGAGAGGCACCGGCGGACGGGGGAGGAGGGGAGGAATTTGGGGAGCGGCACCCCCGGGCATTGTCCCGCCATACACACGGAGGACTCCGCCCCAGCCGGGACTTCAGGAGGGGCAGCAGGAAGGGGATCCTGGGGTGGGGAGGGCGGCCCCTCGGCGGAGGAGTCCAGCGGCAGGGGCTGGGTGGCCTTGGCAGGCCCAGAAGCAGCAGTAGGATTTGGAGGGCCCTGCTGGAGCCCCCCCAGCAGCGTCCCAGAGGTTTCCTGGCCGACTCCTGCCGCCTCTCGGTCCGGTCCCTTGATCTCCGAAAAAGGGGGCGAACGGCGTCTCCCCCCAGTGCTTGTCGGGGAGTGGCCCTTTTCTGGTGCCGGGGCCAAAGGCCCCCCCAACAGGCAGTGGGGTATCACGGTCTTTGCTTCCTCGGGGGGCTCTGAAGAGACGGAAGCATTGTCAGAATGGAGGTCACTGAGACGCTGCTGCAGTTGGAGGGCAGGGCTGGCCTGCTCTGCACCCACAGAAAACTCGGGGTGCAATCTGAGCTCGGAAGGCTGACTGCCCCCCTCCCTATTCCAGCCTGGCTGAGGGGGAGACGGGTTTTCGTGCTCCATGCGTTGTGAGGCTTTGGCGTGCGTCTTCTCTCCTCTTACGGGGAGCCCCGAAGGTGGGGGCAGTGGTTCGTGCGAGTCACGCTGCAGCGAGGCCAGGATCTCTGGAGAAAGAAGCCGGCAAGGTCGGTCACTGCGAAGCATCACGGCCGTTTCACGAGTGGCGGCCACCAGAGGCGCGTTTTCCTGGATGCCCATCACGTGCGGGAGGGACTCGTGGACGAGCACATGGCCATAGATTTGGGGTTCACCTGTGGGGAGAGAGAGGCAGGAGGCACAATGAGACACCTGGCTTCCTCCAGGGGAGACCGACAACGGCAGGGAATTGGATCTAGTTAATCCTGGAGTCCTCAACTTACGGCTGGAATGGAGCCGGGAATTTGCATGAGGTCGAGGCACCCACATGGCCAGACCTGAGTATACAAGTTTTCTGCAACGGCCATTAAGCAAAAGCTGCAGTTGTTAAGCAAATCAATGTATTTCTGGGGGTATTTTTTGAGAGTCTCTTTGAGTGGCTTAGAAATGCAGGATATAAAGGAAGGTGGGAAGGAGTGGAGGCAGGCAGGAAGGAGATGGGAATGGGAGGGAGGGAAAGGGAGGGAGAGAGGGATGAAAGAAGGAAAAAGATGAGGAAGGGAGGAAGGAGAGAGAAAGAAAGAGAAAGAGAGAGAGGAAGGAAGGCTATTAAGTGCCCACATCTGAGATGACCATGGAGCATCCTGTGTAGGCAGCAGCTTTTGTGCCAGTTTTCCCAGTTCAGTCTGTGGTATGAACTGGGCCTTAGAAATCGTCTACCCGGCTGGGCACCTGGGGGGGGGGCAAGGCAGAACGCCCACTGAGGGCTGGGAGGGTGGACTCACACTGGGGCAGGCTTCCTCCTGGCCGGCTCTCTTGCAAGGCTACCTGGCCCCTGCCCAGGGCCGTCTGCCGGGACCCCCGGGGCCGCACGCCGGGCCTCTCCAGGCCCCCCTTCTGGGCTTTCAGCCGGCCGATCTTCTCGCTGTACATCCTGGCCAGGGCCTGGACCTTGCTGATTATCCGCTCGGAGTTCTCCAGGAGGCAGGGCTCCCCGTCGCCCCGGTAGAGTCCCAAGGCCGGGAGGAAGTCCGCAGAGGCAGGGACCCCCTCCTTCGCCCACCCTTCCTTCGGCTGCCCGGGGGGGACGCTCCCATCTGGCTCTCTGCTGGGGCCCCGGAAAGGGTCCTCCAAGTCTGAATCCTCCACAATGCAGAGGGGCTCTGCGTAGGGGGGCCGATCGGGGGAGCAGAAGGCTCTCCGGCTGACCCCCGGAGCCCCCTCCTTTGGGGCGTCCTTCGCGCTCCGCTCCTTCTCCTGCCAAACCCGCCGGATCTCCGCACACGATCGGAACCCGGGCTCGGCGGGACCCTCCTCCGATCCATTACTCGGCTCCTGCTGCTTTCCTTCTCTCCCCGACGCATCAGAGGGTTCCCCCTTAACCTGGGGTCTCTCCGGCTGCGCAGGGAAGCGACCCGCATCCGAATGGTCCCGCTCGATTGTTGTGAGCGTCCGACTCCGTCCGGAGGTGGTTTTGGGGACGGAAAGATGTTGGCTGTTGCAGGACTGACTCCGGGTCCGGCTCAGCTGGCCGGATTGAGGGCGGAGCCTTCTGAGCTGGGCTCCTCCCTCTTCCTCTCCCGGAGCCTCCTGCTGCTTCAAGATGTTGTTGAACCGCAGGACGGATTCTCGCACCACCCCGGGGGGAACAGGGGGGACCCCCTCTTCCTTGGTGACCTCCGGCCCCTTCTTGCCCCCTTCCACACTTTGGTAGTAGCTCTGGATCTTCTCCAGCAGAACCCAGTCGTCCCTGGTTGGGTTGGGGTCCTCCTCCTCGTTTTTCTCCTCGCTGCCGAAGCCGCCCGTGGAGGTTATGGGGCAGGAGTGTGGCCGGGTAGAGGAGCTGGGGGTCTGGCTTTCCTCCTGGGTGGTCTCCTGCCCTATGGAGGCAGAGCTGCTGGTCTCCTCAAAGGGGAGACCTTCCAGGACGTGTAGCGGAGATGGACTGGCTGATTCCTGCGTTCGGTGGAGGTCCTCTTCTTCAGAAGAGTCGCTGCCAAAGGGGTGGGGGAGCCTGGGGAGCAGCTGTTCTTGGAGGGGGCTCCCTTGGGGAAGGAGAGAGGGGGCCTCCTCCTGGAAGACCCCATTCTCCTCCTCTTCTTCCACTTTGTCCTCCAGTTCTTCTACGCCATCGTTGGGCAGGAGCTGATCCTGAACGCAGGGCAGAAGACAAACACAGACTTGACACAGCCCGAGAACAGCACGGACCTCCATTCCCTCTCTGGGGTGGCTTCAGACAAGCTTCTGCTCCCCTGAGTTATCATCCCCAGGGGCTTCGACCCCCAAATCTTGTCAGGACACATAGCCAGAGAGACGCCTCTTGGAGATACTGTCCAGATCATCTGGAGAACATCTGTTTGGGCCAGCTGCCTATCCTTCAGGAAGCCCTTTCACCAAACAGGACTCTTGGAGGGAAGTCAGTTGCCAATTGTCTTCTCTAAGGGAATGTAGCAGGGTTTCTGAGCATACACAGAAAGCTTTCCCCTAAGTCCCTGCAGATGGTTTCCTTATGGCTCTGCAGTATCGGAAGCTGGAAGTCACACTCTATGGCCAGTGCTTCTCGATCTTGGCAACTTGAAGATGGGTGGACTTCAATTCCCAGAATTCCCCAGCCAGCAGAGCAAGCAGTGGAAGGGGGCAAGCCGAGCTGGCTGGGGAATTCTGGGATTTGAAGTCCACCCATCTTCAAGTTGCCAAGGTTGAAAAACACTTACAAGGTCCCTTTGAGGGTCACCCTCTCTTCCGTGCCTTATCAGGAACAGGCTTCAAATATAAATCTAATAAATAATAATAAATGATTTAATAAATAATAATAATTTAAATAATAATAAACTATTGATAGCACTCAGACATCTCCCGCTTCACCCTCCTTCACAGCCCTCTCTAAGCGGTTCACAGAGTCAGCCTGTTGCCCCCCCCCAACAATCCGGGTCCTCATTTTACCGACCTCGGAATGATGAAAGGCCAAGTCGACCCTGAGCCGGTGAGGATTGAACTGCCGACAGTCGGCACTCAGCAGAATTAGCCTGCGATTCCAATCACGGCGCCACCACAGCACCACGATTAGTATTAACAGATAATAATAATAATAACCACCACCTCCGAGAGGTTACCTGCAGAGCCGAGCTGGGGGCTTCCGAGCTACTTTCTTTCCAAAACCTCCCTTCCATTCCGGTTTCCTTGTCCAAGCCCCGCTGGCTAAGCAATTCCAGGATCTCCTCGGTGATGGAGAGGTTCGTGGTGAGCGGGTCTTGTGCCAGGGAGAATTCGGCCTCCTCTGCTTCCAGATCCGAAGGTTCGGCGTCCTCCTCCGGTTTGGCTGAGGCCAGTGTGCAGGAGCTGCTGGAGGAGTGGAGGGGCTCGCTGGCGGGGAAGAGGTCTCCCTCACTGTCCGCGTGCTGCAAAGAAGGAGGGTGTAGGACAGGGGCCTGCAACCTTGACAACTGTAAGACTTGTGGACTTCAGCTCCCAGAATTCCTCAGCCAGCTATGCTGGGAGCTGAAGTCCACAAGTCTTAAAGTTGTCAAGGTTGCAGACCCCCTGGTGTAGGAGAAGGAATGGCAGAGCTAGGGGGCGGAGTGAAAAGAGGCATCAGCCTAGAATCCCTACATAGTCACAAACAAAGAGATACACTCGCAGTTACACATAACATCCGAGAAAAGAGGATAAAATTCTACGGTGTAATTCCCTCGCCTCATTCCATGAATTTTACAATAGCCTAGGCTCGGTCCTTATTCTTTTGTCTTCTCTTTCTTCCCAGGTCTAAGTCGCTGAACGTAGAACTAAATCAAGGTATTAAGTCGTCACCGTGTCTTCACTGTTTGCTAGAAGTTCAACTGCTCATCTTTGGAATTGCCATGTTTTATTCTACTATAAACATCCATTTTAAAAAAATCATTATCTACATTGCTTTCTATTCCCTGATGTGAACCAATTTCCAGAAGGCTACTTTCTCGGGATAAAACGGAGGAAAGGAAAAGGAAAAATATAAACATATACATAGATAAATGTAAAATGAAAAAATCAAACATCTTCCTACAAGAAATGTCTCCCTCCCCCCCCCCAGGAACAGCCATAGGTCACACCTGGGAAACTCACCTTTAACCTGGCCACATCTGGAAAGGTCCCGGCAGGGAAAAGACGAAGACGGGGGAGGAAAGAGAAGGAGAGAGAGAGAGAGAGAGAAAAAAATATCACATCATAGGCATTTCGTTTTTCGTGGGAAATTCAGTACTGGATGAAGGAAATTGTTGCATCAATCCGTTGGAGCGATGCCACTTTGGCAGAGGTTTTTATGAGTTGCAGCCCCATTTACTAGATCACCAGGGGTTTATAATTCTCTGGAAAATCGTGGCACTCCAGAGTTGCAGGCAACCAAATGGGCTGCACCATCACAGATCCGTTCTTAGTCTCAAAAAAACACCCACACCCACACATAATATATATATTAAACAATAAAATATACGAACACCAGGAAGTTATAAAACTATAAAAAGTTTTAATAAAACCAGAATAAAACCAAGCTTTCGCTGGCATCTGCCAGCATCATCAGGGTAGTCTCCAGTTGATGGGAGAAGCTATTTATAAGTATGGCGTTCTTTGCGCCCGGCTTCTTGACCTCGTCATGGGTCCCAGCCAATCCACCTGCGTTTTGATCGTAGTTTCTGTGTTGCAAGCTGTAATTTCCTCACTTTCCTTGATTGGCTGGGACCCATGACGAGGTCAAGAAGCCGGGCGCAAAGAACGCCACACTTATAAATAGCTTCTCCCATCAACTGGAGACTACCCTGATGATGCTGGCAGATGCCAGCGAAAGCTGGTTTTATTCTGGTTTTATTAAAACTTTTTATAGTTTTATAACTTCCTGGTGTTCGTATATTTTATTGTTTAATATGAGTCTACCCAGGAATCACTGTTTTGTTTTTAATATTCTTAATTATATATATATATATATATATATATATATATATATATATATTTGGAATGAGTCACAAAACGAGAGCGGAGCAGACCCGGAGGAGGTCCTGGCTGTTGGGGCGAGGTCCTCAACATTTCCATGCCAGGAAGAAGCCACCCTGTTCCTCTAGCACAGGGATAGGCAACCTTGGCTCTTTTATGACTCGTGGACTTCAACTCCCAGAATTCCTGAGCCAGCCATGCTGAGGGGAAAGGAAGAGGTTTCCAAGCTGAGCCGTGCTGGCTCAGGAATTCTGGGAGTTGAAGTCCATCAGTCATGAAGGGGCCATAGTTCCCCATGCTGGCTCAGGAATTCTGGGAGTTGAAGTCCATGAGTCATAAAAGAGCCAAGGTTGCCTATCCCTGCTCTAGCTGGCCACAGGACGGCCCACTTCCTTTCTGCCTCTTCTAACCTGGCTTTTGGAAGAAAGAGATAGTCCTGTTTAACGACCATTCGCAGTTCAGCAAAGGAAAAACGACTTATGGCCGGTCCTCGCACTTGCGACCACAGCAGTTAGGCCTTCAAAATCCAGGCAGTTGGCAACCGGCCTGTCTCTACGACAGCTGCAGTGTCCCAGGGTTGTCTGATCTCTATTTGTGACCTTCCCTGGATTCCGATAAGCGGAGCCAGTGGGGGAGGCTGGACTTGCTTGAGGACTAGGCCATTTACTTAAGGACGCGGCTGCGTCAAAAGCTGCATCACTTAACGACAGAGGTTCCGGGTGCAGCTGTGGCTGTAAGTTGGGGACTATCTGTATGTGCAAAACCTTTTATAGGTAGTCCTTAACCTACGACCACAGTTGAGCCCAACATTTCTGTCGTTAAGCGAGACATTTGTTGAGTGAGATTTGCCTCATTTTATGAACTTCCTTGCTGCTGCAGTTGTTAAATGAATCGCTGCAGTTGAGTGAGTCCGTCTTCCCCATTGACAGAAGGTCGCAAAAGGGGATCACGTGACCCGGGAGACGGCAAATGGTCATAAGTATGAACCAGTCACCAGGCATCCAAATTTTGATTATTGAATCACGGCGATGCTGCAAAGATTGTAACTCTGAAAAGTGGTCCTAGGTCCTTTTTTTCAGCGCCGACGTAACTTTGAGTGGTCACTAAATGAACTGTTGTTAAGTCAAGGACTGCCTGGACAAAATCAGACGAGAGGACACAATTCAGGCCGCAAAGCCATGCGACAGGATTCCTGGGTGTGTGACTTTACTGACACTGTGCAAAACGCCAACAACGTGGGGACGTGACAGCAAACTCCCCCACCCCAAATAACCACCCAGAATTAAGGGGGGGGGGAAAGGTCTTACTCGATGGATGAAATAGGAGCTGAGATTCCTTGGCTGGTTCTGTAAGGGGGTAACAAGGTTAGAGTTAGTATGACGGTTAGCATCAGGGTTAGGGTTAAATCAACTCGTATCTAAATTTGCATTAAAGAACATTCATTTTACCAAAGAATAAAACCTTTCTGAATTGTTAAGGCAGCATCGGCTCAGTAGGGAAAAATGGGTATTGTTAACTACAGTTAGTTCCCAAGTTATGACAACGATTGGGACCAGAATCGCCATTGCTAAGCTAGGCGGTCATTAAGCGAGTGGCACTCGGGTTTCTGTTCTTAAGGGAATTGGGTCATTCAGCGAATCTGGCTTCCCCATTGGGAAGCTGGCGGAGGTCGCCAATGGCGATTACCTGACACTGCAATGGACGTAAGGGTGAGGACCGGTCACAAGTGCCTTTTTTCAGCGACATTGTAACTTTGAATGTCTGCTAAAGAAATGGCTGTAAATTGAGGATTAACTGTATGGTATCTAAGGGAGGGGTCTTCAAACCTGGCCCTTTTATGACTTGTGGACTTCAACTCCCAGAATTCCTCAGCCAGGCGGTGCCTCCCTGAGGAATTCTGGGAGTTGAAGTCCACAAGTCATAAAAGGGCCAAGTTTGAAGACCCCTGATCTAAGGCAGCGTTTCTCAACCCTGGCTGCTTGAAGGTGGGTGGACTTCAACTCCCAGAATTCCCCAGCCAGCACAGCTGTGCTGGCTGGGGAATTCTGGGAGTTGAAGTCCACTCACCTTCAAGCAGCCAGGGTTGAGAAACACCACCCAAAAAGATGTTCCAGGAACACTAGGCTGATGCTTCTCCAGTGACGCTATCCAGATCAGCCAGACGCTATGTGGATCAGCTTCCTCTCAGAGGCCCATTTGGTAGCCTCACGCAACTGACCAGCTGCCCCGGTGGCTTTATTCCAAGTGACCAATCGGGACTTCTGACTACGGAAGATGAGCAGGTCTCTCACGGCCCCCTGGCGCCCCCTGGTGTCCTTCTGCAGAACACGCATCACACTTTGGGAACCGCTGGTCCGCCCAAGGATGCTTGCTCCAGTCCCACCCACCTGGTGCAGCCACGCCCCTTTCTCCACGTAAGCTCACCTGACCGCCGGCGGCCCCGGCGGTAAGAGCCGCTTTTCTCCAGCTGTAAAATGGGGCAGCTCCGCCGGACTCTCTCGGGACTGTACATGGACTCGGGAGGCTCTGAAAGGGAAAGGTCTGAGTTCAAATCCTGACCTCCCCTCCCCAGTGAGGATGGTCCTAGGACAGCCAGCTCCACTTTAAGCCCATCTACTGAAATACGACACAACGATGCAAATGGCTTGTCCGATTTAACAGGTATTCCTCAATAACTACAATATTCAACCATAATAGAGCCTGCCCATCACGGCCCGATCCCTGGTTCCCTCTCACCTGATTGCCGCCGACCCCGAATGCAGGCCCTGGACTCGTCCAGCTGAGGAGAAGGCAGGGGCTTCTTGGGGGTCTCGGGGCTGAAGACCACATCTGGGGAGCCTGGCGAGAAGTGGAGAACCCCGTCACTTGGGCAGCGAATGGCCAAATGCCCTCCCACTCCGGAGCAGATGGCTGGAGCGACGTTCTGGGAATGAGGTCGGGGGCCAGCGAACCCCTCCTCCTCCAAATCTTACCCTGGAAGCTGTTCTCCAAGAGGACTTGCTTGGCCTGGAAAGGGAAAGAAAGCATCCAGAGACGGTCAGGAGCAAGAATTCTGAGAGTTGAAGTCCACGCATCTTACAGTGGCCAAGTTTGAAAAACCCTGGTAGTCCCCGACTTACGACTGATTGTTTTACGACTATTCCAAATTACAACAACCTTGGAGTGGGTGATTTACGGCCTGTGAGGCTCTTCCAGCCATCCTAAAATCTCATGCAGCCCCATCACATGACCCTGCTTTGGGTTCCAGTTAATGACCACGCCACACGCTTAATGATCGCCATGAAAACTGCTGAAAAAACAGGTTCCACCACATGGCTGCCTTGACTTACAGACAGATTTCCAATCCCAAATAATGGTTGTAAGTTGAGGACTATCCACACAGGCTTTCCCTCTGCATCAAGAGCTCAAGTTCAGAGAAAAAAAAACAAAAAACAGCTGCTTGCCTCCCCCTTACCTTCTGGGGAATGGACGCGGGATGATTCTCCACAATCAAACGTTTCAGATAATGAATCCAAAGTCGTTTTTCTTCCTGGTTCCTCACCTGGAACAGTGGAGAAAGGAGGGTGTGGAGGGCATTTCTACAGCCCAGGATTCCAGAAAGATCTACCGGTAGTCCTCGACTTACAACGATTCATTTAATGACCATTCAAGGTTACGACAGCACTGAAAAAAGGGACTTACGGTCGCTTCCCACACTTACGACCGTCGCAGCTTCCCTGGGATCAAAATGCAGATGTTTGGCAAACGGTTCATGTTTATGACGCTTGCAGCGTCCTGGGAGCTGCCCAGGAGGAAAAACCTGAATTTCCCCCACCCTCTGATTTCCCAGGAAGGCATTCTACACCCATTCAACTGAGGTCTGAGGTCAGACTTTCCGTGGGGAACCGTCTTGTAAAGGTTCACGGCCTTGTAAGGATTCCCGAGTCAGCTGCTGCAGGAGCCGGTTGCCTCACCTGGACGGTGTGCTGCTGTTTGGGAATGGAAAGGTCGGAGATTTTGAAGCTCAGAGGGTCCTTGGTGTTCTCCTGGAGCGCCAGGTTGCAGCACTGTAAAGTCAGAGGGGAATCTCACGGCAAAGGATGCCCCGAAAATCTAGCTCAGCCTCAGGAACTTTTGAGAACTTCAACTCCCAGAATTCCCCAGCCAGCACGCAGCTTGAAGCTGGACGGGCTTCAACTCCCAGAATTCCCCAGCGAGCATGGCTGGCTGGGGAATTCTGGGGGTTGAAGTCCACCCAGTTTAAAATTGCCAAGACTGAGAAACACGGGGCTAACTGGTCCCAATCCCCTCGCCCAAATCCCTGGTCCCCCTTACAAAGATGTGGCTCTTGTAGACCAGGGCCTCTCCGCGCCGCTTGGCGATCAGCAGGACCTTGCTGAGAAGGAAGAAGACCCTCTCCTTGCGGGCTCGCGGCACCCGGAACTGACCCTCCAGGATCAGCTCCCCAAAGGCCCCCAGCTCTGGACCAGTCCAGCCAGCCAGCAATCCCTGGATCTCCTAGGAGGGGGAAGGAGGTGGGGAGACTTCAGCTTACAAAGGGGTCAACGTGGATTTGGGGGGGGCTTTATGGTCCATGTTCCCTGTTTATTTACAAGTAGCTTACTCGCAGACAGCAACCCCCCTTTCCTCCTGGCACTGATGACACCACCTAGTTGGGTCCAGAGATGTCTCCTCCTCCCTTCTCTCTCTCCTCCTCTCCACAAACCCCCCTCCCTCCTAGCACTGATGATGCCACCTAGCTGGGTCACGAAACGTCTGCCAGAAAACCCCCAAGGACCCCACGAAGACATGAATGGTTCCCACTCCCCTCGTGACTTGAGCACGGATACCAGTTTGCTCCCCTTGGCAGACAGGCTAAGGCCGCCCAGGTGAGCGGGCCCTTCCCAAATCCCAAAGGACAAATTCTTTTCTGTTGCCAGGAAGGGCTCCCCCGTACCTGCAGCCGGCTGGCATGTTCCTGTTTCCGCTTCATGTCGTTGATGTACCAAGCCACGGCCGTCATGGTGATGCTCGCCTCTTCCACCGAGTCGTAGCCAGGACTGCTCTTGTCGTAATGTTTGGCAAGTTCCTGAGTAGAGAAAGCAGGGTGTTTTTTTTGGAGGGGGGGGAGAGTCAAAGACGAGAGACGCTCATTCAGTGGGAATCTGAGAAACGACACTGGGAATTCTGGGTCGGTCTCGGAGAAGGGAATCCAGAGGTGGGGCTGAGCCCAACATAACCTTAATTTTCAAGGATGCTTTCCAGGGAGAGTTACATTCTGCATCCGGTTTACTTTTTGTAAAGGATGTTATTTCTGACTTGGAAGCGGCTTTGGATAATTTGCAATATAATAAATTCATAAATCATATAGTCACTTCTTGGTGAGATGAGGCATATAAATGTAACAAATAAATAAATAGATAGATACATAAATATAGGAGCATTAAATGAATAACAATCTGATAACGGTTTGTTCTCTATATAGCTGGCCCAGCAAGGGTTGGTGTGAGTTTCCCCCATCATTCCTTGATTAGGATATTGTTTTCTGCTTTATTCAGAGAAGAGCAGCTAAGATGTTCCAAGGCCTGGAGACTAAAACATACGAAGAAGGGCTGCAGGACTTGGATTTGGCTAGTCTAAAGAACAGAAGAAAGAGGGGAGACATGATAGCAGTATTCCAGTATCTGAGGGGCTGCCACAAGGCAGAGGGGGCCAGGTTGTTCACCAGAGCACCAGAGGGAAGGACGAGAAACGTTGGTTGGAAACTGATCAAGGAGAGAAGCAACCTGGAATTAAGGAGAAACTTCCTGACAGCGAGGACAATCAACCAGTGGAACAGCTGGCCACCATTAATCGTGGGCGCTCCATCACTGGAGATTTTTAAGAGGCTGGTCAGTCACTTGTTTGAGATGGTATAGGACAGACATGTCAAACACAAGGCCCGGGGGCCGGATGCGGCCCATGAAGTGGTTTCATGCGGCCCGCGAAGCCATCCTGGAAACAGTGAGGGAACAGCCCCTGTTGCCTTGGCCCTGGCCCTGGCCCAGGCCAGCTGGGAGCCAATGTACAATTTTGTGGTGGCCATCTATGCTGAAACGCATTCAGTCTTAGCTCCATAAGCGCCCCCCCCCCTGCATGGCCTGAGAGGAACAGTGAGGCTCCTCCAGTTGACCATGCCTTGGTGCTTGCCCCGGTCCCACCCCCTTCTGCCAGAGACCCCCAGATCTGCCCCACTCCTGCCCAGGCACCCTTGACACGAACGATGTAGAGCTGGCCATGCCCACCCAGTAGGCCACACCCACTCCATCCATGCCCACCCAGTAGGCCGCACCCACCCAGGCCACATCCACCTGGCCCCCAGAGGGCAACCACAATGCTGATGCGGCTCTCAATGAAATTGAGTTTGAGACCCCTGGTATAGGGTCTCCTGCCTGAGCGGGGGGTTGGACTAGAAGACCTCCAAGGTCCCTTACAGCTCTATTCTATTCTATTCTAATTTGTAATTCTATTCTACTCTATTCTACTCTACTCTACTCTCTATTCTGTTCTATTCTATTCTTGTTTGTAATTCTATTCTATTGTTTTCTTTTCTTATTTGTAATTCTATTCTATTCTATTCTTATTTGTAATTCTATTCTATTCTATTCTTATCTGTAATTCTATTCTATTCTTATTTGTAATTCTATTCTATTCTATTCTATTCCATTCCATTCCATATTTTCTATTCTATTCTATTCCATTCCATTCCATATTTTCTAATCTATTCTATTCCTTATTCTATATTCTATATTCCATTCCATTCCATTGATTGTTTGTCTGCTATTAATACCTGGGTATCAGCTGCACAGACTGCGAGGCAAGATATTGTATAGAAACGGAGCAAACCCCATCCTCAGAAATAACAGATGATATTACCCACTTGGGTCATGAAATGTCTGTGAGAAAACCAACCCAGCTCGGAGAGTGCCAAAGAGCCCGAAGTGGCACCACTCACCTGCAGCAGCAGATGGTACTTCAGAATTCGCTGGACCGGCTTGAGAAGGTAGGTCTCTAATGGCAGCGAGTGCGAGAGAGTGGCCTGCCTCTCCCGGAAGAATTTTGCCAGGGAGTCATCCTCCATGCACTGCCGGAGCACCGAGACGGAGCTGGTAATGGGGAGAGGAGAGGAAAGATGCACATTGATAACTTTGCCTGGCTGGCCGGGGCATCCTGGGAGTTGTAGTCCGAACTTTTAAAACGAGTAGGGTTGAGAAATATTGCTGGAGGGACTAGAGCTGGGGGTCTCCAAACTCGCCCACTTTAAAACCTGAGGACCTCAACTCCCAGAATTCCCCAGCCAGTTATGCTGAAGTCCACAGGTCTTAAAAGTGGCCACGTTTGGACAGTCCTGGGGAAAAGTAAACCCAGATTGTGCTGAAAATCGCACGGGGGAGCAGGAGATTCATGCGTCGTTGATTTGCAAAGCCCCGTGTACTTACTTGGGGTAGTTCATGCAGTACAAAGTGTAGATATCAAATTCTTCACTCTGCAAAATTAAATGAAACCACATTAGATGCATTGCAGTCCACAAGGGGAAGGCGGTTTCTCTGCCTGCTATTAGGAAGGCCACGTTGACGAGGGTTTCGCCCCTCTTCTCACATCCCAGCATCTGCCCTGGCCAAGCGGGAGTTTTGATCCAGAAGCGGCAAGGAGAGCATGGCTGGATCCCCCCCCCCCAATCCCACTAACTATGTTTAATTCCAGGAAACCCCGGAGTAATTCTCCATCTGCACAGGACCAACTCCCGTGTCGGTCTCTGAGCAGAAGTCACATCCTGCTTTTTTACTGGAACATCTGCAAAGTCAGAGCAACATCTGCGGGGTGCCCCAAAATTGGAACAGATTAGTTCAGCTTTGCCCAGCAGATGAGGATCTGGGGGTCCCAAGACGGTCTAAACCAGCATTTCTCAGTTTCAGCAACTTTAAGATGTAGGGACTTCATCACCCAGAATTCCCCAGCCAGCCCTGCCGTGGTGATTGGGGAATTCTGGGAGGGAGGTGAAGTCCACGCAGCCCGGCTTGGGAATTCACAGGGCTGAAATCCACACGGGCTTGGGGAATTCTGGGAGGCGAAGTCCACGCATCGCATAGCAGCTGGGAAATTCTGGGAGTTTCCATCTTAACTGAGGTTGTGACACTCTGATTGCAATTATTACAGATGGGATGAAAAGAGGAGGAGGAGGAGGAGGAGGAGGAGGAGGAGGAAGAGCGGAAGGAGGGGAAAGGAGGCGGAGAAGGAGGAAAGGGAGGAGGAAAGGAGGAGGAAGAGAAGAGGAGGAGAGGGGGAACGAGGAGGAGGGGAGGGAACGAGGAGGAGGAGGGGAGGAGAGGAAGTCAGGCACTTACCCTTTGCACAAAGCAGTCGGCAATTGCGTGGGCACTGGTGTTCCTCTCCAGATCTTCCAGCAGCTCGCTGTCCCAGGAGAGAAAAGAATTGCAAACTGGGCGTAAAGGAGATTTGCACAGGTTGCAGCTTCCTCCCCCCCCCCCTTCCTGAAGGCCCTTTATGCCTTTCATCAGAGGGGACCAGCCGGGCCTTTTGCCCATTACTGAATTCCTTGCAAACACCAATTGGAGAATAATTGCGCTTCCAGGATAATTGCGCTTCGAGGCAGGGCAGCCAGTGGCTTCCTGTGAATGGTGTGCGTGTGTGTATGTCTCTGGGCTGAAGCATTAGTGGGAAGGGGGCTTCAGCGGAGGGAGAAGGACTCCTCAAATGGCTCCCCCCACCCACTTCCCCTGCCTATCCCATCGGTGCCTCCCCATCAAACTCTCCCAGATGGGGAAATCAGGAACACTGATGGAGCTTTTGGCCACCGGCCAGTTTTTAAAAGGCAAAAACTCAGCAGGAGGCCGGGGGGGGGGAGAAGGGGGGGACTAAAAATAAACCAAGCAGCTGGCAATGAGCTAAAAATTCTCCTTGGGGAGCCTTCTCCGTCTTCAATATCCCAGAGATTTCCCTTACCTGAAGGAGGAGGGAAGAGAGAGAGGGAGAGGGAGGGGGGAGGGAGAGGGGGGGGAGAGAAAGGATGGTTTGCAGGGAATTTGGAGGGAAAATTCTGGAAGCCGGAGGAATCAGATCTTTTCCTTTCCCAGATTTTGGTCTCGGCTCATTTGCAAAATGAAAGAAAGGAAAAGGCATCCGGAGCTGGAGGAATCCCCACTGTGACCTCATCCAAGGAGGGTCAGTTGCTGGTCTGCCCTTAAGATGACACCAGCATGAGCCTTGAAGCTAAAGAAGTATGTGTGTGTGGCGGGGGAGGGGGGGGACGGACCTCAGTGCGTGCTCAGAGGCACTCTTCATTCCTCGGAGTGAGCCAAATTCTAATTCTCAGCACTTCCAGCGGGACGGGGCCAAAGCGTCCCTTGTCCCAGAAACGGCACCGAGGAGGGGAGAGCATTTGAGATCTGCCAAGTTCAAGCAGATGTTCTCTCTTCTTCCGCCCGGTCCTGCTCTCTATCACTCCTTCCTTCCTAGGTCAGTCTGAGATTACCTAGCAAGGACAGAGACCCCCCCCTTCCCATTTTAAATAAATCTGCCCACCCCCTTCGGCTCACCACAGTCTGGAGCCAAGCACTTTTCCTGCCTGGAAGATGCTGCTCCAATCTCTCCCCCCCCCCCCAGCTTCCTTTGGTGTCCTTCCCAGCCCCCCTCTTCTCCCCCATCTCCCCACCCCCTGCTCCCCTTTCTCAGCCCCTCAATCCCCCCCCCCATTCCTGCTCAAATTACAGGCTCAGCGAATTCCATGTTGACAAGAAACAACCCCCCCCCGTCCTGCTCTCCTGGTTCACCACTGCAAAAGCAGGTGACGGAGCAGACCCTGCTGCAAAAAGGAGCTGGGGGGGGGGGAAACACCTTGGTGGGTGGGGGCTGCATCGCCTGGGTCCAATTTGATCTGTGGATTTTCTTTCTTTCTTTCTTTCTTTCTTTCTTTCTTTCTTTCTTTCTTTCTTTCTTTCTTTCTTTCTTTCTTTCTCTTTCTTTCCTTTCCCTCCCTCTCTTTGGAAAAGAAGATGCCGTTTCAGAGTCTGGCACCAGCCAGCGGCGAGTCAGGGAGTGTATTTCCATGAACCGGAAAGCAAGATGCTGAAGCAAGGAAAATAGAGATTTTTCTGCAAAGGCAGGACGATGGAGCGAGAGAAATTAAATGCACCGTCCTCAGGCAGGCAGGGAGGGAGTGGATGGGGGGGAAGTCTCTGGATTCAGCATTGCTCTCCAATTTATTCTTCTTGCAAGAATACGGTGGGGAACTAAAAAGGGATGGAGAATTAACCCAGGATCGGTTCATGTTCCTCCAATATTTTTCGCCATTTGCAGCTAACCAAGGTTCAAAGCAGCCCCAGCCAACTCTGGGTCCAGCTGTTGTCCTTTAGCAGGACCGTCGTCTCCTCCCCAGCCAGCCCAGGAGAGAGAGAAGCTTAAGTCCTCCTGAGCTGTCCAGTCTCAAGGTCAGAGGCCGAGAAGGTTGGGTTTTGCCATCCCTGTCCTTGGACAAAATGGGCAGACAAAATAACAGAATAGGAAGGGACCTTGGAGGCCTTCTAGTCCAACCCCCTGCTCAGGCAGGACATCCTATATCATTTCAGACAAGTCTCCTCTTAAAAACCTCCAGTGTTGGAGTACCCACAACTTCTGGTGGCAAGCAGTTCCACTGGTTAATTGTTCTCACTGTCAGGAAATTCCTCCTTAGTTCTCGGTTGCTTCTCTCCTGGATGAGTTTCCATCCGTTGCTTTTTGTCCTGCCTTCTGGTGCTTTGGAGTAGAGGCTGACCCCCTCCTCTCTGTGGAAGATGGCTCTCCCATCACTCCTAACTCTTCTTTTCATTAATTTAGACATACCTAATTCCTGCAATCGTTCTTCGTATGTTTTGGCCCACCTAACTGGTGTCCATCTTGCGCAGGCGTTTCCCCAGTTGCTGCAGGAGATGGGCAAAATGCGGGCAGGGTCTTTGGCCCGCTTTCCTCGGAGACCCCAAGAATCAAAACAAGGACCGGAGACCTCCACGGTGGGAGGGAAGAAGCTGGCCAAGGTCTTCCCAAGGCCAGGCAAACATCAACGGTGACCCCCTCTTTGGGGATAGAGCGGGACTCGGCTACCCAGCTTCGGTCAAGGCTGGCATCGGAGGCGCCTGGCTTGGCAAGTCGCCAGGCTTCTTTTAACCTCCGTGCGTCGTTTAGAATCCTTTGGGCCAGGAAATTATTTCTCTTGCTGGAGACACTATTTTTCCTCTGGGCCACAGGATTTAGTTCTCTGCTCGGCCGCCCCATCCTGCCGATTGCCGCCTTCTGCACCAGGTGACCCAGGACCCACCAACGCTTCTAAGAAAAGCTCTGCGATGACCCTCCCCAGGACCCCCTCTTCTCCCCCCCCCTCCATCCCAGAAAAGTCTTGGCGCTGCTCCTAAGCCGATTCACATGGCCGTAAATCCCCCAGAAGTTATTAGGCCGACTTACTTGAGATCCCGTTTTATGAGACATCTTTTTAAATATTTATGCCTGGCCTTTCCTTGCTGAATTCCAGGCCCTTCCCCGAAAATCAAAAGCAGAAGAAAAGTCTGCTGAATTCAGGGCCACCAGAAAAAAAAAAAAAAAAAACCCGACAGGAAAACAAGAAAGGCTGCCAGAAACGCAGATGAGATCCTGGGGGGATATTAAAAACTCGGGAGGGGTGGGGAGGGGGCTTGTCTGGCAGGCAAAAGAAAATAAGACTGGGGCCAGGCCTTCCCCCTCCGGCCCAGGACAATCACCACGGACATTTTATTTATACAGCCTTATTTTTTAATGCAGGTGGTCCTCAACTTACAACCGTTTGTTTAGTGACAATGGCACTGAAAAAAGAGACTTAGGGCCGTTTTCCCCACTTACGACCGTTGCAACACCCCCAGGGTCACGTGATCAAAATTCAACTGACAACCGACTCGTATTTACGACGGTTGCAGCGTCCCGGGATCACGTGATTCACCTTCTGACAAGCAAAGTCAAGGGGGGAGAACCCGGATTCATTTAACGACCATGTGACTAAGGTAGCAAGTGCAAGTGGTTCAATTAACAACGGCGGTAAGAATGAGCGCAAAAGGGGGCAGAACTCAAAACTTAAGAGCTATCTCGTTCAAAGCAGGGCTGCCTGTACTGTGAGCTGCCCAGAGCTGACTTGCGTTAAGATGGGCGGCCAATAAAATGGAGACATGAACAAACAGGCAAATGCACCTTTTGCCCTGCTCTGAACCCCAAGACCAGCTGGCCCCCCTCCCCAGCCGGAGCCAAGAGATGTCCCACTGCACCTGTGGAACTCGCCTCACCTGTTGAACTCGTAAATGTCCTCGATGTTGCAAAACAAAGCACCGACTTGATCCGGCTTCAGAGACACTTGTCCGCAGTCGAAAATGCAGCCCAGGTAATCCTGTACGGGAAGAAAAGAGGGGGGGCATCTCCCCATTAAGGTACAGCAGACAACCTGCAAACTTCTGCAAGAGCTCTTGGGCAGTCTGGGAGGGAAGGCAGATGGACACACACACACACACACACACACAGGCTGGGTTGCTGAATGGGGGGGCTGCTGGAAGAACACAGTTTTTGTAAGCTGTTCTTTCTCCCCAGCCTGGCCCACCTCACAGGACTGTTGCAAGGCCAGACAAAGAATTATGCCACTTTGGACCAGTGGTGCTCAACCCTGGCAGCCTTAAGATGGGTGGACGTCAACTCCCAGACTGTCAATTTCCAGGAACTGAGACACTGCAGCCGATCCCAGAGAGGATGTGGCTGCTTTCAAGAGTTGCAGTCAGGAGATGCATGCTTGTATGCTCCAAAGCTCCTTTGTGAGTCACAAAGTACCCCCCCCCCGTCCTCTCCCCTCCCCCCTCCTACCTCCACGATGCTCCTGAGATCCCGGACGTAAGCCTGCTCGGTTTCCACAATCTCCAGCACCACCCGGTCCAGATGGGACAGCTTGATCCGGCGTTCTTTGGCCCAGCCGGGACCTGGCGCCCAGCCGCAGCACTGCTGCCCGTCTCCTGGAGTGTCGGCCAGCCGGTCCAGCAGCGCCATGGGGGTCAGATCCAGGCTGATGTCACTGCCGTTTTGCTGGGAGTAAGGGCCTGTAGGGCAGGCCCCCAGCGCCACGCTGCTGCCGAAAGCGCTGGAGCCGTCCTGCAAAGAGGCGGAGGATGCCGAAGAACTGAGGCTGACGGGGCGGTCGCTGTCCGAGCAGACGGTGTTCACCGAGGTGCAGCTGCCCAGAATGGGGTCCGACGCCATCTTGGTCCCAATTCCCGCCAGTGAGGAGGTAGAGGAGGGTCTGGGGGCTGCTAGGAAGGAGAGGAAGCAACAGGGTCTGCAGTCACTTCCCCAAAAGACCCCCAACCTTGCAGCCACTAATGCAGGGGGAGCACAGGTGGGGAGGGCAGCTGGTTCTTTTTACTCTTAAAACAATAAAAAAAAAATCTGCTTCCTGTCTCTGCACATCCTTTGTGGGTTTTTTCTCACCTTTCAAAGCTGTGGTTTCTCTCGCAAGGCCTGCTGGGAGGCGCAGTGTGCAAAGAAAGGGCCCCCCACCCACCTACCCTGCCCTTTCTCTGCACCTCCCTCCCGTGAAAGCTTTGCAAGGGGGGGGGGGAGGAAAGTAGAGCTTGCAACGGCCACAATAGCAATCCACAAACCCTGGAACGCAAATCAGAATCTGAGCCCAGATTTGGGGAAGGGGTTCTCTTCCCCCCTCCCATGGGGACCCCCAGGATCTTCTCCCTTTTCCAGGCCTCTGGGTGAATGCAACGGGGGGGGGGGGCACGGACTAACCTGGGCTGCCTCTTTCCTTGGTGCTGCCCCGGTGGACTCCTTCGGGCATGGTGAGGCTGGGGTCCCTGGGCACTTCTCCTGGGAAGGAGAGAGTTACAAACGTGTTGCTGTGTTGTACAGCACAAAGTGTCAGAGTGTCAAAGCAGAGCCTGTCATGGGGATTTCCTAGCTGTGATTAACGAAGTAAAAAATTATATTTGCACCTTAGACACACGTTTGTCATCTTCCTGATAAGACTTCAGATTTTATAGTCTATGTTAAGCATTTTACCCACTGTTCCTTTTTTTTTTTTTTTTTTTACTGAAATAGGCTGCGAATGTGCCATACAATAAATAAACAAATGTCATGTTGCTCCAATTGTGTATACAGAGAGACACACAGACACACACACTTGTTGCAACCAGAGTTTTCTGGACAGCGTGCAACAAAAGAACCCATTGAAGGCAGGCTCTGAACGAGCCAGCGCAGAGAAAGACCGGCAGGCATCGGATCTCCTGGGCTGGGTCTGCCGGCTGAGCAGCCGAGGACCAGTTCAGGTGCGAAGGGGCAGGAGAGCCACCACAAGCCCACCAGCCTGCGAGAGGAGGCAGGGGCAGCTTTGCCCACCATCCAGCCAACTCTGGCAGCTGAGAAGACCCTCCTGCTCCCCAGGTTGGCCAAAGGGCCACTGAAAGGGCAGCAGTGAGTGGCTGGTTAGCCCTTGGGCTATCGGCATCTTAACATCTGGGTCCCAGCTCTGCGCATCGTTTCAGTGAGGACCCACTGCTGCCAGTCCTGCAGACAAACCAGCTTGGTGCCAGCAATGCAGACAACCAGCTTTGTGCCAGCAATGCAGACAAACCAGCTTGGTGCCAGCCCTGCAGACAAACCAGCTTTGTGCCAGCCCTGCAGACAAACCAGCTTTGTGCCAGCCCTGCAGACAAACCAGCTGACAAGCCAAGACAATGGGAAGCCAGATTCGCTTAACAAACATGTTGCTAATATAACGACTGCAGTGATTCACTTAACAACTACAGCAAAGAAGGTCATAAGGTGGGACAAAACTCACTTAAGAAATGTCTCACTTAGCAGCGAAAATGTTGGGCTCATTTTTCCGGCTGTACCTGTCTTGTACCTTCTCAGTGGTTTCCCTTTTGTTTATTTCCTTTTACAAAAGCTTCGGGGTGGAATCCTGGCTAAAACGCAGCCCCCCTGGGTGACCCTCCAGACCAGATGCCAACTTCCTGATTCATCAGCTCGGGCCAAAAATACCCTGGTCGGCCAGCGGGTTGGCTTTGAGGGATGTCTGAGTGCTGTTTGTGTTTTAATACTGTCTCATCTTGCTCTCAGCCGGCCGGAGTGTGGGAAAAGAAACAGACTCCTGATTTACATGGAATAAATTGCACCCCCAGGCACAAGTGTTTTTTTTTTCCATTTCCCAACATTAAAAATAAGCAAAAAAAAAAAAAGACATTAGTTTCTTTGCTACGCAAAGCCTCTTCCTGAGGTCTTCCCCGCCTCCACCTGCACCCGTCCTCCAGAGGTGGGACAGGATATCTCACATGTCAGCATCCTCAGCCCCCCCAAAACTTTTCTCAGCAGCCAAACTGAACCTTCCTGGACCTTCACTACTACCACCCTGCTAGGGTTCCAGTAGAAGAGTCTCTGGGGCCCAGGATTGAATTTTGGGATCCAGACATTTCATGACCCACCTAGGGAACATCATCAGTGCTAGGAGAGAATGGGGTTTGCGAGGAGGAGGAGGAATGTGGGGTCCTTGATGGTTTCCTCACAGGCGTTTCATCACCCAACTAGGGAACATCATCAGTGCAAGGGAGACCTTGCTCCTTGGGGGTCTGTCCCTGTGTTGTAATCTCACATCCCATGGACAGACTTGACCATAGTTTCACCTGGTAAGCATCCTAGACTAAATCCAAAACATACACTGGGAAGGTCTGGGAGCTTGGCATTCAGACAAATCTGCCACCAATAGCCACATAGAGATAAATCACACTTAACACCATTCTAAAGAGGTATTTTAAAAGCTCAGAAGGAAACAAAAAGATCAGAAGACATCCTCTCCAGCAGCCCACACCCAGATTAATCAAAGCGAAAATCAAACCTCCACCAATCCTGGCAAGGCAAGTCAGTCGTATATAAACGGCTGGGTTCAAAACAAGCCAAGATGGCAGTCAACTTTCCAGTGGAGTTTAATTGCCTGCAGCCTCCCTGAATTTCTCAGAAATAAACCCAGCCAGCCAAAGGAGCACTGAATAACAGAATAACAGAGCTGGAGGGGACCTTGGAGGTCTTCTAGTCCAACCCCCTGCTCAAGCAGGAAACCTTATACCATTCTAGACAAATGGTTGTCCAATCTCTTCTTGAAAACCTCCAGGGTTGGAACACACACAACTTCTGGAGGCAAATTGTTCCACTGGTTAATTGTTCTCACTGTCAGGAAATTTCTCCTTAGTTCCAGGTTGATTAGTTTCCATCCATTGCTGCTTCTCCTGTCTTCAGATGCTTTGGAGAATCAGTTGAGCCCCCCCCTTCTTTGTGGCAACCCCTCGAATATTGTAAAGCGCTATCACGTCTCCCCTCGTCCTTCTTTTCATTAAACTACCAGGCAGACCCAATTCCTGCAATTGTTCTTTATATGTCTTAGTCTCCGGTCCCCTGATCATCTTTGTTGCTCTTCTCTGCAGCCTTTCTAGAGTGTCAGCATCTTTTTAATGTCACAGCAACCAAGCCCTAAGTGGGGAAAGACGAAGAAATAAAGCAAAGAAGTGCAGGATCCTTAAAAGGAGGGGGGGATCCTATGCCTGGGACCCCAAAGAAGGAAGAACAAAGAAAGGTTTGAAGGGGGGGAAAAAACCCACCAGACTTTTGCAGCCTCAGCCAGGCATCTGCCTCAGGGCTCTGTCCAAACATGACCATCTGAGGAGGGGGCAAGGAAGCCCCCTTCACCCTGGGCCTTGCTTGCAAGAAGCTACATGAAGCAGATCGGCCTGAGCAGAACCGATGGCCAGGAAAAAGCTCCTTAAAGGCAGCTGGGACAGAAGAGGCGGCAGAGGGAGGAGGAACACCACCGTGTGTGAAATGCTTGAGAAAAAGCTGTTAGTTTGCTTTTCCAAATCCAATTTGGCGTTGAGCTGGGCAAAGAGGACATTCCGACATTCCTCTGACCAGCAGCTGGTGGGGGAAGCCTTGGCCAACTCGGAAAAAAGGAGGGAGTCAGGAGGGCCCTCTTGGGAAGACGGAGGGAAGGGGAGCCGGTTGAGGGTGGGATGGGTGGGGTGGAAATTAAGATGCATTGTGGGCCTTTCCCTCCCGTTTAAAAGCTGAGCGTTTGCAGAGGAAGGGGGCCTTTCTGGTCAAGCTGGAAGCGCCCCCCACCCTCCCCGGACTGTCCTTTGCCTCCTTGGCGACTGGGCTGGGCAATGTCCTCCCCTAACTTAAAGCCTTTGGATGCTCCGGAAGTAGGTAGCTCTGT
Organism: Crotalus tigris; assembly: GCF_016545835.1. Taxonomy (NCBI): domain Eukaryota; kingdom Metazoa; phylum Chordata; class Lepidosauria; order Squamata; family Viperidae; genus Crotalus; species Crotalus tigris. The sequence continues at coordinate 1,021,262 of NW_024100488.1, forward strand.
TGGGAAGGAAAGAGGATCACTTTTCTTCTGGACAATGTCCTCTTGAGTTTCTCTGCTTTGGGGGCCTCATCCAGGGAATCTTTTGCTGGGGTTTGCTCTCCAGAGTATGGAGGGCGGTCTAATCCTTGCTCTAGAGCAGGGAACTCCAAACGTGGCAACTTTTAAGACTTGTGGACTTCAATTCCCAGAGTTCTCCAGCCAGCCATTCCTGTTTCTTTTCTCCTGCCCCCTAGAGCGGAGAGATTGTAGAGGAAGGGATTGTGAGAGAATAAGCAGGCCACCAGAGGAATTCACATGAAAAAGAATGCATTTGTCTCAGGGAATTCTGGGAGTTGAAGTCCACAAGTCTTAAAGTTGCCGAGTTGGAGACCCCTGGTCAAGAGCAGTGATCTTCAACCTTAGTGACTCTAAGAAGTGGACTTCAACTCCCAGAATTCTCCAGTTGAGGATGGAAAGCAGTTTGCTTTGGTAGAGCTTCATCAATGTTTCTTCCAGAAGATGGCCCTGTCCCACATCTGTTGGACTCCTCCCAAGCAGGAGGAAGGAATATTATGCATGTTCATCACCTTGAATTACTTTATTACTTGAATGAGTAATAAAGGCAGGATAAAAATATAATTTAAAAAAATCCCTCAGCCAGCCAGGGGCTCCTACCTGGCCAGACATGGAGGCCCTGCTGGAGGGGAGACTTCAACTTCAATTCCAGATGTGGTAACTTTGACTGTTGCATTTATCCCAGGAATCCCAGAGTTGGAAAGATGCCACCCCCCCCCCTGCCCCGTCCCCGGGGCTCAGGGACTCGTGCAGAGGGCTGCAGGGAAGCCGTGAGTCAGGGGCCTGGTACGAAGACGGGCTGCAAAAAAAACGGCGAAGGCAGCTCTTTTTTCCAGCTGCCTCAACAGAAGCAGAATGCAAGTCCTGGGAATCCTTTTGTCCTTTTTCCTTTGCGTGGGCCAGCCCCCATCTGGAGTCCGGTCTGGGGTGCCACGCTTCCAGGAGGAATCACGGGAAGCGGAAAGGGGTCAGGGGAGGACAATGGGGAGAATTAGGGGCCGGGAAAGAAGAAGGGCGACTGAGAGAGGCAAACCAGTGCTGGGAGAAGAGCAGACCCAGGAGAACAGAACAGACCCCCTTCCAATCTCTGCAAACGTTGCAGGCAAAACAAGGGGGAAGAGACGAAAGAGAAAGGCGCCAACTGCCTTTTTCTCCAAACCCTTTACGTTATTTTTCCCCTCCCCCCCTCTATTTCCTTTCTGAATTTCTCTTTGCATTTTGTATTTTGATAAACCAAGACAATTTTGAAAATAAAAGATGCGGGGGTGAAAGCAGGCCAATGGAGATTCTCAACCTTCCAGGACACGGCTGTCCCAAAGGTGCAGGCACTCCTCCTCGACTTACGACAGCTCACTTAGTAACCGTTCAAAGTTACAACACAACTGGGAAAAAAATGATTTATGACCCTTTTTCATACTTACGGCCCTTGCAGCGTCAGGTAATTTGCATTCAGATGCTTGGCAACTGACTCACATTTATGACGGTTACAGCGTCCCCTGGGGGGAGTCACGTGATCCCCTTTTGTGACCTTCTGACAAGCAACGTCCATGGGGGAAGCCCGATTCGCTTAACGACCCGTGCTGCTAATTACGCAACAGATGTGTCAAGAAAAGTCGTAAAATGGGGCAAGACTCACTTAAAAGGTCTCACTTAGCCACATACATGACTTGAGGACTCCCTGCACTTTTTTTTCCAAAAGGCAACTGGACTTTCTTGGGCTTTTTCCTTCGAAAACTTTTTGCTTCTTATCCAAGAAACTTCTTCAATTCAAAGAAAAAAAACCTAAGGAAGTCCAGCTGCCTTTTGGGGGGGGGGGGAAATAGAAGAAGCATTTTTGGGACCTACAGGGCAAAAAGTTGCTCTTTCTAGTTCCGAGAAGGGGAAGAATGGAATTAACGGAAACAAAGGCAGGTTCTGTTCTTATCCTAGTAGGAAAAGCAACCGGACAGTGGGATCCGTGACTGCCAGAGGTGATAGGGGCTCCCTTTGCTGACCGCCTTCGAGCAGAATTTTCCATCTGGATTCCTGCACGGAGCAGATGTGGAATTTTAGGCTCTCCGGGAGCCAGAAGCAATCACGCTCCCTGAAAGAGATGCTTATTTAAAAAGGAGCCCATTTTTTCCCCAATTCGGTGCCCCCCCCCAAGAGGTGTTGCTGTTCCTCTTCCAGAATTCCCAGGCTGGACCATTGACGGTGAAATTTGAACCTGGGACTTTCCAGCTGATGCTTTTGAGAAGGAAGAGGAAGAGGGAGGGAGGGCGAGGGCCAGTAACAAAGAAAGAAAAACAGGCTGTGGAAGGAGAAAGACGGGCCTGGATTAGTTGAGAAACAAAAAAAATATCTCCCATGTCAGCTGGGATCAGGTTGGTGTGGAAAGACGGGAATCTCACAGGAATTTCTGCCTTGGGAATCCAGGAGCTGCCAAGACTCCCTTCAGGATCCAACTGTGGCTGCTGCATTCCTACTCCCCCCCCCCAAGTGGGACAATAAAACCTCCGACATTTTCCCTATCACCCTTTCAAGTCAGTCACACAATTTCTACTGCAGCATTGATGATGTTACCTAGCTGGGTCATGAAACATCTGCAAGAAAACAACCAAGCTCAGAGGGCACCGACCCCACAATCCTCCTCCTCGCACTGACGATGTTGCCTAGCTGGGTGATGAAACGTCTGCAAGAAAACCACTAAGCTCAGAGAGCACCAAGGACTCCTCATTTTAAACAGAAGCTACAAATGTTCTCCTTTATTTTGAGAATCAATTGCACAACACAAGAGAACCGAACAATTTTTGAAAGAAGGTTTTGGAAGATCCCTGTCCCAGCCCTGCTCCTCCATGTCCCAGTGGCCGGTTGTTCCACAGGCAGCATGAGCTGGGATGAACGGACCTTCAGTTGATATGGAAAAGATATGAGCACCCCAAATCCAATCTCTAACTGGGAGCAACCTCCAATTCCACAGCCTGTTTTGGAACAGAGTGGTGTTTCAGTATTTGTGGGGCTGCCCCAAAGAAGGGGAGGGGATGAAGCCATTCTCCAAAGCCCCTGAAGGCAGGACAAGAAGCAACGGATGGAAACCAATCAAGGAGAGAAGCAACCTGGAGAATTTCCTGACAGTGAGAACAGTTCACCAGTGGAACTGCTTGCCTCCAGAAGTTGTGAATGCTCCATCACTGGAGGCTTTCAAAAACAGACAGAACAACCATTTGTCTGGAATGGGATATGGTAAGGGTGTTCCACCTTGGGAATTTCAAAGACTTGTGGACTTCAACTCCCAGAATTCCCCAGCCAGCACGGGGAAAGTTAGAAAAGAAAGAAGACAGTTGTGGTGACAAGGTGAGGACTTCCTCTACCTCTGAGCCCCTGCAGACTTCAGGGCCTTTTAGGGAAACACATTGGACAAGAAAAGCTTCAGTCCTGGACCCACAGAGTTGCAAGCAAGCCCCTTGCCAGCCCCACAGCACCAAGCGTGCCGAAGGGGAGGGGGGTTCCGGAGGAGGAGGAGGAGGAGGAGGAGGAGGAGGAGGAAAGTAAGGAGAGCTTGCCTGAAGGGGGTGGGCTGCCCGCTGGTCCTGCCCCCTTTCGGCTTCTGTGGAGCCCACCTGGCAGCAGCTGCCACCCCCTCTTCCAAATTCCAGGTTTCGCCACACCCCTTCGGCCCACTTCGTGACTCTCCACGCCTCTTCCTGCCAGTCAGTTGGGTCTCTTTGTTTCCCAGTTCCCCTCACCCCCATCAGCCGGCACCCCAAAAGGCCCAGCCTGCTCTTTCCCTCCCCACTGAAAATCAAATTCCCTCCAGCACCCAGGCAACCTTAAGGCAGAGAGGGATCCCCCCCCCAGTCTTGCCCCCTCCAGTCTTCAAGGCCACTCAAGCCCCCCCCCCGCCCTAAAACAACAAACCAACCCACGCAAGGAAGCAGCGGAAGCAGCGATCCCCAGGACCTATCCTAAAAGCGATCCCTGAGATTCCAAAGCCCCCCATTTTCCCTCTGATGCTCGGAAGTCCCAGAAACTTTCCTTAGATCCCAGGAACAAAGAATCTTTGCTGGAGGAGTGAAACCAGGGCATGACCATGGTTAGCTCCCCAAGGATTGCAGCGCCAACGAAGTGCCTCCTTTCCCTTTAACTTTCCTAGCCTGAATCCCCCTCATGCTTGTTTCTTGGAACAATGGCTGGGGGAGGAGGGGAGGGGGAAAGGTCAGGCCTTAAACCAGGATCCTTTCATTCCCATTCTTGCAAAATTGCCCCCAACTTTCTCACTCTGGATTCACCAGCAGGAACCCTCCCAAGCAGGGCGCCTGTAGCAGGGAGGGTCAAGACCTGCCTTCCTCCCCCCTCCCCAAGGCAAGAGCCCGATTCACGGCCCCCCCACCTTCTCCCAAGCAAGCCCCAAGTGAGTTACACAGAGCTGATTTGCAGAAAGCCTGGATGGGGCCCCGTAGCCAAGAAGCTGTGCAGAAACAGGATGGCAGGCAGACTTTTTGCAAAAAAACAACGAAACAATCCAAGGTTTGTTGGTAGAAGAACAGAACCAGCAGGATTGCACCTGAGCTCCAGGGCCTACCGATAGTCCTCGACTTATAATCATTCGTTTAATGACCGTTAGAAGTTAAAGGCATTGAAAAATAGCGCCTTATAACCCTTTTTCACACTCCTGACCATTGCGGTATCCCTGGGGGTCACAGGATCAAAATCTGGACGATTGGCAACGGGCGTGTATTTATGACGGTCGCCGCGTCCCCCTTTTGCGACCTTCTGACAAGCAAAGTCAATGGGGAAGGTAGATTCGCTTAGCGACGGTGTGACTAACCTAACTGCGATTCACTTACAGCTGTGGCCCGCAAGGTCGTAAAATGGGGCAAACCTCACTTAACAACTGTCTCACTTGGCAACAGACATGTGGGGCTCAATTGTGGCCATAAACTGAGGACTGCCTGTATTTTCAGCCCCAAAGTCCATCTCTAGCAGCTGCCAACCCTGGGCTCTTGACCAGGTGTAAATCTTCAGGTGGGTTTCCAAAAACTCGGCCTGCAGAGCCTAGAAGGGTGGGGCACAGGGCCAGGCCATGCTGCTCCTGCCAGGAATCCCCTCCGCTCAAAGGCCCCAGGGAGAAAGTTCTCCATCCCCGCCCAGCAGATCAGAGGAACCATTCTAACCTTCTCCTTCTTGGCCCCCAGGAGCAGAGACAACCAACCAAGGGCCCAGAATGTGGGGTGCTTCTCGGACCACCCATAAGCACCTTTCCCTTACCCCACAGGCCCAGGCAGCTCCATCTAGGGCAGGCAGTTCCTTGGAGGGACCAAAGTCTACTACTACCTTAGCTAGCCTTACAGTCAAATGCCACCCATCTTGAGGGGGAAGATCTCTGTCTTAGCTAAGCGCCCCCCCCCCCAAGTCCTGGATCCACAAAGGAAGAGAAGCAGCCCCCTGGAAAGCTCCCAAACAATCCCCCCCCCCCGAAGAGATCGCTTTAAAACTTCTGGATCCCTTCTCTGGACCACGAACCCAAGAGGACACCCCCCCAAACCTTCACAGAAGTCCGGCCAACTTACTCCCCCAGCAGGAGCAAAGCTCGCGCGCGGATCGGGCCCGTGGAAAATCCCTGCGCGGAGGGGGGGGGCTTGTAAGGAAAATTACTCACCGTCTGGAGCGGGCTTGGAAAGGGATCGGTGCCTCCGGGCAATCTTGAGCAAAGAAGTGGGGTGGGGGGGTGGGGGCAATCAGAAGAATTCGCTTCTTCGCGGCTTCTCGGTCCGGCTCATCCCCGGAGGCGTCCACGTAGAGCAGCCACGATCCGGAGGGGGGGTTTTGCGAAGCCCGGGGGCTCGGGGGTCTCCTAGCAATTGCAGTGCCGACCCGCGAGGCGGGCTCCGCTCCTCCGCCGTTCCCAGCAGAAGCCTGGGTGGGGAAGGGGTGAAGGGAGACCCCCCCTCACCTTCCTCCGCCTCTCCCGGGCTCACATCTTGCGGAGTTTGCCCCCTTTCTTCCCAAGGTGGGGGGGGAGGGAGAAGAAAGACTGGGGAGCCGGGGGGGGGGAGATTTTGGGGTGGGGTTGGGGGGAAGGAGGGGGTCCCGAAGGCTGCCGCCTAGACAAGGCAAGCAACAGATTCCAGCTGGAGGGAGGGAGATGCAGGGAGGGAAGGAGGCAGGCAGGGCGTGGGGGGGGCGGGAAGACCGAGGGGGCGGGCGGAGGTAGGAGCAGGCAAATGGGTTGAAAGGGAAGCGTTGGAGCGGGGAGGGGAGGCGGGGAGGGCAGAGGGATTCTCACACTCCCTTCTGCCAGACAGTTTCCTGTTGGGTGGGTGGGGGGGGGAGGCTTTAACTCCTTCTTCCCCAACTCTAGGCTTCGGTCCCCGAGAGGCATCGCCAAGAACCAGGTTTATAACCCTCCTTTGTTCGCAGGTAGAAATGAAGACGGAAAGGGCTAAGGCGGCGGAGGATGGGCTGCGAGGTCGCTGGCGGGGGCTGCGGATTGCAGGGATGCAGCCCCGTCCGGCTTTCGGCTAAGATGGTCCCCTGTTAGAATCAGAGTCGAGGCTGGAGGGACCTCAGAGGTCTTCTAGTCCAACCCCCTGCCCAAGCAGGAGACCCTAGACCAGGGGTCTTCAAACTTGGCTCATTTATGTCTTGTGGACTTCAACTCCCAGAATTCCTCAGCGAGGCACGCTGGCTGAGGAATTCTGGGAGTTGAAGCCCACAAGTCATAAAAGGGCCAGGTTTGAAGACCCCCTGCCCCAGACCATTTCAGACAGATGGCTGTCCAATCTCTTCTTGAAAACCTCCAGTGATGGAGTACCCACAACTTCTGGTGGCAAGTTGTTCCACTGGTCAATTATCCTCACTGTCAGAAAGTTTCTCCTTACTTCCAGGTTGCTTCTCTCCTTGGTGAGTTTCCATCCGTTGCTTCTTGTCCTGCCTTCTGGGGCTTAGAGGAGAGGCAGTGCTGGGCAAGCTCCTTCTACAAGCCTCACACACACACACACACACATAGACATAAAGCACTGTCTCACACAAGTCACCTGGAACCTGGCTGGGATGGGGACCAAAGTCTTTTCACACACCCACCCACACGCACACATCCCAAATGCAGGCTTCTATGCAGGATGATTGAAACATGAAACGCCCGCAATCGCAATCCTGCAATCGCAATCCGTGCAGCTTTCTTGCTCACCTTTGGGAGAAGCTTGACCTGTTGGGGCAACTCAGCCTGTTGGGTAGCCTGGCCTCCGAGGCAGGAAGCCGGGATAATCCCAGGTTACCTGCGTGGGGTGACGGTAGTCAGTGGGTGTGTTTGGCGCCCCAAGAGAGCCTGGGTGGGAGAAGCAGGAACAGAGATTGCGCAGAGGGCATCTTCCCTGAGCCCCCAACCATCTGCAGCTGCCCCTCCCCTCTTTTTCCTGTTGTCTTCACCCCCTCCCCTCTCCCTGGGGCAGGGGTCAGCAACCTTGGCTCTTTTATGAGTCCTGGACTTCAACTCAGGAATTCTGGGAGTTGAAGTCCACGAGTCATAAAAGAGCCAAGGTGTTGCCTACCCCCGCCCTGGGCGGATGCTGCATTTGGGCTAGGGGAGGAGGGGGGGGAGATAAAAACAGCAGAAAAAAGAGGGGGGCAGTTGCAAAAATGCAGGGAGTCCTGAACTTAACAACAGTTGTTACTGAGGGAGTCACAAGGGCACTGAAAAAAGTGACTAACGACCATTTTTCACACTTGCAACCATTGCAGGATCCTCCTGGTCACGGGAACAAAATTCAGACCCTTGGCAACTGACTCACATTTATGACGGTCACAGCGTCCCGGGGCTCTCGTGATCCCCTTCTGTGACCTTCTGACAAGCAAAGTCAGCTTCGCTTCCTGCCTAGACAAACCCCCACCAGGTGCTCTCCAGGATCCCAGGGCAGGTTCTGCCCTCCGACTCCATCTCCGGCTCTGAGCAGAGCAGGAAGGGAGAGAGGGGGCAGGAGGGGGGGGTCCTGGGTTTCTTGGCTGAGCTGGGGGAGGGGCCCAAAGGGTGGTCTTTCAAATGGCTTTAATGATTAACAGGAGACTTCCCTGAGCCCCCAGCCCCCTCCAAGGGGGAGGCCGGTGTCTGGCTGGGCCCAGGAGAGTCTCTTGTGGATGGATGAACAAAATGGATGAACAAAATCAGGGGGTCTGCCCTCCCCCCCCACAGGTAATTTGGACCGAGGAAAGAGGCACGGCGGAGGAGGAGCAATTCAAGCAGAGCTCTTTGCAACCCCCTGAATGTCTTGGGGGGGGGGCACCTGTTTGGAGAAGCTGACCCTACCCCCCCTGGCCATTCAAAGCCATATTTTACCAGCTCAGGCCCTGCACCAGCCAGGGGAGAGGAGTTCCCAGCCCTTGGAGGAAAGGAAAATAAATAGGATCCAGATGAGGAGGGAACGCACAGCCCAGTCCTCCACTGGCTTGTGCAACACACAGACACACCATGAAAACCAAGCGGGCCTCAAAGCGAAGGCCCAAAAACCGGAGCCCCGGAGGGGAGGCTGCAATTCTGCTCGTCTCCCTCCAGAGGGGGATTCTGGGAAACGAAAGGCAGGATAGGGGCTTCGCCTCTCCCAGGATGCCCTCTCTGTCTCTGCCGATCAGCTGCAAAGTGCAATGGGGTGGGTGAGCAGGCAGCCCCCCTCCCTCCCTCCCTCCCCAGATGCCGAACCAGGCAGAGAACAGCCTCTTTGTGGTGAGCTGGGAAAAGCCGCAATTTGCCAGCCAGCCGAGCAGCGTCGCCAGGGCATCCTGGCTGGCACAGCCTCTCCCCACTCAGCACAAAGGGCCGATTCACCTTTCCTTGCCCGAGGAAGAGGACAGGGCTGGCCAGTGGTTGGAGCAATCAGTCCTAAGCAGGCAGGAAGACAATGGGCGGGAGGCTGGATCAGAATCCACAACCAGCAACCCAAGGGGGAAACTCAAGTCTGGGGGGGGGATGCTGGGGAGGGGTGTTGGGAGGGCTGAGGAGGGGGGATGAAAGGGGTGGCTTCTCCTCCAAGCTCCTGCTGTCTCTTTTGGGGTCTCTCCGGGAAACAGAGCAAGACTCCATTCATCTAGGGCGGGGGTCTCCAGTCTCGGCTACTTTAAGACTTGTGGACTTCAACTCCCAGAATTCCTCAGCCAGCCATGTGCTTCCAATATTTGAGGGCCTGTCACACAGAAGGGGGGGGCTCAACCTCTTCTCCAGAGCAGAACAAGAAGCAACGGATGGAAACTCGTCAAGGAGAGAAGCAACCTGGAACTAAGGAGGAATTTCCCGACAGTGAAAACAATTAATCAGTGGAACAGCTTGCCACCAGAGGTTGTGGGTGCCCCAACACTGGAGGTTTTCAAGAAGAGACTGGACACATTAGTCTGAAAAGGCATAGGAGGTTGGTCTAGAAGACCTCCCAGCTCCCTTCTGACCCTGTTCCGACTCTGGGACTGTTGGGGAGCCAAACCCCTTCCAAGGAAGGCCAGCTGAGTTTGGGGGTCCAGGAGGGATGAAGAAGAGAAGGGGAAGAGAAGGCCGTGCCAGTCCGTCGGCTAACCCTCCAAAGCCAGAGGCAGCAGCCTGTCTTGCACACTCCCCTGGTGTGTCATTGTGAAGTCACGCCCCAGGAATGCGCTGGGCCTGGTTTTCTGAAGCAGTGACGCTTTGGAAAGAAAACCGGTGCTGGCTAAATCCTCAGGAGCCAAACGAGCACGGTGGGGGTGGGGGAATAGCAGCCGCTGGAGAGAAGGAAGGAAGGACTGGGGGGGGGGGCACGTGGGTCTGCTGGGGTCAGACGCGCCACCCCCTTTGCTAATGACCCCCAACTGGCTCCTGTGCACCTGGCCCAATGCAGTCACTTTGAGGAAAGCCTTGCAGGGGTGTGGGGGGGTGAGGTGGGGGGGCTATTGATTTCTATTGTTTTATACAGACTGAGAGTGGTGGGAGCTGGCTGGGACAAGGCTCCAGAAAGGATCCGGCCTGGCCTTGAGTCATCACCTCACAGGCGCCAATCCCAAAAAGGGTTAACTTTTTTCCCCCCATGGTTCCTTTTTGCAAAAGGAAAACGTTCTTCTCTTTGCTTTTTCTTTCTTTTTCTTTAAAAAATTACAAACGCTCCCTCCCTGCTTCTCATCCTGTTTCGTTCCTTCCTTTTAATAATAATAATAATAATAATAATAATAATAATAATAATAATAATAATAATAATAGCCTGGAACCAGATGGCCCCCTCTTGGCCCCCCAGCCCCCTTTTTGTCCCCCCCCTTAGCCCAAAGTTAGGGGAAAAAAGGGCCTGGGGGCTCCCACAGCCGGCAAGGGGACCCTCGTCCAGCGAAGAGGATTCTGCTCATTTTGCCACTGATCTTTTTCTCTCTCTCTCTTTTTTCCCCTGGAGGAAAAAAAAGCCATTTTTGCCTTTTAAAGGCAGAGATCCCAGAGGCGGCTGGCGGTGAGATGACTCACTCCCGCTCCCCCTGCCCCCCCCCGTGTCGTGGGAACCACAGTTGTGGCGGTCGAGGCGCTCTGCACACCGCCCAGGAGCCTCGCCAGCCTTTTCCTGGAGGGGGGGGCGGTGGGGGAGAGCTGCACACATCTGGGGCAAGACTCAGCACCCCTCGCTCCCCAGAAGGAGGCCCAGCTTTCCTTGTGGGGGGGGCTCAAATCCCCCCCCCCCAAGATACATTCCACTCATTTAATACAGAGAGTCCTCAACTCACAACCACAGCTGAGCCCGTGAGAAATTTGTTAAGGGAGTTTTGTCCCATTTTAAAACCTGGCTTTTATGCAGGTGGTCCTCAACTTACAATCAGAAATCTAATAAAAACAAACAAATGAATAAAAAAATCTAAAGCTGCAGCAGGATCAAAAGTTTTGCAAAGTGACATTTTAATCCCACCTCAGCCAACTCCTATGATCCCTCACCTCATAATGCAGTTGCTGTAGACATCACCTTTCTTTCTTTTTTCTTTTCCTTTCTCTCGCTTCCTCTCTCTCTCCCTCTCTCTCCTTCCTTCCTTGCACATAAATTAAGAGTAGCTTTGTCCAACCTGATCCACCTACAGATCATAGGATCCGTGTTGGATTGCTGCAAAGTATTAACTGAAAGGGGGCCAGAATCAAGTTTCTAGTCCACAAGAAGAAAATGGAAAAAAACAGATGGGAGGTGGAATTCTGCCTAGTAATTCTTCTTATGTGAGGTAGCGCTTCCAAATAAAGGCAATTAAAATAACTTTTATTTTATTTTTTGCCATTCCTTTCTTCCTGCTCATGGGGTTTGGATTTTAAACGGTTTGTGTTTTTTAAGGCTTTGACAATCTTCCTTTAATATGGTTTTATGGACTAGTTGTATTCCGTTTATTGTATTTTGCTGTGGTTTTTCATTTTGTGAGCTACCCAGAGCCAACACTTATGAGATGATTGGCTCTAAAAATTGAATAAATATTTTTTTTTTTTAAAAAAAAAAACAAACTTAGATGGAGGAACTTTAGCTATATGGCTAAAAGCAACTTCCTTTTGAAGGCGATGAATTAATACAGAAGATAACAACTGAGACAGAACTTGGTCATTTAAATTATCTTTTTCCCGGGGTATTACCTGTTTCTTCCAAGGCCTCCCTCTGAAGGGGTCAGGCTTGCTGGCCTGAGAAAAGCTGGGAGACGGCAAATGTCTCTCTCAAGGTCGGCTCGCCATTTCCAAGTTTGGTCTGGAAAAAAAAAAAAACAGTTTACAAGCCAAGAAATGAGAAGACCTCAAAGAAAAATATAAATAAAAGGGATTATTTTGGTCTGAGACTTGGCTCGAACATGCTGACCCACGACAAGGGCTGGAATAAGGAAGGAGCCGAGACGATCGCCAGGAGGGCTCCGGGCTCTTCAGAGTTTGCAAGTCTCACCAAAGGCTGCCCGGAGGTCATTTAGTCTGACCCCAGGCAGCTGCCCTCGGAGAACCATGCAGCATCTGAAAGCCAAGAGGTGGATGCAGCCAAAGTCATCCGGAGGACTGAGAGATCTGGAGGGCACTGACTATGGGGTGGGGAGAAAGCCGTGGGAAATTCCACAGGGAAAAAGGCAGTGGGAATGCAGGCAGGCCCAGCCTTGCGAATCTCATGAGCCAAGATCCGGGGGAAATATCCTAAGTTTTATTGCTAAACCAACATCATCGCCATGGCAACGAGGAACAACAAGCATAATCATACAGCATCCACACTGGAGATCTGCTGCGTAGGTGGCCAATCAGGCACACCCCACGTGCCTGGGGGGGGGGCAGAAGAGAGAGGGAGAGCCCCCTGGGAAGCAATTGCTCATCAGGCCAGGAGCACAAGAGAAGGGGACACACATACACACACACCCCACACAAAGCATTAGAGAAAGGAAAGGAAAGGGAAATGAAGGAAGGAAGGAAGGAAGGAAGGAAGGAAAGAAGAAAGGAAGGAAGGAAGAAAGAAAGAAAGGAGAGAGTGAAAGAAAGAAAAAGAAGAGGGGGGAGGGAGGGGATAGGAGGGAGAATAGACAGAAATGGGAGGGAGGGCGGGAAGGAAGGAAGGAAGGAAGGAAGGAAGGAAGGAAAATAGAAGGCAATTAGGGAGAAATGGAAGGAAGGAAGGAAGGAAGGAAGGAAGGAAGGAAGGAAGGAAGGAAGGAAGGAAGAGGGGAGGGGTGGGGAGGGGCTTAGGGGCACTTCCAGCATAGGGCCAACATTTCACTTTCCCCAATTTGTACAATGGCTATGGAAAGGAAGGAAGGGGGGGAAAGAGACTGAGAAAGGAAGGTACAAAAAAAAAGGCAGAGGGCTGGGCCAAGTCTCCCCACCTAAGGCAGAAGCCGCTGTCAAAATCCCCCCTAACCAGCCAGGCGCCCATCTGCTCTTCGAAAGGAAGCCGGCATTTCGGTTCTGCATCCCGGAGACCAAATTCTCCTTCCATCTGGGCCTTTCCTGCAAATCTGTCAAAAAACAAAACAAAACAGAAAACCCAAGAAACAATTTTAGGAACAAAAACTAAATGCAAAAATAAATCCTTTTAAAATCAAGTTGAACTTTTTAAACTTTGCCAAAAAGGCATCGCATAATCCGTGGAATGGCTGAGTGTTCTTCTGTCTTAAAAAGATTTTTTTTTTTTTTACTTTTACCAAACAAATATCTACAACAGGAGATATGCTGGCTGGGGAATTCTGGGAGTTAAAGTCCACAAGTTTTAGTTGCTAAGGCTGGACACCTCTGATCTACAGGAATGTTTAAATCAGCAGGTTGTAAAAACCAGGTTAGCTTCCCCCCAAATACACCTCATCTCAGTTTGAAGAAGAAATGTCCCCCCCCCCCAAAAAAAACAACAACCAGGATCCTTACCAGGTGAACTTCACCTGTGGAGCACCCAGCCAATCATAAAGTCTGCAGCGCCCTCCAGTGGCGAGCAGGGTCACCTCTCTCCAAACTTATGCTCCAGAGGGAGGAGCTTCACGAGGCCACGCCCCCTGGCCAAACTACAGTTGCCAAGAGCCCTGGGGAAACTTCACACCATCTGAATTTGTCCAAGTTTAAACTGTCCATCTTCTCCAAATACCCGTTTTAGGGGGGGTGGGGGAGAAAAGGGAGCAAATGTTGGGATGGGCTTTATCCTTATCGGCCGCTATGGGTCTTTTGAGGGCATCAGGGAGGGTCTTCCTTTTAAATTCTTTGCTTCAGGACAGCTGTGGCTGCTCTTGCAAGGGGGCAGTGTGTGTGTGTGTGTGTGTGTGTGTGTGTGTGTGTGTGTGTGTGTGTGTGTGTGTGTGTGTGTGTAAAGATGTTGAGAATAGGGAAAGAGTGCAGAAAAGAGCAAAAGAGGATGATTAGGGGATTGGACGCTAAAACACAAAGAACAGTTGCAGGATTTGGGTATGGCCAGTCTAGAGAAAAGAAAGGACGAGGGGGGACATGATAGCAGTCTTCCAATATTTGGGGGGCTGCCACAAAAAAGAGGGGGGGGGTTTCCACCTATTCGCTAAAGCACCCGAAGGCTGGACAAGAAGCAACGGATGGAAACTCATCAAGGAGAGAAGCAATCTGGAACTAAGGAGAAACTTCCTGACAGCGAGAACAATTTAATCAGTGGAACAGCCTGCCTCCAGAAGTGGTGGGTGCTCCATCCCTGGAAGTTCCCAAGAAGAGACTGGACAACCATAGGTCTGAAATGGTCTAGGGCAGGGGTAGGCAACCTCGGCTCTTTTATGACTCGTGGACTTCAACTCCCAGAATTCCTGAGCCAGCTTGGCTGTCTCAGGAATTCTGGGAGTTGAAGTCCACAAGTCATAAAAGAGCCGAGGTTGCCTACCCCTGGTCTAGGGTCTCCTGCTTGAGTGGTGGGTTGGACTAGAAGACCTCCAAGGTCCCTTCCAACTCTGTTATTCTGTTATGATGCAAATAAAAAAAGGGAGTCAAGGTAGCCTCTGCACCACACATAAAAAGCAGAATTAATAAAGAGAAACTGCTGGGCTGGCCAACTCAAGATTTTGCATTGCATAATCTGGGAAGAATCACACCTTGTTCACCTGCTCCTAAGTGGCTGGCTGTGATTGTTTTGCCAGTGGAGCGTTTAAGCCTCTTGGTCACACCTGACACATCTCAGTGTTCAAGGGAGAACATTTTCCACCTCAAGGGCTCTTTCAGCGTCTTGCAAACCGTCAGGGGCCATGTGGGAACTGAGCTAGGCCCACAAGTCAAGAGGAGGTTAAATAAATCAAAATTATTTTACAAAGCACTTTATAATGTACAGTAACTCAGCTCCTTTCCAAAACTCTTAACAATCTCTCTCTACACAACCCCAGAAGGAAGCCCTGTTTGCATGCCTCCCGAATGCTGAAATTGCTTAAAGTGATAGTTTCTATTTGTTTTTTAATTAAATGTATATGCCACCATCTCCCTGTCAAGCGATTAAAGCAGGGGTCTCCAAATTTGGCAACTAACCTTCGTCCTGTAGACTTCAATTCCCAGAATTCCCCAGCCAGCGTGGGGAAATAGCATGGCTGGATGGGAGTAGCAAGGCTGGCTGATGAATTCTGGGAGTTGAAGTCCACAGGTCTTAAAGTGGCCAAGTTTGGAGAGCCCAGGTCAAAAGTAATAAATTTAGCCTGGGCCTTTTCTCTCTTTCTGCTTGTCCTTTTCTCTCCGCTGCTGATTTGGGGAGAATTCCACCATTTTCAGCGGCTGCCAGCAGACTTAAGTATCTCAACAAAGAGCGGAGACCCCAGATCGTCTTAAATAAAGACAGAATTAGGAATATGCCCGGGTTTCCATACCAGACAAGTGAGCAATCTGAAACACAAAAAAAGCTGGGCTCTGGAGATTGGAAGGAGCAGTTTGTAAAGCGAGAATATGTGTTTTTTCTGGTTTTTGCCGAGATTAAGGGCTTCGTGCTGAGGCCAAGGCTTCTGTGAAGCTAAAGCCAGAGGGATGAGTGCTAAAGGAACACTTCGGCCGCTTCTAAGGACACCTTCCTGCCTTATTAGCTTTGCTTGTGGCAGGAGCCCACGCGAGGGAGGGTCTCCAATTACAATCCCCCCCCCCCAGTCCCTTTATTCTCCTTGCAAAGCTTTGCTCAGTTCCCAAAGGAGCTAAAAACTACAGGGAGTCCTTGAGTTACGACAATAATTCTGCCCAAAATTTCCATGGCTAAGCAGGAGAGTCGTTAAGTGAGTTTTGCCCCATTTTACGACCTTTCTTGCCACAGTTGTTAAGTGTTAAGTTGTTAAGAGTAGTTGTAAACTGAGGACTCCCTGTAATGGATTACTGAATTACTGGACGGCAAAGTGTGAATATTAGCTTTCCTCTCTCCTGAAGGATCTGGGTTAGCAGTTGAGGATTAACTGGGCTTCTTTCTTCTTTTTTATAGAACCAAGCTGCTAGTCCTCAAGTCAAGCTTGTTGAAACTGTAAGGGGGCCTTTCCAAAGGAGTCAGTCTGGGCTCCAGCTGGGCACAGGATAATCTGGCTCTTGTGCCCAGCCCTTCCCTCCCTCCGGGCCTTTTTCTCCCTCACCTTTGGGGCTGCCAAACCGCACCTGCCACCCGGGAACGCCTCTGCCCTCCAGGTTCGAGGCGGCAGGCGAGGGCCAGCCTCACACCAGGCGCTCCGAGGCAGCGCATCTTTCAGCAGCGCCTGCCTTCCTCGCCCTTCGGCTCTCGCAGGTGCCAGGTAAACAGGTGGAGTGGAGGAGCTGTGCCCGGGCAGGTTGGCACAAACTGAGGAAGGGCCGGAGGGCTTGGGGGGGGGTCTGTGCCAACTGGATCGGGGAGGGAAGCAGGGAGAACGGCCGATGCAGCCACCCTGCGTGCCAGGGGCCCTTCAGCGGATGCCACTTGCCCGAGACCCAGCTGGCCCCTTGGCTGGGGCGACGGAAGGAGCGCGGGTGGGAAGGGCCAGGGCCATCCAGGGGGAGAAGTCCAGATGTGCTATTTGGGGTTTGATGCAGACCCCAAGCAGGGGAGAAAGTTTTCACCCTCCAACCTGAGAGCTGCTGGGGGGGGGTGTTGTATAAATCGGAGAGGGGGAGAGTTTGAGGCCCCTCAGTTTCAGGTGGGATCCTCCCCAGGCTCAGGATTAGCCCCCCGATGCTCCTCAAAATCTTTGTCCTAAGCTGCATGTAATGCAGCGCAATGTAACACAATTTATTCTATTTATTTTATTTAGAAGGTTTATATGGCCACCCGCTCCCACGGACCCCAGGCGGCTTCTGAGCAATTTAAAAAAAACAACATAACAGAATAAAGAACAGAAACCCCAGCACCAGTAATACAATGCAGTTTTGGCAAAGCAATGCCAATTGGGGGGAGGTAAACTAAATCCCATGACGTTGATGGGTCCTTCCCACCCCTTCCCCCGACTTTTGGGAGGCAAAAGAAGCAAATTCTCTGCAGGTCCAGGCAGCGAAGCCAGGATGCCTCCCAGGAACCACAACCAGGATCCTGGCGTTAGCACACAGTGTGAGCCAAATGTGGTTCCTTGGTTTGGGTGCAAAGCACGCACCGTGCAATGCCACAATATTATTGCCCCCACCAGTGAAGCGCTGATCATGATCCAGGAAACTGGATCCATTCTTGAGTGGCTCTTGAAACCAAGAATTGGAGGTTGCAGAGAAGAGCTTGAGGATGGCTTAGGGCTCTCCACTCCTCCTTCAACCCTCCCACTCAAGTGCCTGAACGGCTTTGTGGCTAAGGATCTGGATTTATTGGCCAAGCCAGGAGGGAAGGTTTGTGGTGCAAGAGATTCCTCCACCTCCTCCCTCAGCCTCAGGGCGATTTCAGGCACGGTTTTTGTGACCGTCGGGTGTAGAGGATCATGAGGAGCGGGTCCACAGCTGACTGGGGAATTCTGGGAGTTGAAGTCTACTAGTCTTAAAGGGGCCATAGTTCCCCCATGCTGGCTCAGGAATTCTGGGAGTTGAAGTCCACGAGTCATAAAAGAGCCAAGGTTGCCCACCCCTGCCCTATACCATTTCAGTTAAATATAAATTTTCTTAATAAAGAATAACACACACACACACACACACACAAAAGAGGCTGCACTAGCGAGAGAGGACCCATGTAGGCTATTTGACACTTTGACAAAGAAATGTCTGCTTAATAACGACAGATGAGGGCGGCGCCTGGGTGATGCAATTTAAAAGGACTGCAGATGAACTGGAAAGCGGTTGGGACGGGTGATATCAGCATTAAGAAAAGTCATATACTGCTAGTCCTCGACTTATAACAGTTGGTTTAGGACCGTTCAAAGTTACAAGGGCACCCCAAAAAAATGACTTATGACTGGTTCTCCCACTTATGACCGTTGCAGCGTCCCCACGGTCACGTGATTAAAATTCAGGCGCTGGGCAACTGACTCATGTGTGATGGATCCTTCAGCAATTCTAGCCTGCTCCCCTCTTCCACCTTTCCCGGCTCACAGGCTCCTCCAGAGAGACGTGTCTTCCCATCCCATCTGGGCCTGGCCCTTTCTGCCTGGAGGGAGAACTCTGGCTTGACTGCTTCAGTGATTTATTTGGATTAGATCCTGCATTTCCGGCCTTGGCCTACCTCGAAGGGCCGACAAGGATCCCAAAGCCCCATTTGCTCTCCCTGACAGCAGGGCCCTAAAAGACACCCCCAGTCCTTGTGGGGATCCCCTTTCCTTAGGTGTGATTGCAGAGCAAAGGAAAAAATGTGACATTTCGAGACGAGGCAACCGATCCCCACCGGTCACATTCCCTGTACCTCCCAGGGGCCTTTCGTGAAACAAAATCCAACACCTGCACAGGCCAAAATTAGCAAGTGCGTCTCTTCCTCATCTGCCCCCAGGCTTACCTGTCCTCTCCAGCCCGCTTTGACCCCCGTCACACCTGCCCACTGCCCCTTCCGCCTGAGCTGCCACCCTTCCACATCTGCACCTCGCAACTTAGACATCTAGCTCTCCACAGTCCTCAACAAAAGTTCATTTAGTGACCGTTCAAAGTTACAACGGCGCTGAAAAAAATGACTTATGACCACTTTTCACACTTATGACCGTTGCACCATCCCCACGGTCACGTGATCAAAATTCAGCCACTTGGCCACTGACTCGCATTTATGACGGTTGCATCGTCCCCCAAGGTCACGTGATCCCCTTTTGCGACCTTCCGACAAGCAAAGTCAATGGGGGGGAAAAGCTGGATTTACTTAACAACCGAGTTACAAACTTAAAAACTGCAGTGATTCACTTAACAGCTGCAGCAAGGAAGGTCGTAAAATGCAGCAAAGCTCACTTAACAAGAGTCTCGCTTAGCAACAGAAAGTTTGGGCTCAGCTGTGTCGTACGTCGAGGACTGCCTGTAAGGTTAGGGCTAAGGCTAGAATTGGGGTTCGGCTTCCTGTTTATCAGCCTGGCTGGGGAGACCAAAAATCCGAGTGGGTGCCCAGCCAGCTGCCCAGAGAAGCCTGGAGGGCTGGCACAGAAATTCAGAGGCCCAAAGCAGGGGAGGTCGGGTGCTCACCCCTGCCAGGGCATGCCAAACAGCACCACGGCTTCTGTGGCACCGTACCCGGAGAGCTGGCTTTACCAAATTATTTACAAATCAGTGTACAACTATTTCTGGGTGCGCCATCCCTGGAGGTTACGAGTGTAAGATGAAAGGCAAGACGGAAATGGTGCTTCCTGCATCCGGCCTCCCCAGGTGAGCCCCAGGTGATTATCGTGTCTTCCAGGGATGGAGAAACAGAGGCCCAACCAGGAGTTGACTCACCCACCAAACAGGGTATAGGACCGGCTCTGTGGGACCAGGGAGGCTCTGGACACCTCTCCGCCCCAAAACAAAGCTGGGTGCTGCTTTACTCACAGGAAGACCTCTCCTTGCAGGGCGGTGGCAGTGTGACGGTCCTCCTTTTCACACTCCTGGCTCATTTGCGGGTCTGTCAACACAACCAGAGACTGTAGCATCCCTGAGAGGTAAGGAATTTGTACGGTTGGAGGCACAGAGAAGAGAGCAGGTTGTAAGGCTGGAGGCTGTTTGGCTCTTTGGCTGTTCTGGGGAAAAAGCTGAACAGGATCCCTAATGGGTAGATGGCACTCCCTGCCACAAGATGCCTGAACAGGCCTGGCTCAGGGCGTTTGTGAAGGGTGAGAACAATTTCAGGGGGGAAAAAACCTGCTGAAGGCTGAGTCTCCAGATGCTAACTCCTGAAAGGGGATGGGTGGGAGGGGGCAGGATGATGGAGACCCTCCGATTCTCCCAGGAAAGCCTGAAGAAGCAGTCCGGGGCCCAGATGGGGACTGGGGAAGTGCCATTCTGGAGGTGGCTATGGTCCACCCCGTTGTGTACTGGCTCCCTCTCAGCTAATTTTCTGTTAATACCAATGTTGTATTTATTGTTTCAACAGGGCGTCTCTGACCTCGGCCCCTTTAAGACCTGTGGACTGGGGAATTCTGGGAGTTGAAGTCCATAGATCCTAAAGAACCCGAGGCTGGACACCCTATTTTATAGTCTTGTTTTGCGATGGGCAACATATACATTTAATAAATACGTAAGGGTTAGGTCTATACATATGTTGTACATAGCATGTTTAAATGGGTATTATGCATGTATACACTTTTGAGAGCAAGCAACTGCATTCCATTTTTAATGTGTGCCATTGTGCCCACAGTAAAAAATGACAATAAAGGTTATCTAAATAAATAATAATAATAAAAAAGCACAGCTGACGGACGGTCCTTGCTGACTCCCACCCTCTCTACGAAGCTTTGGGATGGTTTAGAAGCCCCCTCCCCCCAAAAAGAATCCCAGCTCACAAACAGGGCCGGGGACTCTGCTTGGGCCCAACCAGCGCTTTGAGCCGAGCCTACCTCGCAGTGTTGTTGTGCAGGTGAAAAGAAAGGGGTGAAAGGGCGAACCTGGTCCGTCGCACGGCACACCTGAGCGGGTCTGATTAATGAACTACCCGCAGTCCTCAACCTACGACCAGAACTGAACCCGAGTTTAGTTGCTAAGCCAGGCGGCTGTTGAATGAGTTGTTAAGCGAATCACTCCAGTTGCCCACTGAGCTTCATGGTCGTTAAATGAACTCACCTTCCTCCAATGACTTTGCTTGTCAGAAGCCAGCTGGGAAGGTCGCAAATGGGGATCACCTGACCCTCCCCCCCCCCCCCGGGACGCTGCAACGATATGAGCCAGTTGCCAGGTGCCTGAATTCCAACTATGTGACCAAAGGGCAGCTATGACGGTCGTTAAAAGTGAAAAAGGATCATTAGTCACTTTTTCAGTGCGGTTGTCACTTCAGTCAATAAACGAATGAGTGGTCCTCGACTTACAACCGTTTGTTTAGTGACGGCCCAGAAAAATGTGACTTATGGCTGTTTTTCTCACTTATGACCGTGGCAGCCTCCCCACGGTCACGTGATCAAAATTCAGACGGTTGGCAGCAGACTCCTACTTATGACGGTTGCAGCGTCTCCCGGGATCACGTGATCCCCTTTTGCGACCTTCCGACAAGCCAATTCAATGGGGAAGCTGGATCAGCTTAACGACCACATTCCTAACTCATCAACTACAGTAAGGTAACTGCAACTTTAACCAGTAAGGCAAGAAAGGTTGTAAAACGAGGCAAAACTCACTTAAAAGCCACCTCACTTAGCGACAGAATTCCTGTGCTCAGTTGTGGTCGTACCTCAAGGACTCCATGTATCGTGGGAACTTGCAGAAACAACCCCCCCCACTGCTGTCCCTCTTCTCTCCTCTCCTGTCCCCCCTTTGCAGGAGCTATGAGGAGCCCCGCGGAGCCACTGAGCGCACTTGGCCGCTGGTACCTGTATGCGCTGCATGGCTACCTGGCGGAGATGCTGTTCACGGCCGCATGGGACTTCGCGCTGGACCGGGACTGGCGCCTCCGCGGGGGGAGCAGCCTGTGGGCGCCCCTCATCTACGGCACCTGCGGGCTGGCCCTGGAGCGCCTCTACCTGCTCCTGCGGGACTACTACCACCTGCCCACCCGTGCCGCCCTCTACACCGCCGTCATCTACCTGTGGGAGTTCACCACAGGCTACCTGTTGCGCCGGGCGGGTGCCTGTCCCTGGGACTATGGCCACTTCCGCTACAACCTGCTGGGGCTGGTCACGCTGGAGTACGGGGGCTTCTGGTACCTGGGCTCCATCCTGCTGGAGACCCTCGTTATCCGTAACGTGCTCCGGCTCCGGGTGGAGGGCGCGGGGAAGCCTCGCTGGGCCCAACCTGCCTTTGCCCGCCAAGAGGACTGAGATGGGGAGGGGGGAGGGAAGGACAGCCTCCCCTTTCTTCCCGGAAGACCCACCCCCTGTTCCTGCCCAGTAGACCCCCTCTCCCCCCCCATTTTTGCCTTGGAGACCCTCCCTGCTTCTGTCTGGGAGACCCACCTGTTTCTTCCCAGAAGACCTACGTCCTCTTCCTACCCAGGAAACAACCCCCCATTCCTGCCCAAGAAGCACACCACCCCCCAGCCTTCCCCCCCTTCATGAAACATGAGAAAGGCGCCTGGTTTTGAGTGACAAGCCCTGGCCTTGGTCAAGGAAGGCAGAAGCTGCAAAGCAAGTGACCTCTTGGACCACACACACCCTTTCTTTCCTGCCTGGGGCACACAGGTAGTCCTCAACTTACGACTCCAACTTAACCCAAAATTTCCATTGCTAAGCAAAGTAGTTAAGTGAGCTTTGCCCCATTTTACCACCTTTCCTGCCACAGTTGTTAAGCGAATCACTGCATTTGTTAAGCGAGTAACACGGTTGTTAAGTGAACTTGACTTCCTCACTGCTTATCAGGGGGCTGCAAAAGAGGATCACGTGACCCCCTGGGACACAGCAACCGTCATAAATAGGAGCCAGTTGCCAAGGGTCTGAATTTTGATTCGGTGACCATGAATGGAGGCTGCAATGGTCCTAAATTGGAAAAATGATAAATCACTTTTTTCAGTGCTGTTATAACTTTGAAGGTCACTCAATTAACGGTTATAAGTCAGAGTGCAGAAGGACAGCTTCTGCACTCTACCTTACCTGTACAGGTGATCCTGGTTTCCAACTCAGCTCAGTGGGAAAAGAGCTTGTAATGGACAGTGGTCAATCTCTGGTGTGGTTCTCTCTTAGAACTAAGCCAGGGAATAAAACCACCATTGGTTGGGTTTGTCCAGAGCTGGACAACTTGAAACACCAGTGCAGGATTGGCCCTTAAAACATTCAAAACTTTGTTGACTGGATTGTAATCTTCAAAAAGAAAAAGCCATGAATTCCACAAAGTGGAGTAACCCCAAAGACATGTATTGACTTCTAATTAAAGGGACATTAATTGAAATGTTGTTTTGGTCCCGGTCCCATCCTCTGTTTTGGAGAGTGTGATGTTTGCCTGCAATTTTTGGCCTAAAAACTTTTCGATTCCATTCAGAATTTTTTTCAGCCCATGAGAAACCTTGGTTTGCAAAGCAACACAGCTGGTTTGAGTGACAACCTAAAATAAACCCAAATGAATCACAGTTTGGCTTAGCAGGATGTGGGGACCCAATTCCAGAATAGCTTCACACCTAATTTTAAGGCAGGAGTGTCCGACTTGGGCAACTTAAAGACTTGTGGGTTTCAACTCCCAGAATTCCCCATCCAACAAAGCTTGTGAAGTCCACAAGTCTTAAAGTTGCCAACCCTGCTTTAAGGCATGATGGTTTAACCACAGTTCCCTGGCTGAGCCACAAAAGTATTGGGCTTTGCCCCAGATTGCTAGGAACAAACCCAGTTTTTCAAGCTAGGGTTCGTGCAAACATGCTATACATTGAAAAACCACACATCACTTAGTGCAATATTAAGAGTGGGATGCCTGCTTCTACTCTAATCCGTGGTGTCACCTGGCCAGGTGGACATGGGGGATTAAGGAAATTGGAGCACACAGAGGAAGGATTACAGGCTGCACGCATCACTCCCAGCCAAATGTTAGTGTTGAAAAGATACGTACAACACTTACACCTACATGCACAACAGATGTGAAAAGTCTGTGCCAAACGAACCCACTTCAAAGTTCTCAATTTTCTGGGCTAGGCTGGATTGGACAGAAGGTCCAGCTTGTTTGTGTTGCCTTCTGTTGTCCTTTTGTGGCTGGACAGAGAGTTGCCCTCCATCCATAGGAGAGCGTGTCCAAGTGGGGTCTTTGACGAAATGCTGGCTCTGCGGGATATTTTATTATTTTATTTTGTTTTATTTTATATTTTATTTTATTATTTTATTTATTTTACTTTATTTTTACTTTACTTTATTACTTTATTTATTTTATTAGTAATCATCGATTTACGAGCACAACTAAGCCCAACATTTCTTTTGCTAAGCAAGACATTGGTTAAGTGAATTTTGCCCCATTTTACAACCTTCTTTGCCACAGTTGTTAAATGAATCACTGCACTTGTTTAGTAACACAGTTGTTAAGTGAACGCGGCTTTCCCTGTTGACTTTGCTTGTCGGAAGGTCACAAAAAGTGATCATCTCACCCTGGGGCACCGTGACCGTCATAAATAGGAGTCAGTTGCCATGTGTCTGAATTTTGTTCACGTGACTATGAGGATGCTGCAACTGTTGTGTGAAAAGCGGTCACAAGTTGCTTTTTTCAGTGCTGTTGTAACGGTCACTAAACGAACTGCTGTAAGTTGAGGACTATCTATAGATCTTTCCAGATTGCACAATTCTGTGCTTTTCTCCTTGGTTGTGAAAAATTGTCCCAGTTCTCTTTTAGTGTTTTAGCTTTTCCTGCTTACCTCTTCTGGACATGGGGGGCGGGGGGGGGGGCAGAGAAGCGGACTGCCACCCTGTAATAAAACTTTGATTGGATTAAATGGGATTGGAAGCCACTGTACTAACCTGACATTCCAGCGGGAACCGGCCACAGGACCGGATAATCGTAAAGCCTTCAATTGGCTCAATTAAGCCTGACCCAGATGGGCGGGTGATTTGCAAAGAAGGATCAGTTGATCCCTCTGCGGAAGTGCTGGCCAAGATGCAGCCAGAGAAGGGATCCGCAGCTTAACTTGGGGGTGTTTCCCTCCTCTTCCTCCTCCGTGGACGGTTTGAGTCAGCTCAACTCCTCCTGGGGTGGGGGCCGCCCCTAAAAGCCTCCTTGCTCAGCCTTGCTTTGCAAAGCACAACGTGGGATGGAGAGGAATCTACTCTGCACATGCTCCAAGTCTCTTTATTCTTGGCCCCTCTGGTGCACTGCATGCGCTGGCCGGCAGAGGGCATGAGAGCCACGGCCGGGAATAGATCCCCGTGAAACTGGCTGGGAAGGGGGAACCGGGATGGGGAGGGCAGACGGGCAAGCCTGGTGGGGAGAGACGGGATCCGGCGGGGAAGATGGCTCTGTTCCGGGCACTTCTGTCCGGTGCAGGGGATTTAGGGTGGAGGGTCATGTAAACGGGCCCAGCGCTTAACCACCAGCTTCCCAATTTAACAGCGGAAGTGATTCAGTTAACAACCACCGTGGCAAGAAAGGTCGTAAAATGCGGCAAAACTCACTTGACAAATGTCTCACTTAGCCACATACACTTTGGGCTCAATTGTGGGGGTACGTCGAGGACCACCTGTATTTCTGGAGGATGCTGCAGGTGCCGATCCAGACTGCGCAAGAAGACCCTCCTCCTCCTCCTCCGATGGCTCTAACTAACTTGCCACAACAATGGAGAAACTGAGGCCCCAGCAAGAGGAAGTGACTCACCTACTAAGTTGGGGGTGGAAATAGGAGTTCCCTTGTTTGTGCCTCCAACCACTAGGCATCATTCCCCTCCCGATGAGGATAGAGGCTACTGGTGGTGCTTCCCGGCCCAATCTTTCCAAAGTGCCAGCCGCGGAGGGCAGCCTGGGCACCGAACAGGCACCTTTAGGAGGGTAAGTCACTCCACAAGGCTGCTGACACGGGGGTAGCAAGCCTGAGAGAGGGAGGAGAGAGAGAGAGAGAGAGAGAGAGAGAGAGAGAGAGAGAGAGAGAGAGAGAGAGAGAGAGAGAGAGAGAGAGAGAAAGAGAGAGGCTGCAGGGCAGGGGAAGCACAGGGGTGCCCGAGGCAGGGTTCAGCTGCAGTTCCCCAGGCTCTCCCTTTCCTACAGCCATCCCGGCTGAGGATGATGGAATGATCATGCTGCCCATGCAGAGCCCCTCCCCCTTCTCCTGAATCCCGGAGGCTTCGTGTTTTATCCAGCCATTTATTGCTCCGGAGGTTTACAATATAAGCATCAAAGTGTCAGATATGGGAACACGAACTCCTGTGCCTGTTTTTAAGGCAGTTGTGAATCTGGGCAAGAAGGTCATTTTGACAATGGGGGCAGTGGGGGGGGATGGCAGCGCTCAACTGGCTTCAAGCCCCCCCACCCCCTTAGTGATGACACTTGGATCCAGTCGCTCTCCCTGTTTGCCACCTTCAACAGCTGAAGAAAAGGGACTGGTGGATAGAGATACCACCAGAAGTAATGGGACAGTAACAACTTTGCAAGGGGTTTTAAAGGCACTGGTGGAGCCTCTGTGTACAGGGGCTCTCTACCATGAGATCTCTCTTCCCGCAGGGGGAATACTGCCCTGTGGGGTCAAAGGTGGGCTGTTGTGAGGAACAAAATTGCAAAAGGCAAATTTGGGGGCAGATTCAGCCCAGCCCTGCTTGCAATGTTTTGCTTCGCTGCAGAAGAAGGTGGAGGAACCAGTCTGAGCTGCACCACAACCTTAGCTGGTAAAACCAACCCACTGGAGATCTGCTGACCTCTTTATCTCGCTCCTTTGTCTCACCTCCCAATAATTTCCTCACGGTTTCAAAACAAAAAAAAAGACCCACGCTTCTAGCCCTCAAGATGCAAACAAACATGAATTTAAAAGCGTGCAAGGAGTAAAGGGGAGGAAGAGAAGGGGGGGGCAATATATTTGCCTGGTCTTCTCTCCCTTCCTCTGAAAATAATAAAGGGGTAAAAAAGGGCAGATTAGGTTCAAACTGAATCCTTTGGTTACAAATCTGTAAGAGGCAAGACCTCTTTTTCACCAGAAGGAAAAATAAGGGTAAGCACCTAGTCCTCATGAAAGCTGGTGAACCTCTCAGCAGACTAGAGAGGGTGCTGTGAGATGTGTGTGGCCCTCCCATGGATTGATTGGTGGCTAAATCGACATGTCGCCCGTCTCTCCGTCCAAAGTGAGGAACATCGGCTAAGCATTCAGTGCAGGGCTGTCCAACTGTGGCTACTTTAAGACCGGTGGACTTCAACTCCCAGAATTCCCCAGCCACCTGGGCAGACTGTGGGTTTGCAGGAGGGGAGGGGTGTTTTCCCCCTAGAGGTGCCAATTCCCACCTGCTTTTTTCTCCCGGCCTGCAGCTCGCCCGCCATGGAGGCCTCCGCAGAACCGCTGAACCTGCTCTGCCGCTCCTACATCTACGCCATCCACGGCTACTTCTGCGAGATCCTTTTCGTGGTGCTTATCCTGGACCAGGACTGGATCTTCCAGGGGGCCCTCAGCGCCTGCTCCCTCCTGGTCTACGGGACCTGCGGGCTGGGCATGGAGGGCATCTACCTGCAGCTGCGGGGCGACTGCTGCCTGCTGACCCGCTGTGTCCTCTACACCGGCTGCATCTACCTCTGGCAGTTTGTCACCGGCTACCTGCTGCGCTGCCTGGGCGCCTGTCCGTGGGACCACGGCCACTTGCGCTACAACTTCATGGGCCTTGTCGCCCTGGAGCACGGCCTGCTTTTTTTTGTGGGGGCCCTCCTGCTCGAGAGGCTGGTCATCGCCCCCACCCTGCGCCTGCGCCTGGGCCCGGTCTGGAAAGCCAAGGAGCGCCCCCTCCCCAAGTTCGAGCTGATCCACGACTGACCCCGCAGCTACACCAGGCAGCAAAGGGAGGGAGTGCCTGCTCCCACCAGCTCCTGTTCTCCAGCCCCTTTCTCAGGCCAGACAAGGCCGCTGGACCTGTCTGCCGGGCTGGGGAGGGGCTGCAGCTGGACCTGGGCAGGGAGAGCCGAGTTTGAAACCTCACCAAGCCAGAAAGTTAAGTCAGCCTTGCTTTGACCTACCTTGCAAGACTGTTGTGAAGACAGGCTGGACGAAGGCGCTGGAAGCTCCTTGGAGGGAAGGCAGAGGCTCCAGATGCCAATAGGAATTGCGACTGTGGTTTGGGGTCGGTTTTGTGATGCAGGGATCTGTTTTTTAAAAGAGCAAGTGAGTTGGACGGGGCCTTGGAGGTCTTCTAGTCCAACCTCTGCTCAAGCAGGAGAATTAAAACGGAAGGAGAATAACAAGCGGAAATTCGGAATTAAAGTCCCTAATCCACAGGAAATGGAGCCAGCAAAGGGCGATATTAAAAGGCCAAGGCCCCCTCTTCCCGCGTTCTCTGGGGGGCAAAAAGGGACCCATTCACACGGCTCCTTGGCTGCTCCGGAAGCTCGCTGTTCCCAAACGTGGGAGAGCCAAACTGCCCCGCAGCTCTTTAGGGCCCTTGGGAGCCGGGCGGCACATAAATCCCATGAACGAATATTATTGTGGGCAATGAGCCCCTCGCACCGCCGGCTGGAGAGGCCACTCGGGCTGGGTGGCTTTGGAAGGCCGGGCCGGGTCGTCTGAACGGGAGGCGCCTCGTGCAGGCAGCGTTCGGATGGAGAAACGGAGGTGGCTCGCTCGTCCTCACAGAGCCGGGACCTTTGGGCTCGCCGTTTGGGGTCAGGAGACGCAGGGCCCCCCGCCCCGGATGAGGGGCTCCCCCGCCGCCCCAGCACGGCAGCGCAGCCTCGGCAGAAACGTTGCGGGACGCGGTCGGCTCGGGACACGTGTGAAGAGCCCAAAAGGCCGCGAGCTAACCCAAGGGGGGGGGGGCTCCTCCCTGACACGCAGGCGCCCCTCCTTGCCTCCCCCTCCCCAATTCGCCCTGCTGGCTTGGTCCCCCGTGGGCGAGGCCCGCGGCTCTGGGAAGGCGGGAAACCAACCCAGTCAATGGGACGCTGCCCCTCCCCTAAATGCAAGCCCCCAGACCCTTCTTTGGAGGCAGGGGTCCCCAGGGGGAAAGCCTTCTGTTGACGCCCAGGGAGGAAATATGGAACCAAAGACCCCCCCCCAAACCAGTCTGCCCCCCCCCCCCAATGTTGATGGGATGAGGAGGGAGAGGCAGACCATTGAAAGCAGCCGCATCTGCATCTCTGGCCGCTGCTCCCCTCGGCTCTTTGGTCATTCGTGGCACCCTCGCCCGCTTTCCCTGCCCGTAATCCCCGGACTCCCGGGGACTTTCCGAAGGCGTCGCGTTTCCGAGTTTTCCCTGCTGCACAAAGACGCGTCTTGTTGGCCAGCAGGACGCGGTTTGTGTTCCCACAGCCACTTCATTGGGTGGCTAAGTTTAGCTTCACGCCCTGGATCTTGGTCAGACGTTGCTAATTCGAAAGAAACTCACTGAGATTACAAAATTGGACATTTGGTTCGCTTTGGGAGGGAAGCGGTCAAACTTCGGCTGGCCCGCCAAAAGGTCTCAGCTCGGAGATCCGGCGCTGCTCGTGCGAATGCTGGCTTACGAGATGAATGGCTTTCGTTTGGGGAGAGAGTGGCGCCGTCTAGTGCCGAAGTGTAGTCTCTGCAGCAGCCTTTCTGCAGCGCCATCTGGAGGTGAGAAGAGGCTGGCGGAGAGCCAGTTGCTGGCTTGGCCTTCTTCAGCTTGACTTCGGGGGGGGGGGGGGTGTTGCTTAAAAGTTGTTGTTTTATCCATACTGGGCCACATTAACCTGTAACTAACCCAGAATTCCCCAGCCAGCATGTGCGGACTTCAGATCACAGAAATCCCCGGCCAGAACACTGGCTGGGGAATTCTGGGAGCTGAAGTCCAAATATCTAAAAGTTTCCCACTTTGGCAAAAACCCTGCTTCAAAGCGTGGCATTTGCTGAGGCAGGAAACGGATGCGAATCCTGTATCATTGACCAACATGTTAGCAACTTGCCATAAGACCAGCCACGAGCAACAGAGGGTTCGTTTTTGACCTGACTCCTGATGACATCAGGGGTGCCGCTGTAAGTTCTCCCCCACAAAAGTCTGGGCAGATTTGTCTTCTTTCAATGTGTTTTTTTTCCCCTCTTCAGTTCTCCACTTTGGATCTCCTGATGGCCTCCCTTCCTAAGATTAAGCCAAGTCAATGCCTTTGCAACTTCAGTCACTAAGTGAATGGTTGTAAGACGAGGAGCACTTCTAGGCAAACCCAGCCTGTGGCAATTTATTTACTAAGCCGGGTCCTTGTGTGGGGCGGGGGGGGGAGAGGGAGTCAGGGTCTGAGAGGCTGGCCTGGGTGCCAGGTGGGAGTGGCATCCATGCGCTCTGTGCATGGCTGGCAAGCAGGCAGGGAGGGGCTCCCCGATCAGGCCTGTGTCTGCCCTGGGCGGTCCCTTTCTTTCCTTTTCGGTCTTTGTTTTTAATCTTCCCAGCTCAGAACAGTCTGTTCCACTGTTGTGGTTGTGCTCATCGGGAGGTGTTTCCGTGTGTGTGTGTGTGTGACGATGCGCTGTGACCATCTGCACCAGAGCAGTTTCCATTGATCGGTGTCAGGACAGGGAGGAAACCGAAAGCCGAGTCTTCCTCTGCCCGAACAAGGTGGCCGAAGGACAGAAAAAGCCGGCCCAGGCAAGGGGGGGGGGAACCGCAGGACCACAGGCGGGGGGGGGCAGCGGGGAGGGGAAGCTCTGCGCAGTCAGCAGGAAGCTCTTGTTAACACACTTGTCCTGTTAAAAACAAACGCCTGTCTCCAAGGAGACGTTGCTCTTATAATAATAATAGAATAGAACTGGAAGGGACCTTGGAGGTCTTCTAGTCCAGCCCCATGCTTAAGCAGGAGAACCTATGCCATCTCAAACAAGTGACTGTCTAGTTGGTTGAGGAGGGGCACGGAATAGGCAGTCCTCAACTTTCAACAGTTCATTTAGTGACCGAAGTCACAATGGCATTGAAAAAAAATGACTTATGACCGCTTTTCACACTTACGACGGTGGCAGCATCCCCGTGGTCAGGAGGTCAACGTTCAGATGCTTAGCCAGCATTCCTGAGGGTCGCGGAGTTCAAGGCCAGGTGGCCCCCACTCGGGAGCTTCCCAGCCAGCCTCCTACAAAGAAAATCTCTGGGGAAATCCAGATTCTCTTAACAACCGCACCATTCACTTAACGACTGCGGCAATTTGCCTAAATTGGGCACAACTCACTTAACAATGGCCTTGCTTAACAATGGAAATTCTGGTCCCCTGTTGTGGTCATAAAATGAGGACTACTTGCTTGGGTTGCCAACTATCCTAGAAGAAAGAGCCAGGCTGCTTTCTTGGGGGGTCCATAGGAGAAGCTTCACAACCCACAAGTCACCCCATTGACGCCCCAAGTTCAGATGAGAAATTCAGAAGATGTCCAGACATTGAGAGCTTCTGCACCGGAGACAAATTCGTTGTGTGTCTCATCACACTTGGCCAAATGAAGAATCTTCTCTCTTCTCTTCTCTTCTCTTCTCTTCTCTTCTCTTCTCTTCTCTTCTCTTCTCTTCTCTTCTCTTCTCTCTCCTCTCCTTCTCTCCTCTCCTCTCGCTGTAAATCAACCTGAGAAGCTTTTTGCTGTACCAAGAGCCTGCAGTCACCCTTCCCTTTATGCCCCCCCCCATCTCCCCTTAGCAGAAATCCAGCTGAAAAAAACCCCCCACCAATCCAGGAAGCACCAGGCTAAATATATCACCCCCGTTGCACAAAGCTGAGGCTGGGGAAGTTTTCGAGAAGGCTGGCGGCTGAATTTCAAAGATTGCTCAAGCGGCCTTAGCAAAATTGGAGCCGTGGGTCTCTTGCCAAAGACCAGCTCTGCCCTCCCAGATCTCTGTGGTGTTTTCTAATGCCTGCAAAAGCCATTTCCCCGGTGGAGGATGGCAACGCTAGCCGCTGGAGGAGTGACCTGCGCCTCGGCTTCCCGCAGTGACCTCAGTGGGAGACTCTCAGTAGCCTTAACCAAGTCAGGTCAAAATCTAGCCTGGTTTGTTGGCTTTCCTGCGGCTTGGTGGGTGGTCCCAGCCCTGTCGGGGTCATGAATGATCCGAAGTATTGGTCAAAGCTAAAGAAGAGAGAGAGAGAGAGAAAGAGAAACAGAGATGCAAAAAGATTTTTTAAAAAAGAAAGCAAAACAAAAGTATATACAAAGAATTCTTTTTTCTTCTTCTTCCTCTTTCTTCTTCCTCTTCTTTTTCTTCTTCTTTCTTCTCCTTCCTCTTCCCTCCTCCTCCTGGCAGCACCCTGCCCCTGCCCCCCCCCCAGGCCCAGTCTGCAAGAGTCCGGCTGCTGCCACGCAGGACGCCAGTCCTGGGACGTGTCTCTCGTCAAGCAGCAACTGCAGCAGCATTCCAGCTGTTTGCTTTGGAGAGCCTGGCTCCCCCTCCCTTCTTGACCCACTTCGACATTCCTCAAAGGGCCGGAAGGCAGCGGTGCTGACTTGGCCGGCTGGTCTACCTCCCTCCCTGTGCCCCCCTCCTCCTGCTCCAGGGCTGGCGGCCAGCCAGCCTTGGCACAGCCTGCAAGCCTGGTGGGACGTGGTGCTAATCCTCGTGCCCTCCTCCTCCTCCCGCTTTGCAGCCAGCAGGCTGGATTTCCGGGTCAGCCTCAAGGCCGGATCGCCTTAAGGCTGGAATGTGGCACCTTGGCTGGGCTGGAAACCGAAGACTCCTGGGAATAACAAGCACCTAGGTCAGGGGTCTTCCAGCTTGGCAACTTTAAGACTTGTGGACTTCAACTCCCAGAATTCCTCAGCCAGCCCTCAGGGCTGGCTGAGGAATTCTGAGAGTTGAAGTCCACAAGTCTTAAAGTTGCCTAGGGCAAAGGTGGGATTCCAGGGGACCAGGCAGACCCCAGAGGACAGTCATGGGGCGGAGTCTGCTATCTACAGGTAGT
The DNA here is from genome assembly GCF_016545835.1 of Crotalus tigris. Classification (NCBI taxonomy): domain Eukaryota; kingdom Metazoa; phylum Chordata; class Lepidosauria; order Squamata; family Viperidae; genus Crotalus; species Crotalus tigris. The sequence goes on from NW_024100488.1 coordinate 1,053,656, forward strand.
CCTCAACTTACATTCATTTAGCAACTACTCAAAGTTACAGGGGCGCTGAAAAAAGTGACTTCTGATCAGTCCTCCCAGTTACAACGGTTGCAGCATCCCCGGGGTCACGTGATCAAAATTTGGGCACCCAGCATCCAGCACCTATTTACGGCAGCTGAAGCCCCCCTCCCTTCCCGGGGCCGTGTGGTCGCCATTTCCACCTTCCCAGTCAGCTTCTGACAAGCAAAACCAACAGGGGATTTTCTTAGCGCCCGTGTGCTTCGCTGAACAAATGCAGTGACTCGCTTAGCAACTTGTGCAAAAAAACCCCTGTAAAGTCGGGCACAACTCACCCAGCACCTGGCTCAGGAATAGAAATTCGAGTTGTGGTTGTTAAGTCCGAGTCCACCTGGGTGAGGCCCTGAGGTTCCTGCAGCAAATGGGGGGGGGGACGGACCAATAGCTCTGCTGTGTCCCCCACCCTTTCCGTTTGGGCAGCTCACATATTTTCCAACCGGTGATGCAACTGGCTTGCTTTGTGGTTGCAACACACACACATACACACATCCGCTATGTGCAAAAACAGGTTCCACTTCAGGGCTGAGAGCGAAACGTGCCATAGGGACCTCGCTAGATGTGTTGATCGAAGGTTTTGCTTGTCGGAAGGTCGCAAAAGGGGATCACCTGACCCCGGGATGCCACGACCGTCATAGATGCGAGTTAGGTTGGCAAGCGTCTGAATTTTGATCACATGACCGCGGGGAGGCTGCAACGGTCATGAGTGTGAAAAACGGTCATAAGTCGCTTTTTCCAGTGTTGCTGTAACTTTGAATGGTCACTAAAGGAACAGTTGTAAGTCAAGGACTACTTGTATGGGTTCTGCTCGAGCAGGAGGCTGGACTAGAAGACCTCTAAGGTCCCTTCCAACCTTATTATTCTGTGTTGTGAGTCCAGGATACAAAGGTACCAAATGGACAGGGCCACCATCTGAAGAAGGTGCTCCCCAGGCAGGCGATCCAAGCATGGGTTAATTTTTCTGCAAGGCTGCCAAATCAGGTCAGGCCACTGCAGATTCCATTTCCCATGTCATGCAAAGCCATGATTGTCTCCACCACGAAACGCCCAGAATACCACAATGTGACGGATTAACTCAATGCATTAAACCACAAATAACAGCCTGCAAGCCACAATAGCTGGTTGGCCTGTCACATCAAGTCAAGAGCCGACCAACCCCATTGTGGCTGTGTGCGATGTGTGAGCTCAGCCACACATGCGCGCGCACACACACACACACACACACCCGTGTGCCCAAGACCATCTCCTTTGAAAGGACGTTGCAGAGATGGGGCCGAGGGGAGGGTTCTGAAGGTGCAGGATGCCTTCAGAGGGGACTCCAGAACAGACTCTAGAACAGGGGTGTCCAACCTTGGCAACTTTAAGACTTGTGGACTTAACAGAATCACAGAGTTGGAAGGAACCTTAGAGGTCTTCTAGTCCAACCCCCTGCCCAGGCAGGAGACCCTCGACCAATTCAGACAAATGGCTGTCCAGTCTCTTCTTCAAAGCCTGCAGGGATAAAGCACTTATAAATTCTGGTGGCAAGCTGTTCCAGTGGTTGATTGTTTTTCCTGTCAGGAAGTTTCTCCTTAGTTCCAGGTTGCTTCTCTCCTTGATGAGTTTCCATCCGTTGCTTCTTGTCCTGCTCTCAGGGGCTTTGGAGAATAGCTTTACTCCAGCTCCCAAGGCTGCTTCTGATCTCCCCCCAAAAAAGAACACCTGAAGGGCTGGATTTGGGAGTCCTACCTGAGACAGGTGAGGCCTGGGATGCCTTACTGACTCTCTCCATTAATATCCTTCCATCCATTTGCAGGTGAACGCCCAGCCCAGCCAGTGCCAACTCTTCCCTTCTCTTCCTGGTCTGGCCCATCCCTGATGTCACCTTGATCTTCTTCAAGGAGGAAATTGAGGCAACCCAGCTCTTCTCATTTCCCATCATCCCTCCTACACGGTGTCTGTCTTCAGCATGCTGGGAAATTAGCTCAGAGCAGGGTGGAGGAGGCGGCGTTGGCCAACGTGACGTTCCAAGCTCAGCTTGATTTGTATAAATTGTGAAATTCCATCTTGAAATCTCAGCTGTGTCTGCAGCTACCATCATGTTGAAATGCAAGTGCGGTCTGCTTGCTTTGGGGCTTCTCCTTTGCTGCAAACCAAACTAATTGTGGGATCAACCTATTTTCCAAAGCACCAAAAGCAACCGATGGAAACTCATCAAGGAGAGAAGCAACCTGGAACTAAGGAGAAATTTCCTGACAGGGAGAACAATTAAATCAGTGGAACGGCTTCCCTCCAGAACTTGTGGGTGCTCCATCGCTGGAGATTTTAAAGAAGAGATTGGACAGTCATTTGACTGAAATAGTACAGGTCTCCTGCTTGAGCAGGGGGTTGGACTAGAAGACCTCCAGGGTCCCTTCCAGCACTATCATTCAGCTAATTAATTAGTGGAACTGCTTGCTTCCAGAGGTTCTGGGACCTGAAAACCACAAATCTTAAAGTTGCCAAGTTTGGACACCCCTTCCCTACGCCGTTCCACACAAATAGCTTTCCCATCTCTTCTCAAAGACCTTCAGTGATGGAGCACCCACAATTCCTGGAAACAAGCCGTTCCCCTGGTTAATTGTTCTCACTGTCAGGAATTTCTGCTTAATTCTAGGTTGGCTTTCCATAACTTCCTTCTGCTGGAGGAACAGAGGCCGTTGGTCAGCCTGGGGACAAATGACTGTCTAGTCTTTTCTTGAAAACCTCCAACGATGGAGCGCATAAAAGAAAACCAAAGGTAGACAAACATCCATAATGCTCAAAAACAGCTTCGGGCCTTGTCTGGACGGGTTTTGCCTGCTGGGTACTGCAGGACTTGAAAAGCGAAAAAGGAACACCCTGGAACTCAGCTCTTTCCAGGGTGTGCTCCTGATTTGTTTACTTGGCAAGCCACAAGGCGCTCTGCCCAGGAGGTGCCACCTTGGAGGCCCACCCAGCAGCGAGTCGTAGCAGCCAGGAAAGCAGCCCAACAGGTTCTCCCAGTCCAGGCACCCTAATATGGGTGTTCCTCCTTAGGCGCCCGTCAGCTGGCACTACACTGGGTGCAGGAATGTGCTGGCGCCACACCCTGCTTGCCTTGAGAGCTGCTGACGCAGGAGGCACCGGGCGCCAAACCCAACTGCTTATTACTGCAGCTCGCAGCTCAGCAGCTGTTTTATTTTTACTGGGGGATGTTGTGACGTGTCTGTTCTATGCAAGCCGAGAGTCTTGGCAGCCAAAGTGATGTAGAAAGATCTGGTCCTTTTTTTCAATTCCTGGTTCACCCAAGACTGGAGTTCCCCAGCCCGCCATATTTCTCCATTCCCTTTTAGGGCGCGTCCCTTGCTTTATTCCCTTCCTCCACTCTTTTTCCCTTGAGGCATCCGATGTGCTCAGGATTTAAATCCCACCTGAATGTGACACGTGCTCTCCTTGACTGAAGTTCCTTTCTGAAGTATTAGTATTGCTTTAGGAAAGGAAGGCCACACCTGGAATATATTGCATCCAGGTTTGGTCACCACGTTACAAAAAAGATGTTGAGACTTTGGAAAAAGTGCAGAGAAGAGCAACTAAGATGGTGAAAGGCCTGGGGACAAAAACATATGAAGAATGACTGCAGGACTTCAGTTTGGCTAGTGACTAGTCACCAGTCTAAAGAAAATAAGAAATAGGGGAGACATGATAGCAGTATTCCAGTATTTGAGGGGCTGCCCCAAAGAAGAGGGGGTCACGTTATTCACCAAAGCACCAGAGGGCAGGACAAGAAACAATGGTTGGAAACTAATCAAGGAGATAAGCAACCTGGAATTAAGGAGAAATTTCCTGTGACAACAATTAACCAGTGGAACTGTTTGCCACTAGAAATTGTGGGTGCTCCATCACTGGAAGCTTTTAAGAAGAGACTGGAAAGCCATTTGCCTGAAATGGTGCAGGGTCTCCTGCTTAAGCAGGGGGCTGGACACTAGAAGACCTCCAAGGTCCCTTCCAGCTCTATTCTTTTTGATTGAAGTAGGAAATTATTTTTTAAGATTTTCTAAACAAGCATAGACACGAGCAGACAAGATTTTCTGATCCTCGGATTTATTATTAACTGAGTATTGGTTGCACCATTATTTTTTGGAGATTCAGAAAAGAAGTAGCAAAGTCTCTTTTTCCAGCAGAGAAAAAAAAGCTAGCATTTGGAACCATTTTAAAATCGTAGCAGAATCTCATTTGCTTTGTAATTCACACACAAAAATATATAGATATTATATATATATATTATTCTGGAATATTACAAAAAAAGATAAATACAATATAAAATTTATGAATAAATAGACTCTATAAATAGTTTGGTTTTGGTTATTGCCTTATTACAAAGTAAACATTTGAGGATTTTTAAAAACAACAACACCCACCACAAAATGACACGCAAGTGTGACCAGCATCGACATAAGCTTAGAAACAAAAGGCTTCCTTCCTCCCCAACCGGTCTCCATCAGTGCAAAAATGTCTAATTTAACTGAGGTTAAAGCAACAGGACACCGTTTTCCGTGCTGCTTGAATACTGGACTTTGTGGACACTAAAAAAAAAATAAACTTCCTGCCAGTGTCATTCCATTTGGCATCTGGTTGGCCAGCTCCAAATCCTCCTCTACGTGGGGACGGAGGAGCAGAATTCCCAAAGACTGAATTTCATGGAACTGGAGAGTGGGCTAAGAATTTCCTTGGGTGACAAAGTCTGGAATTCGTCAATTTGGAATATTGGACGTCCATTTTAGTGCAGATCTCAGTTTCCTGTGGAACAGGGATGAACAATTGCGGCCTGACATTGTTTTTGATCAATCCAAGATTCAGTTTAATATGAATTTCACCCCATTGGAACATGGAGGCAGGTTGGAGACGCATGTCGATCAGATTCAAATTTTCCAATAGGGAAGAATTTTACAGCCGGCAGAGGAATTTGGGAAGGGGTGGAAACCACCTGTTCTTGCAGCAAGGGGATGCACACTTCTTGGGGTTCAGAGCACCCCAAGGGGAAAACATGACTGCCCTGCCTTTATTTCAAAAGCTCCAGAGGGCACAATAAAGGGGGATTAAAAAAACAAAACTCAGCACCTCTCCTTAATTCCCAACCTATTCTTGCTGGAGGATTAGATAAGGAGAGAATATTCACAGTATAAAGCATGTTTTGTTTTAAAGAAAAACAAAATACATTAACAGCCACCAGGACTTTGTCTTAAGTCTTTTTCCCCCAGCTTGATCTGGTTTCCGTGGTGTGAGATTTTTTATTTCCTCCTTACCACTGGAGGAAAAATTTAAAAAAAAAAATAAAGCTGCTACATACAAGTACACTTCCTTTTCTCCCCGGGGCAGTTAACCTTTGGCATAATGCTCAGGTGTTAGAACAGCATTTCTCAATCTCCCCTCACTTGGTTGGACTTCAACTACCAGAATTCCACAGCCAGCTTTGGAATTCTAGGAGTTGAAGTCCAAGCATCTTCAAGTGACTAAGCTTGGAGACGCTGTTATTTATTTATTTATTTATTTATTTATTTATGAGACTTATATACCACTTTAAGTGCAAGCACTCTCTAAGCGGTGTACACCAGTAAGCAATGTATATATATTTACATTGCCCCCAACAATCTGGGTCCTCATTTTACCTACCCCGGAAGGATGGAAGGCTGAGTCAACCTTGAGCCGGTGAGATTTGAACCGCTGACCTGCTGAACACAGTCAGCTAAAGTGGCCTGCAGTACTGCACCCTAACTGCTGCGCCACCTCGGCTCTTTAGAATAAAGAGCAAAGAAAAATCCTCTGTTTGAACTTCTCTAGGTTTTTCCAGGTTGGGGGGGGGAGGAGGAGGAGGCAATTCCTAAAAAGGGAACAATCTCCTGACAGTTGAATTTCTTAAAGGGAGGGGGGAAAGGCAACTGCCCCAAGGGGGTGAGGCAGTTCACCCTCTCAGCTCAGCCCAGCCAGCTGTTTTGTGCAAAACCAGAGAGAAAATTAAATTGACCCCCCCCCCCAGCTTGGTTTCCTGGCTCCCTGAAAGGGGATTTTTGAGACAGTTAAAAGACCCGACTGTCTGATGCAGGCTGCCATAAGGCACTCCTGGGGAGGGGGGGAGGGGAGGTAAGGACCTGGCCCACCTCTGCGCAACTGCTCAATCTGGTGTCCAAGTGCAGATTCTGCTTAAGGCACTATCTGTGAGAGGGAAACTGCAATCATCTGGAACCCCGTTGCCCAGGCCCAGTGAGGGCGGGAAGGCCGGCAGGTGGGAGGCAGGAAAAGCACTGCACCCTCCCACCCCCGCAAAAGAACAGGCAACAGGAGGACTTCAAGAGCAGGCAAAGCCCTGAAAAGCAGCTGGCATCAGTTCAGGCGGGGAGGAAATCCCGTCCAGAGGGCAGCCCCTTCCGTGGCCATCGATGGCCAGCTTGGAACAGTCCCGTCCGGCCCTCAGTCCGAGACCGAAAGCCGGTTGAAGATGGGCAGGCGGTGAGGGGTCCCTGCCGGCCCGCCGATGGGGTGCTGGTCGAAGACAGGCGAGTCGGAGCCGCTGAGGCTGCTGGAGCTGCTGTAGCAGTCGGGGTCCGAGAGCGAGTTGGAGGAGGGGGTCCTGGGCAGGACCGAGGGGGGCGTCCCGGGGGCCGCCGAGAAGTCCCGGGCGCCCTGCAGCGAGCTGCCCAGGCCGGCCGACTTCCGGCAGCGGCAGGAGCAACAGCTGCCGCCGCCACTGCCAAAGAGGGTCCCGGCCAGCGAGTCCCCGAAGGGCGAGAGCAGAGCGAGGGGGTCCCCGGCCAGGTGCTCGAAGGCGGGTGACAGGAGCTCGGCGCAGGCGGGCGGGGGCGAGGCCGAGGGTGCCCGGGCGAAGGAGGCCGGGTCGGGCAGGCCGGGCAGCGGGGAGGCGCGGCGGGTGCTGGGCACCCCGGAAAAGCTGACGCTCTGGCGCAGGAGCTGCGGGCCAGCCCCGCCACTGCCGCAGAGCTGCGCCTCGTCGGGCAGGTGGATGAAGTGGCAGCGGGCGCCGTAGGGACATTCGCCGTGCAGGTAGAACTTGTGGCACAGCTCCGTCTTGTACTTGGGGTGGCGGCTGACGGAGCGCAGCTCGGCCGCACCGTGGGCGAACTGGCACTTGGCGCCGTACTTGCAGCGGCCGCTCTCGCTGAAGGTGCGGCACAGCTCCGTCTTGTAGCGGGACGACGGGGCGGGCGGGGCGCCGGCGGGCTGCTTGAGCGGGGGGAAGCCCGGTGGGGGCGGCAGCGGCGGCAGTGGCAGTGCCCTGCCCTCGATCAGGCTGACCGAGCGATCCGGGCGCAAGGGGGGCCGCGGTTGCTCCCCCTGGGGGCTCCAGGGGCTGCGCAGGGGCCACAGCGCCGAGTCCCCGCTGCCGGGCAGCGCCGGGTCGGAGGAGTGGGCTGAGTGGCCGCAGGAGAAGGCGGAGGCGGGCGCGTCCGGCTCTTCGCTCAGCGAGAGGTTGAACAGGTTCTGCAGTGGGAGGAAGAGGAGGAGAGGTTAGAGACCCCGCAAAAGGACCCCGCTTCGGCCAGCCTTGAATTTATTTATTTATTTATTTATTTATTTATGAGACTTATATACCGCTTTAAGTGCAAGCACTCTCTAAGTGGTGTACACCAGTAAGCAATGTATATATATATATATATTTTACATTGCCCCCAACAATCTGGGTCCTCATTTTGCCTACCCCGGAAGGATGGAAGGCTGAGTCAACCTTGAGCCGGTGAGATTTGAACCGCTGACCTGCTGAACACAGTCAGCTAAAGTGGCCTGCAGTACTGCACTCTGACTGCTGCGCCACCTTGGCGCAAAAGTCCGGCCCGATCCCATCCACAGACTTGTGATCTCTCGGGGAAAACTGGCAAAGAACACACGTCACTCTTGGGCCCCGTTGGCAGCGCAGAATCTCAACCGCTGCTGGAGAAAAGCCGCCTGCTTGGGGGCGCAGCGCCCTAACACCCCCCCCCTAAGCCTGAAGACCCTGAAGCTCACCCAAGCAGGAGGCCACCGGCCTCCGTCCTAAGCCAGGGGCCCCTCTCGTGGGACTGCCAGGCTTGGGACTTCCACAAATTCTTGTCCGGTGAGCCCCCCCGGAAAGCCCTGCCAGAAGGCAGCGGTGGACTGACAGGGAAGCGCAGAAGGGAGCCAGTGTCGGTCGGTGACAAGCGTTGTGTGTGAGTGTGACGTCAGCGGCCTTAATATAGTCCAGGTGAGCTGGGCTGGGGTTATTTTTAAAGAGACTTGTGGCCTGGCCAGCACAGAGCTGCGGAGGGGAACAGCTGCTGGGCGGTGACTCTAAGCCAGAGAGGACGGGCGTGGAGGGGGGGGGACATGGGGGCATAAAAACCTCTCCCTCAGACAGGCACCGTGTCAGGGATAGGACAGCAGATGGCTGCAAACCCTGCTACGCATCAGTGGGCCTCGCACGGGTAACATTCACAAGACCCCAGGCGGCCCCCAAGAAACATTCTGTGCCCCTCCACTTTATGCAACCTAAAAAAAAATCTTTTTCCACCGCGATCAATTCGCTTTTCAACTGAAGGCCAAACTCTTATCCCCCTCTCGAATCAAAGACACTCGTCGTTCAAAAATCCTGTTTGACAACAAAACCGACTTGCTAGGTGCTTTCCCACCTTACACAAACGTGCACAGGGTGGAAAATATGTATAACACACACACACACACCAGGGCCCTCGGAGTGACTGTCAAAACCGACACCAACTTCCTGGAGAAATCTTAAGCCTGGCTGAAAGACCTCTAAAGCTGAAAGTTGCCTGGATTTATTCTTAAACTGGTTTAGAAAAGCTGCGTTGGCCCAACGCCACTGTTGGTGGGGTGCGGTTCGAGGGAGAACCAGCCCCACAAAAACAAGGCAAAAACACCCAGGTTTGATAGCTGAGGTGAAACACTGCAAGGAGGAGGAGGGAAGACTCACAACAGCTCGCAAAAGCTACCATCACAGGAAGCCCCACATTGACCCACCGCCAGTTCTGCCTGCTTTAACCGACCCCCCTTTCATGGACAACCCCCCCAAGTTCTCGCCCCATATTGGATCAACAGTGGGACCCCCGCTGTTTTTTTCCAGCAGGAGATCGAAAGAGGATCTCTTATACAATCTGCTGGAATACCAGATCACCAGCATCCCTGGATCCCGAAAGGGTTTCAGCAGAAAAAGCCTTTCTGCTCCCCCCGCCCGAAGCTCGGAAAGATGCGAGACTGGGGAGGGGTCCTTGCTCCCCCCGCCCACGACACACACACACACACACACACACACAGCATACGAAACTGGGGGAGAAAGTCCTTCGGGAGCTGCGTTTTTTCGGCCCACCGACTGAAAAGGGGGGCTTGGCGCTCGGAAGAGGCTGCGAAGTCGGTCCGCGTTCCCCTCCTCCCCCCGCCCGCCCGCCCGCGCAGGCTGCGCCCGATCTGCCCGCGAAGCCCCGAGCCGGGGCGAGGAGAAGCCGCAGCGGCAGCGACGTAATTCTTGACCTAGAAAAAAAGCCGACCGGGGCCAGCGCTGCGCTTCCTGTTTTTCTCCTCCCCGACGGGGGAGGAGAGGAGGAAGCGCCTCGGCCTTGGCCAAAGGGGCTTCGGGGTGGGGGGATTCAAGCTCTTCCTCCCCTCCCCCGGCGATCCGCACGCTGTCAAAGGCCGGCAATTTCCCACCCACCGAAGACAGAGGTCGGGGACCGCCGCTCCTTCCCAGCCCTGTTCCCCACCGATCGGGTGTCAGGACCCCCTCCCCGCCCCACAATACGGAGGACTACAAAGCCCGCGATGCTCAGCCAGCGGGGCTTCGACGGGGCCGGTTTGGCCCTTCTTGGGGCTTCGGCGGCCCCTTCGGAAAGAAGCGCCGGTCTTTGGAGAACGCCCCGAAGGGGGGGGGGAAATCTTCAACGGAGGTTTAGGGCGGGGTCGCCGGGAGTCCGCGAGAGGCGCGCCGGCCTGCGAGGGCTGCCCGGGGGCTCGGGAGGGACTCCCCCTTCCTCGGCCGACGGAGCTCCGCGTCGAGATCCCAAGCCGCGCCCATCCCCTGCCCAGGATCCGCGCAAGCGGCGGCGGGCAGGAAGCGAGCTGGCCCCGGCTGCCCGAAAGCGCAGCCAGAAGCGGCGGAGCGGCCGGGCTCTTCTCCGGCGGCCGCGGGGCGACGGAGCCCGGGAAGGCGGCTGGCCTCTCACCTGGTAGAGGTTCCGGACGTCCAGAATGGAGCTCATGGTGGCGCCTGGTCGTGCTCCGCTCGCCGAAAGCAGCCCCGGACGACTGAGGCGCGGCGGCCGGGGCCCCCAGATATTACCCTGGCCACGCCCCTTCCCGGCTCCGCCCTTCTTCTGCTCCTCCCCCTCCTCCTCTCTGGCGAGGGGCGGGCGTGGGGTGGCCTCGTCCTCCCCGCTGCCTCGCCCTGGCGCTGCGTTGTGGCGGTCGCTCTCCGGGACGCTTTGGCTTGCTACCTTGCCCGACCAGGGGCTGAGGGCAGAGGGCTGCCTGGGACTGTATGAGGATTCCTGTCCTGGGCAGAGGGTGGGCTAGATGTCCTCAAGATTAATATAGGTTGCTAGGAAGTGGGGAGGGTTGCTGCCCGACCCAGGCTTGTGCCTGCCCCGGATGCATCCTGAGGGCCAGGGTGAGGCCGGCCTGCAGGGCAGCCTCGGACTCTTTGGGGGCTGCTGAAGGTGACCCTGGGGACGAGGCTGCCGAGGTCTGTCGGTTCAGCCTCTCACCAAGCAGCTTGTGTTAGTCCTCGACGTACAACCACAAATGAGCCCAAGGTATGCTAAGCAAGGCAGTTTTTAAGTCAGTTATGCCCCATTTTACGACCTGTGTTGCTACCGTTGTTAAGTGAATCGCTGCAGTTCAGTTAGCCACACGGTTGTTGAGTGAATCTGGCTTCCCCTACTGACTTTGCTTGTCAGAAGATCCCAAAAGGGGATCACGTGACCCCCTTGGGACACTGCGACCGTCATAAATACGAATCAGTTACCAAGCGTCTGAATTTTGGTCACATGACCAGGGGACACTGCAATGTTTGTAAGCGTGAAAAGCCGTCGTAAGTCACTTTTTTTCAGCGTGAGTGTTTGTAAATTGGGGACCACCTGTAATGCTGGACTAGCACTTCACCTCCCAGGTGAACTATCCAACGCTATCCAGCATCCTGAGAGTTCCCAAACCGGGTCCCCTCTAAATATGCTGGCTCCTGGAACCCAGGGACACATCTGGGCAGAACTAGGTCGGAAGGGCACCTGTGGATCTGTATCCCCCTTGGGATAGAGGGGGATGGATGGATGGATGGACGGACGGACAGACAGACACTGTGGACCCCCGCAGAGACTGACAATGCTGTGCTGTGGCTGCTTGATGAGTTAGCCCAGTTTCGGTTTCCAGAGAAGGAAGCATTTGGGGGACACGTTGGGGCTGTGGTGGCCCCCAAGACACTGAGTGAGCGCCAGCTCTGGCAAGCATCAATGGGGCTGGGAACTGGGGCCACTTGCCTGGGGGCCAATTCCAAAGCTGCTGAGCTCTGGGGCAGGGACCAGGGAGGAAGGACCAAGGGGGCAGAAGGCCACAGAGGTGCAAAGCCACAGGAGACCCTCCCCCCGGGGGCCTAAGTCAGGAGCCCCACTGCTGGGCCCCGAGGCTGCTGCAAGTACCAGGGGAAGGCAGGGCAGGGTGTCCTAAGTGGGGTATGGAACCATCATCGTTTAAATACTTCTCTTTAAAACAGCCCTTCTCAACCTCAGCCACTTTAAGACCTGCGGATGTCAACTCCCCAGACAGCATGCGAGTGAATTTAAAGATGGGGGACTTCAACTCCCAGAATTCCCCAACCAGCCCTGCTAGTGAACTTGGAGATGGGGAGGGGGTGGACCTTCAACTCCCTCGCGGCTCCTCCGAGTCGGTTTCAGTGCCCAGAGGCAAATCCAGCCCTTCCCGAAAGTTACTGGCGGGACTTTCAGTTTTGAAATGCCTGCAGATCTCTTTTGATTCCCTTTTCTCAGGTGACTGAGATGATTCATCGGCCCTGATGGGTTCCCGTAAGTGTGGAACCGGAGAATCAAAATCTCATCAACCCTGCTTGAGTTTGCATAACGCTGCCCGTAAAAAGGAGACGCGAGTGGAACCCAACGCGAGGGATGCATAGAAACAAACGGGCCCTCGATCGGTTTCCTATTTCTGGGCCAAAACCCAGAGTGTTGTTTGTGGTTTGTTATGGAATCGATGACTCCGATTTCTCTATCGCTTCTCAGCACGTTTGCGATGTTTTCTCACAACAGTGTGTTTGTTGGCTCAAGGAAGCAGAAAATATGACTCAACCCTCGGAGATATGTTGTGCTGTCTCTCTCTCTCTCTCTCTCTCACACACACACACACCAATACACACTATTGTGGGCACCAATAACTGGGAGAGTATCACTCCATCTGCAATCAAGAAATAGTGAGTCAGATATTTGTGTAACAGTGAAACCTGCTTTAAATTAACTTTCAAGCAATCAAACTGCCTGACTATGAAGGCGGGAATCTGAGAAACTGAATGTAGGCTTTGTTTATTTATTTATTTTTTATTTGAGGCACCACCAGACTAGAAGCCAGGAAGCTATGAGTTCTAGTCCTGCCTTAGGCGTGAAAGTCAGTTGACTTTGCCTGTCGGAAGGTCACAAAAGAGGATCACAGGAACCCAGGACACGGCGACGGTCATAAATAGGAGTTGCCAAGAATCTGAATTTTGGCCACGTGACCTTGGGGATGCTGCAACGGTCGTGTGAAAAATGGCCATAGGTCAGTGTTCCAACGGTCACTAAACAAACTGTTGTGAGTTGAGGACTACCTGTATGGCTTCCTCTCTTTTTTTCCTTCGGTTTTCCTTCTAGTCCCAAAGGTGCTTTTTCCAAAAAAACAACTGGACTTTCTTGGGTTTTGTTTTGTTTTTTCCTTGAAAACATTCCACTTCTCATCCAACTTCTGAAAAAGCTTCTTGGAGGAGACGCAAAATGTTTTCCAGGAAAAACACAAGAAAGTCCAGCTGCTTTTGGGAAAAGCACCCTGGGGACAACCATGATCTGGAAGATGGAGAACCTTCCTTCTGGCTGGTTGAAGTCGCCGCCTCTGCCCCAACAGGAACCCCCACTTGCATCATCCCAAATTCCAGGCAGAGCGCCTGAGGGGGGTCTGCGCAGGCCTCCCAGCAGGAGAATGCTAGGAACCTGGCGGGCCCAGCCCAAGTGGGCTGGGTGGGGCACACCAGGCCCTGGGCTGGAGCCAGGAGGGCCTTCCAGGCCAAGGGGAGGGAGGGGAAGGTGGGGGAGAGGTGGGGAGATAAGCCCGAGACCGGATGGCCCAGATAAACAGAGGAGAGCAGATAACTTGGCAGAGCAGGAAAGGTCCATTCTGGCCTACAGGATGGCTGCCCTAGAGGGACCTTGGAGGTCTTCTAGTCCAACCCCCTGGCTCAAGCAGAAGACCTGTTGTCAGGGGGGGTTCCAACTTGGCAACTTTAGGACTTGTGGATTTTAACTCCCAGAATTCCCCAGGAAGCACAGCTGGCTGGGGAATTCTGGGAGTTAAAATCCACAGGTCTTAAAGTTGGGGAATTCTGGGAGTTGAAATCCACAGGTCTTAAAGTTGGGGAATTCTGGGAGTTGAAGTCCACAGGTCTTAAAAGTTGGGGAATTCTGGGAGTTGAATCCACAGGTCTTAAAGTAGCCAAGGTTGGACATCCCTTCCCTGTGCCATTCCGGACAAATAGCTGCCCCATCTCTTCTTGAAGACCTTCACTGGTGGAGCACCCACAACTTCTGGAAACAAGCCGTTCCCCTGGTTATTTGTTCTCACTGTGGGGAAATTTCTCCTTAGTTCTAGGTCAGATCTCCATAACTTCCTTCTGTTGGAGGGCGGGGAGGGTTAGAAGGCATTGGGCAGCCTGATGACCTGCTGGCTGGGCTGAGGGAATGGAGCAGGCCTGGATATCTTGCCAGGAGGTGGGATGGCCCAGGAGCTGGCGGGCATCTCTGCTTCCGACCTCTCTGACTCATCCCTTGGGCTCCAGGGGTGATTCATCCTGATAACTCTTCCCCATCCTGGAAAACTCCCTTCTTGAATCACAACAGTGGAGATATCCTTGAAGCGTCATGATTGTTATGGTTTCCTTTGTGTAAAAAGGCCTGGAGGGTGACTGGCAACATCCAGGTTCAGGGATGGCCCAGAAGGGGATTTGCAGGGAGCTGATTGCACGTCCTGGAATGCAGAAAATCCCTGAAACTTAATTTCCACACGTATTTGGGGGAAGGGTGGATGGGGGGGGGGTGGAACGAATGCCTGGAAAGCAACCATTTATCTGAAACCGTAGAAGGTCTCCCGCTTGACTAGAAGATCTCCAGCGTTCCTTCCAACGCTGCCCTCCTGCTAAAGACCAAACCCCTCAACCTCAGCCAACCCAACCCTGCAGAGCTTGTGGTGACATGACAGCCGTCTTCCGGTATTTGAGGGGCTGCCACAGAGAAGAGGGGGATCCACCTGCTGAGGGCAGGAGAAGAAGTAACGGATGGAAACTTATCCCAAGCTGGCTGGGGAATTCTGGGAGCTGAACTCCACACATCTTAATGGAGCTGAGCCTAACTCCGGCCTAACCCTGCCTCCAGGGAAGTCCTTTTCCAGGACAGCTCTCCGGAGACCCCCCCCCCCCGGAGCAACCAGGACCTGGGAAAGATAAGCCTGCAGCCAGGAGACAAATGCTTGGCTGAAAAACATCTAAGCCTGTTGGCCAACTGATTCATGCTATTTTTAGGAGGCGGCAAAGTTCAGTTGACTCAGAGGAGGAACACTCAAGGGATTTTGGTAACAAATGGCAGACCCTGGAGCTGCCCTGGGCCGGAAGAGATGCGTGGGGGAGACGCTTCGCCATTTCTGCTTCCTGAAACACCGCTTTCGGGGGCCGAAGAGAAGATGGCTGCTGCTCTGGGGAAGGAGGGCGGGAAGGGGGGCATATTGAACCAGCAGCCGGAAAGGGTCCTAATGCGATTGTCCAGTTTCCTTGGGAAGCCGAGTTCAGGGAGATTGGGGTGGGGGGGTCCCTTGGGGCAGCCAGCAACATTATGACCAAACAGCAGCCATGAAGAAGAACGGTCAAAATACTCCTTTTTCTTCTCTGTCGAGTCATGGACCTTCCTTCGGATTTGGGTTATTCTCTGCGCTGTTCCTCAGTATTTCGGGGCAGGGGAACTGCCCGCCTCGTTCTGCAAAGCCAGAGGAACTGATCTGGACCACCTGCTTGGCCCTGGAGGGAGACCCTTGGTTGGGCTTCCCGAGGCGTCCTTCCTTTAGTGTTACAGGAAACTTGAAGGAGGCTGGAGACTTTTCAGGTAGAGACATTTGTCCTTCCTTCCTTCCTTCCTTCCTTCCTTCCTTCCTTCCTTCCTTCCTTCCTTCCTTCCTTCCTTCCTTCCTTCCTTCCTTCCTTCCTTCCTTCCTTCTTTCTTTCTGTCATCTTCTTGACTTTCTTTCCTTCTTTCCTTCTATCTATCTATCTATCTATCTATCTATCTATCTATCTATCTTTCTCTTTCGTCCTTCCTTCCTTCCTTCCTCTCTCTCTCTCTCTCTTTCTTCCCGCCCGCCCGCCTGCCTTCCTCAGCTCCACATTTTCTTGATCCACAGCAGTAAGAAAAAGGGCCACATCTGGAGGGATGTGGGGCCTTGAGGAAGACAGAGCCAACAGCTGGATCCAGGGGGCAACTCAAAGAAGGGGCAGGGCAGGGCCTTGTGGAATTAGGCTGAGTGGCTGAGGATGCTGAAAAATGGATTGACGATGACGGACGGTCACTTCCTCTGCGGCGTTCCTAGGAAAGCAAATAAAAAATACCGTACGTAGAGAGGAAGCCATGGCTTTGAGCCTGCGCTGCATAGTTCTGGGATGAATCAGAATTCTGCACACATCTGGCCAAAGAGAGCGAATTCATGGGAAGCGGGGGGGGGGGGGGAGAAAGACAGTCAAAAATCCTTACCCAGCAAAAAAAGAGATGATGTGAAACAGCTTCTCTGCCCACACTTGCCCATGTGGTGAGCCTAGAAGAGGCCGTTGTTTGAAAAAAAAACCAACACCACCACACAGCTCTGGAAGAAAAATTGAGATGCCAGCCGTCCTCTGAGGAGGGCTGGGGGTTACTCCCGTTCAGCCTCTTTCCTCAGAACGGCTCACTTGTGGGTGTTTGAAGAAATATGGGGCAATCCCCAAAGCCGGAGAAGGAAATCAAGAATAACCGAGAAAAGAGAGCTTTACTGTATGACAGATGGTCCTTGGTGGGGTCTTGGGCTTGAAGACCCCGGGGATGATTCAACCCTGAGGGTGCTCTCTGAGCTGGGCTGTTTTCATGCGGAGGTTTCATGACCCAACTAGGTAACATCATCAGTGCTAGAAGGGGGGAGGAGGAGGAGGAGGGAGAAATATGGGGTCCCTTTTGCTCTTTGAGCTTAGTTGTTTTCTTGCAGGCCTTTCATGACTCAACTGGGTAACATCATCATTGCTAGAAGGGAGGAGGAGGAGGAGGAGAGTGACTGTGGGATTCTTGCTGCTCTGAGCTTGCTTGTTTTCATCCAGACGTTTCATGACCCAGCTAGGCAACATCATCAGTGCTAGTAAGGAGTGCTGTTTGCTTTGAGTTTATATCCTGGTGTCTTGCCTGCCAGCGTTCCTGTTTGCTGTTGGCTTCCTTGGCAGTTTCTTGACTGGGGTTTGGTTTGTTTCTGGATGTTGGCCTGGTGTTAATCCTGGAGTTCTCCTCCGTTGATCAGGGTGCTGATGGCTGGCGGAGTCTGCCCTCCATCAAGAATTCCGGAGAGATGGATGGTCTGAACGGGAGATCTTTCTCTCTCTGCTGTGAAAGGCAGGAAGCGTGGCTCTCCCTAAAAAATGTCTTAGACTGGCCCAGTTTAGGGCTGTTGTTCTTTGAGGGTCTTCCGAAGACGCCTGATGCAAATGGATCTTTCAACTGACCTTCAAATGTCAATAAAAGTCTATCAAAACACCCAGGAACCTCTTGCTTTAGTCCAGGGGTGGGGAACTACGGCCCCTTTGTGACTTGTGGACTTCAACTCACATTTACAACGGTTGCAGCATCCTGGGCTCACGTGATCCCCTTTTGATAGCTTCTGTCGAGCAA
Source organism: Crotalus tigris (assembly GCF_016545835.1). Classification (NCBI taxonomy): domain Eukaryota; kingdom Metazoa; phylum Chordata; class Lepidosauria; order Squamata; family Viperidae; genus Crotalus; species Crotalus tigris. The sequence continues at coordinate 1,070,860 of NW_024100488.1, forward strand.
TCTCAAGGGGAAAGTCGGATTCACTTCACATCCATGTTCCTAATTCAAGGAAAGTCACAAAATGGGGCAAAATTCAATTAACAAATTTCTCAGTTGGGCTCAGCTGCGGTTGTAAGCCAAAGGCTACCCTGTAAGCAATAAATGTCAACTGGAACTTTACGGGCAGTCCTACTTCTTCACGCCTGGCATAGGAGCTGCCACCAGCCAGGGAGAGTGGGTGTGTTGGTAACACAACAGCAGGCACAGGGGTCACGTTCCCTTCCCCTCCCTCCAGCCGGGCTGCCCCAGAATCTCAGCCTCGTGAAGAAAAAGGCTGGTCTCTAAACGGGACTTTCCCAAAAGCTTCACAAACACATTTTCTGCCTCCATCAGCAGTGAAAAAAAAAAGGGTTCCTGAGCGAGGCAGGCGATGTAAAAAACAGCAGAGACCTTTTTCAAAAGAAGAAACCACAAACCTCAACCATGTTTGTCCTGAATTAAACAGGTGGGGAAGGGAAGCTGTATTTTCCTGACCCCTCCAGGCCCACCCACCCACGCACGCCTGCCTTCCCTCTCTTCTTCTTCTATTTCGGTATTGTAAGTGCAAAGTTGAAGCCTTGGCTGGTTTTCCAGCCTCATGGAGAGCGCCGCTTCGCTCTTAACCTTAAATAGACTTGCTTGCAACAAAGCCTCAGACGCGAACGAGGAGGGAGTGTCAAAAAGGCTTCCTTTAAAAATGAAAAAGAAAAGGCAGTAACTGGTGCAGGAAAGTTGGTAGCAGACCAGAACTATGGCTTGTGGGGAAGGGAAGGGGTAGTAATTGCTGGTGGGGACACCCTCCCCCATCTCCCCACGGGCCACGTGGGTGTTAAGCTGGAGGTCAGGAATTCTTTGCTGTTCTCCACTCAGAAGGAAGAAGAGCCTTAATCTGAATTTTTCTCTGGTTGAAGCCGAGAAATTGTAACTTTGAACAGTCACTAAACGAGCGGTCGTAAGTCAAGAACTACTTCTATAATTGTTCTAGAGGCGCTGGAGAAAAACGCTAAAACTGCTACAGGAACAACCCAGGGATGTGACGGGGGTTTCCTTTTCCAAATATTTTCGGAGGACAACAGCAAAGGAAAGAGACCCTTCCTCATCCAGTTTTGGTCGCCACGGTGTCAAAAAAGATGCTGAGACTCTGGAAAGAGTGCAGAGAAGAGCAACAAAGATGATCAGGGGACTGGAGGCCAAAACATACGAAGAAGAACGGTTGCAGGAATTGTGTATATTTAGTTCACGAGTCCACGAGTCATAAAAGAGCCAAGGTTGACTACCCCTGGACTAGGGTGACATGAGAGCAGTCTTCCAATATTTGAGGGGCTGTCACAGACACGAGGGGGTCTACCTATTCTCCAAAGCAACTGAAGGCAGTAGTAGATGGAAACTAATTAAGGAGTTACGTAGAGAGAGGTTTTTTTTTTTTGTGGACCGGAGGGTGCGTGGTTTTGTGTGCTGCCTCGGATGGGGCTTTGCTCGTTTATGCGGTCGGGTTGCTGGCATGCCAAGGCCCAGTACCAGTCCACGGACCAGGGGTTGGTGACCTCTGGCCTAGGGTCTCCTGCCTGAGGGGGTTGGACTAGAAGACCTCCCAGGTCCCTTCCAACTTAAGGAGAGGCCAAGCTTTATACTTTGGAGCCTGGTTCTCATCTTCCCTCGTGGCTCAGGGCAATTGCACAACCAGGTCACTCTGCGGTTCCTGGATGGAAGTTCTGGGGATGGTCCAGCTGAGCTGACACGAAATGTGGCTGAGCTCAGCTCTTGCGAGACGCCCTGACTTGGCCAGAGCCGTCTCCTGCACGGGCTGCTGGCCACAGCTGGGAAGGCCTGACTTTCGGGAACAATCGAGAAGAAGATGGGAAATCCGGAGCATCTGGTCACTCAAATCAGGCCTGACTTTGGGAATTGGCTGAGGAATTCTGGGAGTTAAAGTCCCCAAGTCTCAAAGTGGTCAAAGTCGGGCACTCCTGATGTAGAATAAGCAACTAACCCGTGAGAAGGTGGCCTCCCTCTCCTGCAAGGTGTGAAGCCCTGCCTGGTCACACCCCCCAGTTGCATAGCTGTGCCCACACACAGCAGAGGCTTTTCCCAATGGCAGACGCTGCCAGCTGAGAGGCAGGGCGTCCATCGCCCCAGCTCGTCTCGCCATCGATCCCTGTGCCTTATCTCGTCACCCCGATCGGAGCTCGCCCCGAGAGGCGTCAGGGCATGCCAGGGGCCGGTTGCAAAACCCGGCAGCTGGCAAACACCTGGCAGGGCACTCCAGAATGTGCCCAGAAGCAGAAACAGGCGCCTGTCCTCCGCCCGCGAGGATGCCCCGGGGCTGGCAGCCAGTTACCTTTTCGTTGTGCCACTTCCCTGGCCAGACGGGGCGGGACCTCCCTTGGGGAAATCCATGGATGGCTTCACACGTTACCCAATGGACGGATCAGCCAGGCCTGGAAGGGATCCAGGGATCACACAGACCTGTCAGTAGTTTCTCCCACATCAAACACCGGCCTGTGTCCCAGCCTCTTTTGGAGAAGGCGGCTGGGATACGGAAAGGCCTCTTGTGCCTCAGTGGTTGCCAAAATGTTCAGGGCACGGGCAGGGTGTCCTCTGACTTAGCCAAGGGCAGAACCTCCAGATGGAGAGGCAGTCTACCCTCGTGTCAGAGGAAAGCTACCCAAATGTGGTTGGGAAATACAGAGTGGTCTGCCATGAGGATGACTGAACTGTTTCTGGGCTCCTGGGCTCTCCCCTGCCTGGGGTGATGCAGAAGAGCAGAGACGGGTGAAGCTGTGGAAGCCCAACCAGGATGCCCACGCAGAGCCTCCGTCATCCCGGTCGTGGCTGTCCCAAAGGGGCTTTTTCAAGAGGCAACTGGACTTTCTTTGAAGACCTTTCGCTTCTCCTCCAAGAAGCTTCTTCAGCGCCTTCTTGAAAAAGCACTTTTGGGCCCAACTGGGACCCAGTCCTGAAATTACACACTGGGGTGGGGTGGGGACTATCTTAAAGCAAGAATTAGGGACCTGGTGCTCCTTTAGATTGGTTGTTTCCTTACAGACATTTTATGACCCAACTAGATAACATCATCAGTGCTAGAAGGGAGGAGGAGGAGGAGGAGGAGGAGACTGAGCTTGGTTGTTTTCTTGCAGGCGTTTCATTACCCATCTAGGTAACATCATCAGTGCTAGAAGGGAGGAGGAGGAGGAGGGGGAAGAAACATCCCTAGAAGGGAGTGGGGTTTACTTTTATTTTTACAAAGCTACAAATAGTCTCTTCTGAAGGTAACTAAGGAAGGCTTAAGTGGGCGAGCCCTTTAAAGCCAGCCCTTTGTTTATTGGAAGGCTCAGTGCTGAGATTCCAGGCCAATGTCTTTCAACCTTGGCCCCTCTTGAAAGGGGCGGGCTTCAACTCCCAGGATTCCCCAGACAGCTATTCACTTCAACTCCCAGCTATGCTGGCTGGGGAATTCTGGGAGTTGAAGCCTGCCCCTCTCAGAGTGGGCAAGGTTGACACACATTGGTCTCTGTGAATACCATCTTCCCTGACCTGCTCAGCCCCTGGACCCCTGGACCCTCCGCTCCCTCCCCATGTGGGACCCCTGACTGCAGACGGACTTTCCAAAAGTCCAGGAAGAGCAATGTCCCCACCATCTGCGCGAGCCTCCCCCAGGATCTGGGGGGGGGGAGCAGCAGCTTTCCTGATTTTCCAAAAGTGACACCCCCTCCCCTCCATCAGGGGTGCTATTCCAGAACAGGTGATTGACATCTGGGGCTTATCCCACCCCCCCCCCAATATTTCTGATTTTATCTGAAACGAAGGAGGGGTGTCCCCTTTCATAATATTGGAACGGAGCTCTCCCCCCCCCCAGTAAAGCCAGAGGGGGGTGGGGCTAAAGGGAAACTGCTGCCTGTGCAACAACACGCAACATTGGACTTTGGAAGTTGTGACGGTGTGTTGAACAGCCTCTGGATCAAAGATCAGGGTTGTTGCGGCATTCCCAAATAGGGGATTCCTGGAAAGTCTGAGTCACGCCACCGTCCTTGTGAGGGGTCAAAAGGGGCCCCCTCCAGCCTGGAAGCGTCCAGGGATGGGCCCAGCTGGAAATCGGGGTGAAACGGACTGGAGTGACCAGGGTTAGAGTCTCTGCTTTCCCCATACCACTCACAACGGTCCCTTTAGCGGTCGAAGTTACAACGGTACTGAAAAAAGGGACATGAACGGTTTTCACCCTTATGACCGTGGCAGCCTCCCTCCCCCCCCCCGGTCATGGGATCAAAATTCGGACGCTTGGCGACTGGCTCACATTTATGACGGTGGCCGTGTCCTGAGGATCTCGGGATCCCCGTTCTGATAAGCAAGGTCAAGCCCAGATTCACTTAACAGCCCGTGTCGCTAACTGAACCATGGCAGAGATTCAGTAAACAACAGAGGTCGCACAATGGAGCCAAACCACACTTAGCAACTGTCTCGGGATGGAAATTTTGGACTCAACGATCGTCATAAGTAGAGGACTCCATGTTGTAGCCAGAAATAGATATAACCCACATTTTGCCACGACTGGGGTGGCCAAGGTTCCTCTGAGCCTGCGCAGAGGGCCACCTTTCTATGCCCCAAGGGGGGAGGGTTGAGCAGCAGAGGAAGCTGAGGGGGGGGGGATCCCAGCCCCCAGCCCCAAAGAGCAGGCGAGTCCTTTGGCTACAGGGAAAAGGGGGGGGGGGCTGAGCTTCTCCTGGGGCCACAGGCAGCCTTGCCAGGCCAGCTCCCAGGCGATGACTTGAAAGAAGCCGCCGTTGCCTGGCACCAGGTCCCTCTGACGGCCAGGTGAGTGTGTGGTGCGTGTGTTTGTGTATCTATACGAGTGTGTGTTTGCCTTTTGGGGCAGCGGTGAGCATGTGAGCCTGAGGTCAGCCGTTATGCTGCTCCTCCTCGCAGCCCTTATGTGACCCGGAGCTGCCCAAGGTTTCCAGGAAAAGCCCTGCTTAGCGTCACGTCGCTGGGGCGACAGGGATCGCCCCAGATTCACTGAACAGCCCTGGCAAGAAAGCTCACAAAACGGGACAAAATCCACTGAAAAAAATCTCCCTCTTAGCAATGGACTCCACTGTGGTCGTAAATCGAGGACTGCCCTGTTGGGAGACTGGGGGACCTTTCCACAAGGCTCTGGGAAGGAGGGGCTGTGTGTCTCGGCTCGGCACGGCACGGCACGTCCTGTCCAGGATGGCTTTCACAAGGCCGGACAAGCTTTGCAGGGCTGCAGGGCTGTTCCCGGACAGGGAGTCTGGGGTGACTCATCCCTCCGCAGCAGGTTTCCTCCGCTGACGTGACTCAGAGTGTGAACCCAGCTTGAGGGCCAGCAAAGGGTTAAGGCCTGCCTGCCTGCCTGCCAAGGGATTTTGCTGATAGAACAAACAGTGAGGTCATTGTGTACAGAGGCTCAGGTGAGGTGTTTACCTGCCCAGCCGGCTGCAGGGCGGGGGAAGAGAAGCAGGAGGGGGAAGAGAAAATAGGCCGTGGCAGGAAGGGACTTGGCTCCTTGCAAAGCTTTATGATGGGGTACTTGAGGGTCAGTTGGCCGGCCAGGACTGGGGAAACCCCTTGGTGGCTGCTCCAACACTGGAGGTCTTGAAGAAGACTGGGCAGCCATTTGTCTGAAAGGGTGTACGGGAAGTGTGTCCAACTTGGGAACTTTAAGACTTGTGGACTTCAACTCCCAGAATTCCACAGCCAGCTTTGCTGGCTGGGGAACTCTGGGAGTTGAAGTCCACAAGTCTTAAAGTTCCAAGGTTGGACACCCCTGATCTAGGTTCTCCTGCTTGAGCAGGGGGTTGGACTAGAAGACCTCCAAGGTCCCTTCCAGTTGTCATTCTGTTATTTTACTAACACGTCTCCCTCCTGAGCCCAGAAAGAATTCTGTAGGACTCGCAGCCTAGATGAATCTTTTGAGTTTGGACCTGGAGGATCCTTTCAAGTTAGTGCCTCGGATCAATTTTTCAATTGATGGTAGTGTCCACATGTATTATTATTATTATTATTTTTAATTTATCTCCGAAGTTAAAAAGCAGGAGACCCTACACCGTTCTAGACAAATGGCCGTCCAATCTGTTCTTAAAAACCTCCAGGGATGGAGCACCCACAACATCTGGTGGCAAGCTGTTCCACTGGTTAATTGTCCTCACTGTTAGGAAGTTTCTCCTTAGTTCCAGGTTGCTTCTGTCTTTGGTCAGTTTCCATCCGTTGCTTCTTCTCCTACCTTCAGCTGCTTTGGAGAAGAGGTTGGCCCCTTTCTTCTTTGTGGCAACCCCCCAGATATTGGAACCGTGCTCTCAAGTCAGCCTATCATGGGAATAGGCAACCCGGGTACTCCTTCTGCTTTTTCCAGGGGGTGGGGGGACCTCCACAGTTGAGCAAACCTTGAAGAGGGTGGCGTAAGTGTTTTATTCTCTTTTATTTCTGCAAACTTCTGGGGCCTTTGGAGAAGTGAAAGGGCATTGAAAAGTGCAAAGCACAGCCGAGCGGCTTAAGGGGAGAGGGGGCCTGTGGCCTCTCTGTGTGAGTCCCCGGCCTCATCCCTTGGCGGGAAGGGATCCTGTCACTCCTTTTTGGCACCTATCGGGACTCCTGCTGAATTATCCACCCTCTGGAAAGGACGGAGCAGCGCTGGTGATCCTTTGGAGGCTGCCTGTTGCTTCTCTGAAGGTGGACAGGCCTGCCAGATCAGGGACTCATGTAGGGCTGATGCGGACAGAGGCTTCATCCCAAGGTGCAAAGGCTGCCCAAAAGATGTTTAGGGCAGGAGTAGGCAACCTTGGCTCTTTTATGACTCATGGACTTCAACTCCTGTCTCAGGAATTCTGAGAGTTGAAGTCCACGAGTCATAAAAGAGCCAAGATTGCCTATCCCTGGTTCAGACGCAAAAGTGAAACAGAGAGAAACTAACATCCCCCCCCCCCCAAAACAGGTGGCTCCTTTGAGCCGGACAATCAATCAGATTGGATCCCACTGCTCCGGATTGTTCTGTTGCCGGATACAGCCAGTCCTTGTCTTACGTTTCATTTAGTGACCGTTTGAAGTTACAACGGCACTGAAGACAGGGACTTAACAACAACAACAACAATAATAACAGTAGCAGTAACAATAATAATAATAACAAAAAGTTGGAAGGGACTTTGGAGGTCATCTACAATAATAATAATAATAAAGTCGGAAGGGACCTTGGAGGTCCTCTAGTCCAACCCCCTGCTCAGGCAGGAAACCCTATTCCATTTCAGACAAATGGCTGTCCAGTCTCTTCCTAAAAACTTCCAGTTTTATCTGGCTGAGGAATTCTGGGAGTTGAAGCCCACAAGTCTTAAAGTTATCCACCCTCTGGAAAGTTGAAGCCCACAAGTCTTAAAGTTGCCAACGCTGAGGACCCCTGGCTTAGCCAGCAAAGAGCTGACCCTGGAGCAGGGAGACACGCTCAGATGCGCACGCAGGCACACAAACGCCTGGAGGATCCAGACAGGTTTTTTCCCAACCAAGGGAATTTACTCCGGGACATTCCCAGTAACAAAGGACGTGAACTTGCTGACACGGCACACCAGAGGCTGTGTAAGTCGGTTGTAGGGAGTCTGGAAGTCAGCGGATGCTGCTCCTTGAAACTTCCCAAATTTTGAAGTAAAAATGTTTCTGTTTCTGGGCCTCGGTGGTCTTCCTGGCAGGGCTGGTGGGAGTCCAGACGCCCTGTCCGTCTGTCTCCTCTTAAGAGTAAATCTGATGTAGCGTTCGGTTCTTGTGACAGAACACACGGATGGGTGCTGGTAGACTTTGACTTACAAGCGTTCGTTTAGTGACCGTTTAGTGCAGGGGTTCTCAACCTTGGCAACTTTAAGACTTGTGGACTTCAATTCCCAGAATTCCTCAGCCAGCTTTGCTGGCTGAGGAATTCTGGGAATTGAAGTCCACAAGTCTTAAAGTTGCCAAGGTTGAGAACCCCTGGTTTAGTGAATTACAACAGCCCTGAAGAAAGAGACTTAGGAACATTTTTCACACTTACGACCGTCACAGCTTCCTCAGGGTCACGTGATCAAAATTCAGTCCCTTGGCAACCGACTCATGTTTATGACGGTCGCAGTGATCCCCTTTTGTGACCTTCAAAGTCAGTGGAGAAGCCAGATTCATTTAACGACCGTGTTACTAATTTAACAACTGCGGTGATTCAGTTAACAAATATGGCAAGAAAGCTTGTAAAATGCGGCAAAACTCACTCAACAAATGTCTCGGTTAACAGCATAAATTTTGGACTCAACTGTGCTGTAAGTTGAGGATTGAGGTCCTTTCCAACTCTATTATTATTGTTGTTGTTGTTGTTGTTATATCCAAGAGAAGGGAGTATGTAGGGAGGAGGATTGTGGAATTGTTGATGGTCTCTGAGCTTGTTTGTTTTTTCTGCAGACATTTCTTTACCCAACTAGGTAACAGCATCAGTACTAGCACTGATGATGTTACCTAGTTGGGTCATGAAATGTATGCAAGAAAAGCAAAAGCTCAGAAAGTCCCAAGGACCCCACAGCCACCCTCCTCCTCCTCCTCCTCCTCCTCCTCCTCCTCCTCCTCCTCCTCCTCCTCCTCCTCCTCCTCCCATGCTCCACTCCCTTCGAGCACTGATGATGTTACCTAGCTGAGTGATGAAACATCTGCAAGGAATCAACAAAGCTCAGAAGACTAGCTGTATTGCTTTTAATTCTTTTTAGCTGCCAAAGCCCAAGAAGGCATTTTAAAGGTTTTGGGGTGTCAGGCAGAGTGAAAAGCAAAACTTGGCCTTTTTCTAGAAAAAAGGAGGACTAAGAATCCATGTAATTTCTGGGAAGGAGAGATGGGGAGAGGGAGAGTGGGGTGGGGGCTTTCCACCCTGGGAACCCAGTTGGGTTCGTGTGTGTCTTTTTCCCTTGTGCTGATCCACTGCCAGGAACCAGCTCCCAGGCAGGGCAAGGCTGCTTCGAGGGAGGGAACCAGCTCCGAACTGGGGAATTCCCTGCCGGCTGCTCTGCGGCTGGTGGAAAAACCCTCCTGCAGGGAGGCGGTTGCCAGAGAGGCGAGGCAAGGCGAGGGGGCTCCCGCCGGCGGCCAGGGAGTGGGGAATATTCGGAGGGGATTGCCTGGCCAGCCTGTTGCAATGAGGGCTGGGCGCATGCCTGTCCGGAAGGGAGAAAAAACTCCCAGCAGCTGGAACAGCAAGTTCCCACTCCAGGCTGAGCCAAATAGGGGAAAGGAGAGCTTTTCCTGGAAAAGGAATCCTGGCTTGCTTTACCTAGCCAGCTTTATCTGGAAGGTGAGGCATCTTGGCTTGCTTTACCTAGCTGGGTTGTTCTAGCAGTGGAGGCATCTTGGCCTGTTTTACCAAGCCAGGTTTATCCAGCGGAATCTTGCTTGCTTTGTCTAACTCTGAAGGGAGCTCCAGGATAGCTGAATGCAGCGAGGAACCAAAGCAATTTGCTCCCGCGCATGCTATAAAAATGTCTCCACTCCGTTCGATCCATTTTCAAGCTGCCAAATAATAATAATAAAATAAAAAATCACAGCCCTGATGGTTTGGCCTCCTTGAGGGGGCCTCAATGTGTGAATGCTTCCTCAAGCATTTTTGTGTAATCCAAAAGTCTGCAGATTTGTACCCAGTTTTTCTACATTGCCCGGAGGAACAGAAGGGAGACCTATCCGTGCTGTCGATCACCCTGAAAATAGAACCTCCATATTTACGGGCACTGAGGATGAGATTCTGTCAAGAAACACTGCAGGGCAGTAACTTTTGTATTTTATTTATTTATTACATTTGTTTGCCGCCCATGTCAACCCGAGGGACTCTGTGTCCCTCCAACTAATAGCCGGCAGTCTGGGAACCACAAAAGAGACCCAAAACAAACAAACAAACAAAAGGTGTTGGGCTGATCCAGAAAGAGTCTGGATGCGCTTTTGAGATCTGTTTTGGAGGGAATCTCAAATACAGGCAGTCCTTGACTTACAACAGTTTATTTAGTGACCGTTCAAAGTTACAGCGGCACTGAAAAAAGAGGAGTGTCCCCGGGGTCACGTGATCCCCTTTTGTGACCTTGCCGGTGAAACGCTCGACACAAAAGCTACGAGGGGCGCAAAGAGGCGTGGAAAGAGCCAAGCTGGGCATCGCGAGGCAGGACAGAAAGACCCGCAGGCGGATGAGAGAAGAAACGAAGGGAGTAAAAGAACGGAAACGGGCTGGTCACACAGCAAGGAGGACCGAGGACAGGTGGACCAAGGCAGTCGTGGAACGGATCCCGCTGGATCCAAAGCGCCCACGAAAGAGACGTAAAGTGAGACGGATCGACCACATCGGCAAGTGTTGCCGGTCCAATTGGCAAAGGGAAGCTCAGGACTGTCTGGGCTGGAAAAAAGGCGGAGGAGGCCTTCATCCTGCAGTGGAGAGGCAACGGCGATGATGACGATGAGCAGGAAGAGGAGGAGGAAGATTTATAAAATGTATTGGCCACCCATCTTACCACAGGGTAACTCTGGGCAGACTGAATGTGGGCCCTGCCCCTTTCCGAGGAAGGACACGCGGAGGCTTCTGGGAAAAAAGAGGCCTGAAGAGCTCTGGGAAGAAAAAATGGTTCCCCTCAACTGATGGGAAAGGCGCCTTTCGCTTCCTCTTCTCCTCCCGGCCGCTTCTCCTTTGTGCGTGTTGCGCAAGGCCCTGCCGACCAATATCGCACAGCCGATTGTTGACTTCCTCTTCTGGCTGGTGGGGAAGTTGCTGATGCGTACAGGAAATTGCGCTGGCAAGCGAGCACACGGGAGCATGACAGGCCCACACGACTTTCAGTGGCGCAATCCCTCACCCTTCAAAACACAACACGCCAGAGGAAAACAGAAGCGACCCTGAGCAGCCCAGCGGGCTCTGCTACCCACTCCTAGATGGGGGTCCCAAAGGCAGAGCCCCCACCCCCAAAGGGCCCATCGTCCTCCCCCCCCATCCCTCTGCAGGGCAAGAGCACCCACAGGCTCCTTCTGCAACTGGCTTGCAGTGCCAGAGCTGTCCGGGGAGGAGGGGATCTCGCTCCCCCCCACACACACACCCTGCCTCTGAGCATGTGCTGGGGGAGGCTCCCAGCTCCCCTTCCAGGGCTCTAAGGAAAGCCGGAGGGGGTTTCCATCACACTGTTGTGGTTGCCGTGTTGACATTTTGAGCGTAGTCTGCTGGCACTCCTGGAAGTGAGCATCACAGAGTGTCCTCGACGTACAACCACAATTGACCCCCAAATTTCTATTGCTAAGCAAGACACTTGTTAAGTGAGTTTTGCCGCATCTTTCTAGCTCCCGTTGTTAAATGAATCAGTGCAGTTGTTAAATTAGCGACACGGTCTTTAAGTGAATGCAGCTTCCCCCTTGACTTGGCTTGTCAGAAGGTTGCAAAAGGGGATCACGTGACACCCGGGACGCTGCGACCGTCGTTAAGTATGAGCCAGTTGCCAAGCGTCTGAATTTTGATCACGTGACCGCAAGGATGCTGCTGCAATGGTCACAAGTGTGAAAAATGGTCATGAGTCCCTTTTTTCCCTTCAAACTGTCATTAAATGAATGGCTGTAAGTCAAGGACTGCCTGTAAGCCTATTTTGTCATGTTGTCAGGCGCCCAGATTTGCACATGTGTGAGCTGGGTGGCCCCATAAATTTACCCAATAATAACTTGACCCAATAATTGAGCACACTTGGCCTTGATGAAATTGGTCAATTGCAAAAGGCAGCTGACTCGGAGCAGCTGACATCCGGCCACGAGACCTTTGACAGCGTCAGACATCCCCACCTGCCTCTCCCAGGTCCTTGGGAAAGACTTGAGAGGTGCACAAAGATGCCAAATCCAGTCTAAACGTCTGGCTGACTGTGCGACAAACCACAATACTTATTTATTCTTTGAATGCTTGAACGCCTTTGTCATTGACAAACTCACGGTCGGTCAATTGCAAAAGACGGCTTGACTTGGAACAGCTTCCTCTGACTAGACCCTTAACACCCACAATAACAACAGCTGCCTATTTCAGGTCTACTTAGTGGACAACAATGCCAAACCCAGTCTAAACATCTGACTGACTGTGCGATGAACCACAACCATCTTTTTTCGCTTTACGACTATGTCCTGGGGTGGGGGGAGGGGCTGAGAGAGGAAGCCTCAAATCCAGGAGTGCACAGTCGGCATTCAAGTGACCAAGAATTGTCCCTTTGGTGCAGGAAAGGAGGGGGGCCCTGGGCCCTTCCTTGTCTCCCAGCTGGGTCCTCTATCTGGCATAACCGCTTCTCGCACTCGCAGCCCGAGTTCTGGGAAACCCTCCGCAGATGGTAGCATCTGGCTTCGTTGAGACACCCGTGACTCATCCCAATCCGCTGGCTGCACTTTCAGCTCGGGGAAGCGCCTTGTTTGGATGGGGGGGAAGGGCGCGGTGAGGAGGGGAGCAGGAGGCAGGCGCAGAGACGATGGTTTACAATAAACCATTCTTTCTAAGAAGCAGTCCCCATTTGTTAACCTTGTTTCCTTGAACCATGAAGGGCAAAGCAAGAGAAACAGGGGGAGGAACTTGCAGGCTGGAGAATTCTGGGAGTTGAAGTCCAGGGGTCTTGAAGTCGTCAAGGTTGCAGCCCTTACCTAGAGCAGGGGGTCTCCAGACATGGCCACTTTAAGACTTGTGAGCTTCAACTCCCAGAATTCCCCAGCTAGCACAGCTGACTGGGGAATTCTGGGAGTTGAAGCCCACAAGTCTTAAAAGTTGCCAAGTTTGGAGAACCCTGGCCTAGAGGATGGATGGATGGATGCAGACAGAAGACAGACAGTCACACAGACACACACATGGAAAAAAGGGAGTCACTAAGGCTGGTTAGTAAATTCTGATTAACTGTCTTTCTCATGCGGGCAACGGGTTTATGTGGGTGACTTCTGACACACGATGTAATCAGGGGTCGGTCGTGGTTTCTCCCTCGGCAGGAAATGGGGGGGGAGAACCCTATGCTCTCTTGGGGAGCTACCAAGCTAGCTCCTAGCCCTGCGCAGAGTTCCTCAGGAGAGCCCCCGCTGTCCAGGCGCCCCCACTGGTCCCCCACTGGTCATTCCCCCCATCCGAAGGAGTTTCTGGAGGAAACGAGGCCATCCACCTACCCAGCCCCCCTGGCTGGGGGGTCTACGGACAGGGCAGCGGGGGGGGGGCTGTTTTGGGCTGGGGAGAAGGACGGTCCGGTTTGAATAGAGGCCAGGCTGGGCAGGTGCTGGGTCAGCGTTTGGAAATACTGCTGACTGCTCTCTCCCAACCCCCCCCCTTCCATCTGGTAACCACCCCAGAAGGCACACAGCTTGGCACAGGCTGCAGGACAGGCGCAGCCCCTGTGATTAGATCCTACACACTCGCAGGTACAGCCTACTTAGTCCTCCGGGA